>NC_079207.1:18914919-19227584 GCF_026745355.1 Beta vulgaris subsp. vulgaris
TGTTCTTTGCAACCAACTTGTTACTGAATAGTAGGTTCCCTTGTTTATTTCAAGCAGTGACACAACTCAGTTGTAAGTTGCAACACCTCTCTTCCTTGTACCCTAGACTTACTAGAGTAGATGAAACAGCAGCAGATGAGGCAACAGACATTTTGTCCTTCATTTCAGTAGAGAGGAGAACAGCTCTGAAATTTGGTCACCATCCCATTTCGTATATACAAAATAATGCCCTCAACAATCTCTACAAAAAATTTTCCATATCCATGGTTTTCCTCACTGCCCATGGCAATCCTTGGAACCCCCCCCCCCCCCCAACTACATCCGTATATACAAGGCTACAAGCAGAGAATCGTAGCTGAAATTTCTATACTAATTATATGCTTCAGTTTCCTCCCTACTACTTTCAGCATGCCACATCCGCCCTTCCCCTGGTGCCCCTTCGGCGTCTTTTTTTGTCTTTATTTGGGACACAAAGTAGCTTCAGTGTCATCCAGGCTATCTCGGTTGCAACAATGAAGCCAGCAGGGCTCAGAAATCTGGTAACAATAGAACCAGCGCCAACTCTTCAGAGGAGATATATTTCCGCCCTTGGCATTCAGAGTGTTCTAGATTTATCCTTTATGACTTCAATAACTATCGCATTACAAAAGAAGCATCTCTGGCAATTTAAGAGATGTCGGGTAATGCACCCATAACACGACTTATGTAAACAAGGAATGAACTGGGCATCAGCCTCACAAGTGTAGCAAATACAGCAAATGCTGTCGTCGCATTCTGATTCTTGCCAGAATGCAGAAGATCCCAAATCTAGAGACCCCATCCGACTGACGAGACAGGTCAAGAAATCCTCCAGTCGCCTCAGCTTAGCAAAGTGAACATTCCCTTTAGAAAAACCAGCCTGCCAAAATAAGTGGAGGACAGTGAAATTGACACACAAAAAACCAGGTTTTTTCATAAGAGAATTTCGGTATATAAAGGTAGAAACCAAAAAAGATGCATGATAATGATGCAACCTTGAAACAGTTGAGAGTTGAGACTACAAAAAACCCGATGGCAGTGTAATCCTATAATACAATTGCTATTAAAGATTTGAAGCCTCAAAGTTTAAGTTCTGAATAATACTGGGCACACCAATATATTTTCAAACTCAAAATGAACAACATGCTAAAGATCTCGAATTTTTATGGTATCATCAACATACATGAACCTATTAGGAGCAGTTCATAGGGAAGTTATGTTTCATTAAAGGTTTCTTTAACATTTGTGCATCAAGTATAATTAACTCAGATTTGCAAACTATGCATATCACAGCTCCAGAGTAGCCCACAATACCACTCATTAAGGTCTACGTTCCCCTAACTACCCCCAATAAGTGAAAAAATAACTAATATATTAGGCAAGCCACTGTTTTCAAACAGCTGCATCAATCAGAAAACACGATGACCATGCGTAAGTTGTGACTGATGAGACGAGCCTAGGACAGATAAGAGTGAGGGGTCAAGAACTAACCCAGTTGAACTCCAACATATACTGGAGACCAAAAAGAACAGTATCAGGGCAGTCCATCCTGGCCAAAACTTCAATCATATCATTCTGCTCAATTGATTCAACTTCTGTACTCGCTTCCAATAAATTTACTATGATGCCAACAAGAGGAGCCAATATCATACCCCGATTAATTTTCTCCGGAGACTGACCATATCGTTTCACTGACCTGAAGAGCATAAACAAAGATATCTGGAATAAGTAGTTGACATTGATAGAGCTAAAGAAAAATATTTCTTTAAAATACGCCAACATTTAATTAACAGAAAAAAAATGCTAACAAACCCAAAGCTCACACATTGATTCCAAGTTCCCCCAAGTACTCCAGTTGAAAAAAGTCTCCAAGTAGGAGAGTTCAAGAGCCAGGGTGGCTCGGTTAACTTAAAGCTCGGTCAAAGTTCGACTCGAGAACGATTGGCTTGAGTACAAGTTCGAGATCGGCTCGAGAACTAAACAAGCCGAGCCTAAGCCTCCTTAACTTCGGCTCAATAGTTCGTGAACAAGATTGAAACCATTTTAGATAGTTTTTATGTAATATATTAATGTCCCACATCGATATAGAATGTAAACAACAACCTTATTTTCTCTATGAAACCTTACTACCATTTCACTATACTTCTTATTTGGATTGTCTTATTTTATATTGTTGGACTATTTATAAAGTACCCAATTTGTTTACATAATTTTTAACTACTGTTGCTTATATTCTTATTTGCTCAACTTTTGCAATTGTTTATATATAGACATTTGAACAAATTACAAAACAATGGCATTATGGCAATTGGCAGCAACATTACATATTGATTATAAAAAAGAGAACTTGCAGCACATGCGTCTCTACTGTTTTACATTATGCTGAATTGTATTGTGGAGATATCCCACATCAAAGAGGGAAAAAGGGTAGAGGAGAACTGGTTGTAATAAAAACGCACAAGGGAAGGGTTGAAACGTATAGAAGCTGGGCCTAGCCTATTTAGTGGGCGTGACTTTATGACATCCATGTAAAGAGTTTAGCAAAATTTTATTGGGCTTTACTTTTATCAAAAGTCCGATGACGGTAAGGTCACAATGAACCTTTTTTTTAATATATAAATTCTAAGTTTTCGAGCCGACCCTTGAGCCAAGCTTGGATTTCATCCTTTCGAGCTCGAGCCCAGCCCAGCCGAACCTCAAGTCCTCACGAGCCGAGCCCGGACATCTTTGGTCTCGGTTCGGCTCGTTAACACCCCTAACCCCAGGATAGACCTCAATTGTATTAGTAAAAGGGCTTGTGCATCAAAATTTTGTCGACTGTGGCCTATACATAGTAAAATAGTAGCATGTACGCATAAACAAAGATGAGCTCAAATTAAATCCACCCTCACAACCAATTTGGTAATTGGTAATAAAGGGTAGTAATAGTAATGAATCTATGTAATTTATGGAGAACACATTGTGTCAATAGTAATGAACTTCATCCCATACATGTGCATTTCTTCACAAATGTAAAGTAACACTCAATACCACCTCTAAATCCGTACTAGACGGTTTACCAAAACCACCGGCTATTATCAGTAACCAAATGGGTCGCCTATCTGTTTAAATTGCAAGGGGAAACGTCAAGAGACATTAATATCCATGATTGCCAAAAGGAAGGAAAATATACTAAAAACAAAGTCGAACATGTCAACTACCAGAAAATACTATCACTATTCTTGTCTCTTGATACCCCTTCGCTATTTGACTTTTCTAAAACTTAACAAATAGACTTAGACCATAGTTTCTGCAATTGAGTAATATGGCAATAATTAAGTTTCAAAGAAAACACTTTTTATTTACAATGAACAATAGTATCATTCCAATATAAATTTTGTCAAATCTTCAAATGAATATGGTCAAAATTATACTAAATGTGAAAACAAAACAACTCTGTTTTTGAATGACAAACTACTATTACCATCATCGTTGTTGTTTCTATATTGTTCTCTGTTGTTTCTGTTTTTGTATCATTATTACTATTATGCTCCTCTTTTCCGCCCCATTTGCTCTTGCCACCAACTTTTAGGACGGGTAATTAGATTGAACAGAGGAAAAGTGTTTAATGAGGAGAAAGTGGAAGTAGATGTGATTGGAGATGACTGGTAAATCTACACATTCATATTCAGGAAAGAGAAAAGGTGGAAGTGGGTGTGAATAGAAGTCCCAACTCCTGACTCCAAAACGTAGAAATTAAGATTATAGTGGACAAACATTTGCCTTTAATGTATTCAATACTGCAGACAAGAGAATACTCTAGATACAATTTGTCTTGCTGGAAAATAATAGCGCAAAACTTTTCCCAAGTCGAATTGATACTAGTAATCAATACAAGATTGGTAGTAAAATACTTAACATGAAGTATATGTGGGTAAGAAAGGTTGGAAAATGAAGAGACTAAAAGCAATGACACCAAACAATTACCATAAAGTTCTGAAACAATGCCACTGTGTGCCACAGGATGACATGTAGATTTGGTATGCATGGGAATCAGTAAGATTAGGGGGTGAAGCAGGTGATCACGAAGTTAAAACATATTAGCAGAAGTGTCAAAAGACGGAGATTAAAAGGAGTGCATCTAATAATGGACAGTGAAATAAACTAGGAAAGTCTGCCAACAATGCCAGTGGTTTAAACACATATAACAAAAGAGTTTAGATTCTTACCAATCAAAGAACTCAGAATCAGTTGCTGATGTCATCTGATTAAGTGTAAAGATGACTAGCTCCGTCAACCTTTTAAGATGCATATCATTTCCTAAAAGAAATGCTTGAGGAATTTCGTGCGTACAGAACTCAAGAATACGAGCAAGATTGCAAGACAAATCAAAAATTACACTGCATTTCCTCTGCTGGAACTCCAAAACCTAAAAAGATGTGTATTCCACAGAAAAATAAGCAAAGATCAATTGTTCAACTTCACTCAGCATATGGACCGAAATTGAAAACAAAAATAGAATCACTAGCTCTCCATGAAGTTAAAAACTTGCAATGAGAATGATGGAAGCACACATAACTCACGGAACTTTGGAGTTTGGACCTTACAAGTTACGGACAAGTAACAAATGAAGGTAACAATTTGGGGCTAAAACCAAGTAAATCAAACAAAAATAAGGCTTACATGGTTCTTTTCTTGCATTTCTCGAATAAAAACCGAGAACTCGGTCATCGTCCAACTTAAGGTATTGAATAAACGGTTCAGAAAAGCAGCAAATAGATCTTCATCTTCGGCACACACATCACGAAGCAATCTCTACACAAGTCAAACATGTATCCATCAAGAATATGGGTCAGTCAAATGGGCTGTGTGCAATGAAGTCTAGGATGTAGGATAAAATAGACAAATTACGTTTAGCTTCTTTACCTGGAAAATAACCGAAGAAGATGATGTCTCACCATGCTTTGAAGAGCCAAAACCGGAACCCTTGCACAATCTCAAAAGAATGTTAGTCACTGGGATCCAGGATCTGTTATCAAATGCTGATAGCAAGGCTTTTGGCATTCGGAGAGTGGCTGCATGATTGGTTTCAAAAGAAACCAGATATTCTTTGTACTGTACCAATACCGATATAGATTGGAGAAGCAGATCCTTCAAATCTGCACTTGATATCCGGGGATCATTGAAGTGCGTAACAACAAATGTCACCTGACAAAAAATCATTATTCCATTCTTCAGATACATGATATGAAAACCATCAAAATCCACATGCATATGCATGGTGGTCCCTTTGCATACGTGTGGGGGCCAGTTATATACACTGCATATGCTTGGTGGCCAGTTATATACACTGCATATGCTGCACAAATGATGAGATAATTCAACACACAGACTACATTCTAGACATCCATCATACTTTTGAAAAAGGATGTAACACATATGTAATGGTATACGCTACAAGCGCAACGACATAATGGCCCAACAAATCACAATAGGATTCCAAATTACCAATTTGACAGTCTACTTTTCTTCCAGGAGTCCAAAACTCCCCAGAAACATCCTCCCAGACGATCATTGAATAAATTGCATCTTTCCTGGTGCAAGCTACAGCTACAGAAGCTAGACTCTAACAATTACAGTCAATAGTAACAAACCACCAGTTTCTTATCACTCTGCTACAAACTCGATAGAAACGATTTGCTAATGGATCTATAACTAACAAATATCTAACATTGGCACACCGTGAGACAATCATGATATCATAATCAAGGGATCCATAACCATCCCAAGCACTCATCTATCCATTAACATCACACTCGTATCTCTTAAAACTCCTGTAAGAAGAAAGAAGCGGCTATTTCACACTTCGCCCATTGATTTCACGGAATTAGCTTATTGTAAAGATAGAACCAAATATCTCAAAAGTTAAGCTATGAACCAGCTACTATCTGACAAAGATGATAATAGAATCCAAAAGCCAATAGGTCGCAAACAAACTGCTGAAGTTACTATGTCAAGTATTAACCACATTACATGGAAAAATGAACAGAAAATTTACAAAGAAAGGAGAGAACATTTGAATAAAGCAGGACAGTAATTAGGAATAAGCCTTGAGAAAATTTGGGAGGTAAACCGTGTGCTACATTATAGTAATTTAGCAACTTAAAGTTCACACTTTAGATGAGATCAACTAAATGTCTAATAGACCACACTGAATGGCCTGAACTGTGAATGATCATAAGATCCTTTTTTAGTCCAAATCTAAAGGTCATCCCGGGGAGCTAACTCGCCTTATCAGAGCTTTAGGTGATAGAAGTGCATACAACTCCCTCAATTCAGCCACCATTCTGCGTTTCCCCTTTCATTCAATAAGCACAAGATAGATGAAATAAATTTTAGTGGAAAAATGGAAAAGAATAATCACATCTTTTGGTGGTCTTCTCAAAATAATCCAACCTTTACATTATTTCAACATAATCCCGCTTTTATATCCTATCTTCTTAAAATGGTCCTAGTTCAAAAGTAGCTGGTAAAAAGAGGTAGATATGAAGATTAACCAGTTCGATCATGGTTAATTGAATTTGACCAGGTTAATTAGCTAAAATATATCTCTAACTAATGACTAAAACTAAAATAAATAAAAACCTCAACCTAAACCCACCACTAACAAAACCACCACCATCCTCCCTTGTTTCTCTCTCATCACCCCCACCCTCCTAAACCCACCACTACAACAAAACCAACACCGTCCTCCCTTTTCTCTCTCATTACCACCACCCTCACAAATCGCCAACCCACCACCACCCTCATTTCTCAACAAAAGTTGCTGCTTTGTGGAAGGCATGTTTCATCAGATCGGCAGCTGACTCGGAAGAACACAAAGACGAGTTCAAGGACCCCAGCTCAGGAATCCCGATCCCCCAACCTCCGACTTTCCTTCTTTAGCCGCCATTGCAGCAGCCAAGCTCAAGAAGAAGAACAAGCTCTGCCACCCGTTCAGCCCAAGACGATCCCCTCGTGTTTCCCATCGACCCACATGCGCAGACCGCCGAGGAGCTCAGGCTGATGATTGGTCCAAGACAAAGAAAGTGGGTGACAGTGGTGGGTTTTTTTTGCGTAGGTGGGGCTGGTTTGGTGGTGGGTAAGTTGTGAGTAGGTGTTGGTGGTTTGTTGGGTGATTTATGGAGGTAGCTTGCTGAAATCAGAAAAGGAGAGAGAAAGGGGTGAGAGAGGAGAGGGAAAAGAGGGGAGTCATTTTACTGGAAAAAAAATAGTGACTTTAACCTGTGTAACAGGTTGTAGGAAAAATGGCCCATTTTAAGAAAATAGGGTATAAAGGTAGGATCATTTTGAAATAATGCAAATGTGTGATTATTTTGAGCAAACCACCAAAAGATGGGATTGTTCTTATCCATTTGTCCAAATTTTAATATAGTGCTCTCTATATACCTTCATACTTACGTTGACAGCAGATTAAGACAAGTTGTTAAAAGTAAAAATAAAAATTGCTGCTCTGAATTTGGCTTCAAGATGGAAAACCTATGTCAAAATCAACAGTAAGCAGAACTACTTCTGCTTCATCCTTGGATGGGGGGGGGGGGCATCAAGCCATTACCGAATAATCACTTTCTCAATGTTGAGGGTAACGGATAGAAACAGATTACAAGTGTCGGGATGATGAGAAAAGGATTTGGGTTAATATTTAAACAATTATTTTCAACTAGTAAAGGAGGTACAAATATTATAATGGGAGACCCTAAAATGGCAAGTGCAAAGTTTATCATGTGATAGAGGCAGAATATTTGAACATGACATATCATATGTAAAAGAGGTAGCATGAGGTCCAGCAACATATAAGTAAATAAGTCATTAAAGTAAACAACTATTTAGAGGCCCATGAGCCACTTATCTGGAAGTAAACTTTAAGAAAAAATGAAAGCTGAAACATACAAATGAGCTTAGTCCTTGCTTGATAAATATAGCCGAAGGAACAAATGGTGGATCACTTTTTCGTAATACATGGAAGCAATCAACCTGCAAGTAAACACAAATGAATAGTTAGGAAAAGATCACAGAACACTCACAAAATATTACATGGCAATTGGCAACCAAGCTATATTAAACTACAAAGGAACCAAATTTACTATAGCCATTGTTCCTCGTTGCTTGCAAGCTCTGGAACTTCGAAGTTCTCACTCACAATAATATGGGTAAAACGTTTTCAAGCAAGCAAACATTGGATGATGGAGTGAGTATAATATGGAAAATTACAAGGTGAACCATATCTACATGTCCAAAAAGGTAGATAGATTGTGACAAAACTAATGCAAACTGACAAATGACACACAGCATGAGTTGAGCAAAAATGGTTCAGTCAGGCCAGAAACCAAAGAGCATAGGGGCCATAGAGACCGTGCCCACCCTGATCCTCCCAATTAGCAACCACAACGCCACAACGCCACAACATTAAAAGAATGTTGGCCAATAAAACTTCAGCTCCCCGACTCGGCCCCTTAGCAATAAGACTCTAATATATGTAACCTGCACTGGAAACAATCACCCAAACTCGCATTTCTAGCTAGACAAGTCACCCATAGCTTGATTATTTTCTTCTCTCTGATTGATTTGCACCATTACGCGAACCCATTCTTTCTACTTCTTCCTACACTTTTATGTGATAGGAAGAAGAGGGTAAGTAATCATGACCCAATAAACTAAAACATAGAGTCCACCATTCACATAAATATCAGATAAGGGAAGTCCAATAAGCCCCATAAATAAAACAAAAAAAAGGTCAAGAAGACTACACTATCCCCTGATGAAACTGATAAGAAATCCTTTCAGAGATCCTAAAAATCCATTTCAACTTATTTTCAAAACACAGCAATAATGGAATATTATACAGGCAGGCAGAATGTCATGAGGATGACCCCTCCCTGTCAATAACAAAATCCAGCATATGAGACCTGCAACTGCAAGTACGCCAAGTGACCATATAAAGCTAGACCTGCAATCACAAACTCAAAGAGCTAGTGCCATAAAGTGATAAAACTGAGCCTGTGTAATATTCCCACTCCCAGAACACATAATACGAGTAATATAATAATAGCTTCAAATTCTCCGGTTAATCATCCTCAACCTTATCCTGTATTTGGTGTGTGGAGTTGGGGACTAGTGTAGGTACACAGCCCATCCATTCTATTCCAATCAATACCTGATTCCAATCACTAGGTGCCAAATAGAGCTAGGCTCCACCGCCAAAGCCATTTACCCAACAAGGGTATACATTTAGAGGACACCAAATTATTCAAACCAAATCACGAGAAATGCACTCAAGCCATAATTAGGTTTGTAGGTCCTAAGCCATCAAATGATCTCTCTTCCTCTCCACCCCCCAACCAAGAGAAAGCTCTCACTAGTTCTCTTTATATTTCAGGCATACCCAATAAGCCACGAGTATATTGATGAGATGCTAAAGAAACCACGCTCCATCAGCATGATACCCTAACCCAACCCCCAACCCCCACCCCCCACCCAAAGAAATTAATTCTTCCAGAAAGCAACTCTCTAAAGACTCTCTGATTAATGACAATGAAATGCACACAAGCCATAATCCAACTGGGAAGGACCCCAAATAAGTAAAAGCTAAATTATGAATCCAAAACCTGCAAAAAAAGATAGTCAATCTAGAAGTGCTAACTAACACGTTAAACCCCAAGACACTAGTGAATAGACTAGGCTTTCTAACCTTAAACCGCAGTCAAAAAACTACAGTATTGTCCACAAATTAAGAACATTCTTAAACTTCCTAAAAACATCAGAGACGAGCAAATTAATACAACTTATGAACATGAAAATGATAGACAGCACATGAAAACACTTTACACAACAATTCACATCTCAAGAACATGTAGTGACATGACAGAGGGCGTCCACCAACAAGTGCAAAGAAAAGGGGACAAGGAACCACCTTTTCAACCAAGCTCCTCTAGTTACTTGTTACATTCGGGATAAATGGTTGTCTAAGCTTAATATCACTTCCATTTATGTTTTAACTTCCTTATCATTAGATTTGATGTCTGGACAAGACCTAAAGCTCCACCGTTCTTGGTTTCTAATAATACAGGAAGCCAAAATGCTATAGGCAAGCACCCCTATTAACTTGTGCAGCTGACAATGGACAAGGATCGAGAACTTCTAGGGAACTTTGTATCTGAAAACAATGTATCACTGGGCCAATTTCCTCGGTCTTAAAAAAAGCATGATATAAAAAACAGAGACAAACGTGTACAGTGCCTACCGTCACTAGCTGTAGTAAACCATTTTACCAGAATATAAGCAAACAAAAACTATGCAGCTCACCAAAACAGGTTAATTAATATTAAATCATGAAAAGGCCAGCAAAAGATGGTTAAAGAAGTCAATTTACCAGAGCTTCCAAATAGAAGTCAGGAACGAAACTGAACAGGACATCATCTTTGCTGATCACCAGAAGCAATTGCACGATCCACATGCAAGCAGCATACATTCCTCTTTGTTTCCATCGGGACAATAGAGAGATACGATACCTGTCAGACATAGGAAGGGTTTCAAGCAAAAGAACCCCAGGGAAACTCTCAACTCCATTAAAAAAATCTACCAACTAAGTAATGTCACTAAAATAAATGACAACCAAGCATATTGAACAATAGTGAAGCCAGTCAATTATTCACGCCAATGATCATTGTATCAAGAACACAATCGATCCAAAAAACTAACCCTCAGATCTTGGTATTTGATTCTACTTGATAATATGATGTACCTTTCTTGTATAATTTAATGAATGCCAACTAACCTAATTATTTTATGTTGCTCCAAGGTCCATCCTTCATCCTGCCTTTACAATTCTTTCTTCTTCCCGATATACTCCCTCCCTTTTTCTAGTTGTTCCACTAAGAATTCTTAACTTCCCTTACTTTGACCATATTTGTTACTAATAAACAAAATTTCAATGTTATTGGGTACAATATTATTGGATTTGTCTCAATGTTCGGTTTCAAAAAAATTATTATTTTTACCAATCGATCATAAATTTTATTAATGGTCAAATTTTACATTGGCATACATGGAAGTAATATTGGAACAACTAAAGAAACAAGGGGAGTAATATGCCTTTTTACAACTAGAACTGATCATATTAATAAGAAAACTACGCTGGTAAGCATTGCTTCCTTTTACTACTACAGTATTAGCACTTCACACTTACAGTTTCTGACTTCAACAATGTTTTCCACTGATCTTTGAGTTATAGCCACTCTTTTGACCATTCTTACAAAAGTATTAAGATAGCTTATCATTAAAATATTAAAGGATACACAGTTCACTATCATGATAGATTTTTGAATTATAGCATGACATGGAGCAACAAATATGGCTGAATTGTCAAGACAAAATAATAACAGAATTCACATCAGATATATCTTACCATGTAGAATGCCTTACACAGTCAATAACTTCTTCCCTGTAGATATTACGTGCCTCTTTTAGCCGCTTTTGTTGCTCACTGCAGTGTCTTTCTTTTATTTTCCTATCTGTTTCTTCCAAAAGAGAGATTGATTGTGATTGATGTGACATGTAGTAGCATGCCTACACAATTATTTTTGGACAATTAGCTGACAACCCAAGTATGAAAGACAGATGCAACTATGCCACAAATGCAACAAAGTAAAAAGTTCCAAAGCACAGTTCTTAGTGAGTAGCATAATAAAAGATAGGTCACAACTCGCACACTAAGGGGGTGAGAGGGGAAGGGGGAGGGGGGAGAAGAGGCAAGTATATTCGAAATAGATAAAAAGTTTGCTGCATCACAAGCACTCAAATTATATATGATCATTAGGCCAACAGAAATCTTGACAAGTTCACATACTCACCTCCATACAATCATCAATTAAATAACTTGTTTAGTAAGGAAAAGGTCAAAAGAAAGAAATTTAGTGAACAAACGAAAGACAGAAATGTGAAACAGAGGTTTTAGCTGCTGCTGGAAGATGCTCTAAGCCTTTAACTTCCTTGATGACTTTTGTGCCTTCTAAAGAATTCCATCCTTCTCAAAATCTATTCATTCCTCCCAGCACCAAAACCCCCATAAAACAAAGGGCTCAATAATTTTGCCAGGCTATATGTTTCAAAATCCAAAAGTAACTATCAGCTTGTAGCAAAAAAATCGCACTGGACTCACCTGCCTAAAGTTTGGAGCAACCCCTATGTGATATAATAATAGCATAACATCAAGAAGCTCCTCCTCTCTCAATGTTGCCGAAGATATGTTACTTTCTTCGGGTACTGTTTTTGAATGTTGCACCGCTCGATAACCAAACTGGGAGTGAGGATGCTCACTTGAACTAGGCTTGTCTGCAATTTCCTCATTCAAACTTCCAGCGCTGCATTCAGCAGCAACATGAGCAGATCGCTCACGGATGGAAGAGCTATGGCCCCTAGAACCTTTAGCTCTAAATCTGATTGGATCACGGTAGATTCGTGTGAAATCAATGTCATAGTTAGAACAGCAACATGGCTTCTGCCTTGTAAAATGTGTTACTCTAGAATCTTCATCATCCATGCAGCCTTCTTCCCAAGTAATCACTTCTGAATCCCGCTCATGCACAGGATGCATTTCTAACAAATTGCTAAACGATCCCCCAATTCTGGAAATGTCTAATTTCAGAGGGTCATTTTTCACAAACAACTCAATGGGAAAACTGAGCTGACCACCCCTATGAAGAAAACCAATATCTTCCTTAGCATCATCTCTGTGGCTCTTAGACCATCCACATATATCTGCCATAGGAAATCCTTCAGAGAGATAATGAAGGATAACAGAGTATAAAGAAACAAGAGCAGTATTTCCCAGAACCCCAGGAGGTGCTATATTACGGTCTGTTCCTCTGTTTTTCAGTAACATATTCTGCAGGAACTTCCTAAAAACTGAACCAGGAAACTGAGGAGGTGTCACAGGTGGAATGAACTGGATAACTAGACAACAGAGATCCCGATGCTTCTCCTCAATCTGCAATCAGTAAAACATTAAGAAAATATATGAATACAAATTAGATGAATGATTCAACATCACCAACTGCTCTGCATAATATCACTGGCATTTACGAATAATAAAGGATTACTTTTTAGAAAATAGACGAATGATGAAGTTAACCATACGCCTTGATGTCCAATCTAGTTCTCAAAAGCAGTATACGAGCACTTAAATCAGATGACTGCTAAATAGTTTATGTTCATCAGCAATTTGCAGCTAAAGATAATAATAAAATTCCTAAAAAGAACAAATGAGCAGTGATCAGGAATGGCACATGTGCAACGGGGAGACCATAAGACCCTAGCCTCGGATTATTACATTTAGATATGTAATAAATATAAGACCCCAGCCTCGATGACTACTTTTTACATTAGTAGTTATGTAATACATGTTTTTAATACTTGGTACTGGAATCCTTTATTTGCATATTTTGGAATGTGTATCTCATAATATTGTAAGCACCGCATAATAATTGAACCAGCCCTGAGCATGATGACTTTCAAATCCATGCAAAAATGCTCCAAGTAAAAAAATTGGAACATCCCATTCATAACTTCTGCGGTTCTGCCTTCAAAAGTCAGGGTCATGTCCAACATCAGCCAACTTTAAAAATTTATTTCATCAAAATTCTCTTTTTTCCTGGCAGTAGTAAAAGCCTTGTTTGTCTTGCCAATTATTATAAGGGGGAAAGAGACACTGTTTCTGTTAAACCAATCACATCTTGTATCTTATAAGTTCACTTTAATCACAAACGACAAAACTATAATATAGTTGTGATTAAACAAATAAAAACACAATTAAAGCATCTCAGCTCATATGGATGCAAGGGGGTCAGGCTAAGAATAGAACCAAACTTTAAGCCAAATCAAAACATATGCACACGTGTCATGGTGGTAAAATAGAGGCCCAAAAAACTGCATATATATTTTTTAGTCAGGGAATATTTTTGAAATAAAGGCTTCGCTTAGGGTGGTTTTGAGAATAGAGGCTTCAGTTAAGGATGTTTTTGGCACACAAAATCCTTTGATCATTTATTCCTTTTGCAAACATTTTACACTGAACAGTGAACACCCACATACAATTAATTAACTTAATATCCATTTTTTTTCTGAAAAAAGGGGGATATGGATCAAGCCTACTTCACTTACACAATGGCATTTTACTCAATTTCCAACCCTATACTTATACAAGGGCGTTCTATTCCTTATCTAAAGGCCTCTCACATCCATACTAGCTTAAGTGTCAAAGTGAAGATAGTCCCTAAGGCCTAAATCCCTACTAACCCTTAAGAGCAGCACAAAATGTTGTTTCTGTAAAGGTGAATGCTTCTGGTGTATGGTCGTCACTTCATCAAGTTCTGATTGGTTGATCATCTGTAGAGTGTTCTCTAGGATCACCCTTTTTCTGATTTATTGTAAATTTTGAAGTCGGCAGAGTCGCTAAAACTAACTGCCATCATCAAGTGATTATAAAATTTATTTATTTCCCTGATGATGGATCACAATTGCATTTTATCCTTCTCTTTTCGCCGTATACATAATATGATTTTCAGCAACTTTGTGGACAAGTAGGTAAATTATGAGGAAATTATTTGGGGATAACAAATAAATGAAAAAAGATAATAAATAACAGGAAAAGAATATATACTCTGATGCATGAGAAAATAATTTAGATGGCTAAGCAACAAAACAGATCAATGGTGAGAATAAAATATTAATTATATGAAAACTATGTCCTTCACTTATTTCTACCCACTACAACATCCACCATGGACAACAACCAAAAACTGGCCTAAAGCAACCAAAGAAGCCACCTTGAGGGCCGCACGTCCTAGAAAACAAAACTCTAATCTATATTTGCACTATCAAGCATATTCACATCCATAGATCTTACAGCTTTTATAACCAAATCCTAGATCTCAAATCATACTATGTTATCGTAATGGGGGTATAGTCAAAGCAGAAGAGGTGTTTGGGGGGTCTGACAACTCCACTAGATCCCAAAATTTCTCCAAGTCATAAAGTGGTATTCCAGATCGGATTAGGTGCCATGGGATATGACCCTTGAAGTCAAGTTGGAGCAGCAGAGATGCTGCTGAACATTCAAGCACACGCAAAGCAACTTGTGATGGAAGGATAGAGTTGCATTAACAATTACCTAATGCAAAGGACTACTCAAGAGAGAAGCAACATCAAAGGAGGGGTACAATAATCACCATAGATTACAACTTACAATTACTACTTCCTTAAAATAGCCACCTCAATGGCAAATTGAAAACGTGATTGAATACCTCCTCCCCCCAATCAAGCAAACTTAGACATCACCTGAATCCTAATAAAATTGAGGACATTCTACGACATGAAGAATTCTTCCACCTTTCAAATCAATTCTTCTCCAGATGGGCTGTGTTTCCTTTATTAAGATTTATTAGGATATTACAGGTGCTTTCTATCAAATCAAAGCTTATCCTTTTTCCACTTATTTACCACTAAAAATTACCCTTTTAGGTGCATACCATCATCCTCTTCAATTCATTCAAGTTCCTCTATTGGAATGCATAGCTTCATCAAATAGGTTAGTCATCTCGTCTAGTTTGAATCGTTCTACACATTCTCTTGGTCATAACCAACTTGGACAGTACTTTTACGTTGTTATACGAAAAGAAACAAACTTCAAATGTAGGATCTTGTTAGATTGGTCTAAATGTGCCATGTTAGAGGAAAATGACAATTTTAATATTCATTAACACGCGACGAAAACCATTTCGCAAAAAGTAAATTAGAAAAAAATAATTGAACTGAATCTTTCTAGTCTGGTCTAGAGACATCAACCTAGAAAGATTCGGTATTAAGGCGAAGATAAGATATCCTAAATTAAGGAACAAAGATAATGCATACAAAACAGTATTAGAATGAAGGGCTATGAAACTAATTAAAAGATGATAATTATACCCTCCATTTCAGATTAATAGGCATTGCGGCCCATTGGTAGATGGTACTAAATGGAAGTATGGTCATGAAATCAATGTCATTTGCAAGGAAAGTCCCCTAAGCATGACCATTGTAATGGAATCTCAAGATGTGATTCTTTTCACAAATTTCCATTCTCACTCAATACCACCTCTCTAAAGTGGTAACGAATGGTAATGAGAATTTATAAAGAATAACAAATGTTTAAGGAAGAACAAGCATGACAATGATCATTGACAAGACACTTTGTATACAAAACTACATAAAAATGTATTGCCAATACCATAATGTATTACTATCTACAACGGGCCTTTGAGGATATTCTTACATTTTAAATAGAGATATTTATTCCCCCAAAATTTAATACTCAAATAATATCGTAGTGGAATTTAAAACACCTAGCAGTATTATGGAATAAGAAAAGTTGGCAGGAGGTCAAAAGGAGTGGAGGGAGAAGTATACTAGCACCATGTATTAGATGAACAACTAAGGCTGTAGATTCTAACATGAACCATCTCATCTTAATAGCATATCTTTCATGTCATAACAATAAAATCATAAACAGTAAATGTGACACAATATAACATCAAGTGTAGCAAATTTCCTACTAGCCGTCAAATAAGAATGTCTCTTGAGTTACACCATATTAAGAAATTTCAGCACAAAACCGGAAAAAAAAAAAAAAAACACACAGGTTGAGAAAAGCATAAAGTAGAGTGAGCATGGGATGTAAGAGACTTCCACTTTGAGACAGTACCTTGCTAATTGCATCTGACATAGCTGTAGTGGTTAGCATCATACTGCTTTCATAGGAAATGTCCTCACATGAATTAGGCCACCAGACAGAAGGCATCAACAACTGAAGATCGTGCTTGTTAGGACTTCTCCATGACAGAAAACCTTCAAGGTGGAACTCAAAATCAGATGACTTCCACCAAAGCACCATCAACTCCTCTCGTCTCAGCATATGGCAAGCCAGTGCAAGATACGAGTATGACCCTGAATATGGGCACTCGGTGAGGACAAGTGAAGCTGTTTTGCAACCATAAGAAAGGGCACCAATTACATGCTGAAACAACAAGCCAGAGCTTCTGAATTTCAGAACAACATCAAGGACTTTGTCCAAGCTCCGCTGATCATGTGGTACATGCAAGCCATATAATTCCATCATAAATGATAAAAACGGACCCCATGCTATGTACTCCATGCCCCTCTCATCTTCACCAAGGATAGTGAAGAGTTCATCACATATTGCATCAGCAACAGGGTGGAAGATATCCTCCAGTGGAACAAACCTCTGCAACCTTCTCAGTTTATCAACAGAAGTGAACTCAGCCCTTTCCATGCGTTCTATTTCCAACAGCCTTGATAAACATTGCAACAACTGGGAGGCACGTGAAGTTGCAGATGGAGGAACTTGAAGAGGAAGGAAGCCTTCAATTGGGTATTTGAAGGGTCTGGCACCAAAATTCAAATCACACCTTTCACCCTGAGAAAGGGAGACCGCAGGAAAATAACCCAAACCAGGATTCATCTTGCGAATGCCGGCAAAGGCAACCCCAAGTGAAATACCATTCCTGTAAAATAGTATCCTATCCTCATCCAAGTCTATGCAGCATCCAATAACATCACCAACCACCCATGGCTGACCATATGCCTCATCTTCCTCATTCCATTTTTTAACCCTCTTGCCATCATATGCATAAGAGTCCTCAGCATCACCAACCCCCATACGATCGGTGAAGGGGCAAGAAATGGTTGCCCAACCAAGCTGCTGGATCCCTGCAGTTTCAAGCATCACTTCAAACATCCATTTGCCTTCCCAAACACATGCATTTGCTCTGGTGCTACTGAATATAGCCAGACTTTCCACAAGCAAAGGGGGACTAACTACATCCAAATCCCCACATATACTGGATTGATCGATGGAAACAACGTGCCCATATCCACGATCAAAGATACAGAGACCATCCCTGTTCTGAGGTTGAGAATTAAGAGATGGCGAAAACTTCAGAAAAAACCTCTTAACAATAGAATGAACTACAATAGCATCCAGTGAACCGTTCAATGGTCCTATTGATCGGTAAGGAAGATCGAAAACATATTCTAGTGTTCGTTCCAGGGACTGGTGTCCAAAATCATCATGATACGAAACAAGACGATTCTTTTGAGGATTCACTTTCTTATCTTCACCATTCAGTATTAGTGCTAACCCTGAAGACAATCCACTAGCCCATACACCATCTTCGGCCATTTAAGAGGAGGAATTTTACCACCTCCCCAATTTATCCTACATATGTTAACAACCCAAAATCCCCTTCAAATTAACTTATACCACAACCGATTTCCGTCTCTGAAATCCACAACTAAGAACACACAAAACAGCAGCTTCCCCTACAAACTGGAAAACTACCACCATAAGAACTCATCCATAACTACCACAACAAAACACAAGCAATCAACATATTTTCAAATTTTCAAATTTTCATTAATGAACAAAAAAAAAAACCTTCGCTTCATCAATTAATACTTTCTGAATTTCATCTCACTAAAAGAACATACTTATTCATCAACAATCCTTAAATAAATAGATAAAAGGCAACAAAAGCTTCTTCTTCAATATAATAAAATGCTAAGTGAGAATTGAGAAACTTACATAAATTACAATAAGAATCTTCAAAAAAAGGAAAGAAGAAAGAGCTAAAACGACGATGAAATTGAGCGTGGAAAGAGTAATCTGAGAACAGTGAAGTCGCCTGATTTGAGAAATTAGGGCTCACGAAGAAGACGCCATTAATGGAAACTATGATGGAAGGAAGGACTAAGGAGGAGAGAGAAAACTTGAGGAAAAAGGTTGAAACAGAAATTTCCAATTGTTTGCCAAAAAGTTTGGGGGAAAATAAGAAGAAACGCTGACTAGGAAGAACCCTACAATTTAGGGGGTAGTTCACCGACACGTGGCCGTTGCAAGCCACTGACTTATATTTTGGACTAAGAAGTTGCGAGTTTGGAACTTCAGATGCCGGTGACTTTCAGGGTTTTAGCCGGTCATCTGGTAAATCTAGTAACACGGTCAAATTAAAGGGAGCAGTAATTTTCGGAGTTTATATAGGAATAAATTTAGAATATAAGTTTAGATACGGAACGTTTGGCATATCATGAATCATGATTTGCACCTTAAAGATGTATGGACCGCTTTGCCCTTAAGATTGGGTTTTTTTTATAGTTGAGTAATTTCTTATATCTCTATTATATAAGCCAAGGGAGGAGGTGTGGTGTCCTCTTTTAAAGTGACTAAAATACCCTTAATGATCTAATTAATGAAATGAAAAATATTACAAAAGCAAATCATTTAAAAATCTCATTCCAACTTGTCATTTAAAACAAGTTTAAATTGGTATATGCATCAAATACTTCAATCAAAAATTAAATGGACAAAATATTTATACCTTATAAAAAAAGATGGCATACATAACGTGCACATGAAAAATCTGAACATTCACTACCTTTGATACTCTTTAATCCAGTTAAACCAACTCATTATTTTTGTTCTTTCTGTTCAATATTCATTCACAAGAAATTAATGTTAACAATCACTCACAACTTTTTTATTTTTTTACATTAGCAAATTAATATATCTAAATTTATCTGACTGTTGAATTTTTCACATTTAAGTTTAATCATAAATAAAGTACGAATGGAGTATCTAATAGAATAACAAATTTTAAAATTAACGCACGCATCGCGTGCATAAGAAGGCTAGTCTTATATAAAAAGAGAGATGTGGTTTTGAATGGTTAGGGGCAGCTCCACCGACCACTTTGTTCACATAATTACCTTCGTGCCATAACTACTATCTCATTCGGATGGTTAGGGGCATCTGCACAGACCAATTTGTTCACATAATTACCTTCGTGCTATAACTACTATCTCATAAACTTTTTTTTTTCCTTTTTTTTAATGAAAAATACAAAAGAAGGGAAAAATGGTACTATTCAACCCGTGAATCTCTCTCTCCTCAAACTTTTGTTTCTTATTTCATCATTTTTACCAAATTACCAAACTAAACTTTCTTATTTTCTCTCTCTTCATCGTCATAGTAATTATCGGCATTATTATCATGGCCATCGTCGTCGTCTTCGCTGGAGCTCGACCAAAGTGGGATGATGTTATTCATGGTGGTTAGTTCTTAAATTCGAATTTCTGAAGTTTTTTTTTATACGAAATTTCATCTTCTTAATTTGTTGTAATTGTGTTTTGGTAATTTGGTTTTCTGTTTTTCAATTTGTTTATCTTGTTTGCGTATCTCCTACAGAGGGTTCATCTGAATTTTATACAAACTATATTATGTGTATAAATTGGAAGTGTAATGTTCCATTAATGGAGGCATGAAGATCTTAAATTATTTCAAGCATTTGAGCTACGAAACCAAATTACTGCATTTCATGATACTTTGATTCCCAATTTGCATGTGTGGAATGTGGATGTATGTTTTTAATTTTGAATTTTGCGATTTTAAATTTGAGTAAATAACCAACTTAGTTCTCCCTCTGAGACATTGATGACGAAGGGGATGAAATTTTCTTTGGTGTTGTTACTTGAGAAGACAAAGTTGAGGAAGGAAAAGCAGCTCGTTTTCTCCAGTTATTGAGTTCTTCCTCATTGAGATATGACCATTTGCACATCATAATAATTCAAAATAATGGTGAACTATTGGTCAAACAAAGTAGCTTTGATGAAATGGATCACTTCTGGTTCTTTTATTGTCTTTTGATAGGTTTTTTTTAAGATTGACTTAACCCATAATTTATAGAATTTATCATCAATCTTTGTATTGTGACTTGTGAGATTTGATATGAATGTGTAGATTCATTATGACTCGTAATAGTAGCGACGTATCTTGACACATAAAAGTCTTCCATCCTATTCTAATTTTCTCCACTGACTCCATTTATTCCCTTCTTCTTTTTTCAGAATTTTACTTCTATCAACTCTCTACACCTTCTCTTTGCTAACTTCATCATCATCATTCATCAACAACAACACTTTATACTTCCATACTTTCTCTCTCTTTAATTTCAATGGCTGCACTTCCAAGTGAACCTGATCAAGATAATTCTGAACCTCTCAAATATAAGGTTCATTCTAAAATCCTTTTTTTGTCCTCTCATATTTTTTGTTTTTTATAGTTGCAAGTTTCTAACTTTTTTTATTTTTGCTCTTTTTTTTTTCTTTTCAGATATGGGTCTTGAAAGTCTCCATTCACTGTGAAGGTTGCAAACGAAAAGTGAAGAAAATTCTTCATAGTGTTGAAGGTAATCTCTCTCTTCTCATTAAAAAAAATTTAAAATTTGATATGGGTTTGGTAAATTTCTCACATTTCTCAAGTTTAGCTTTAAAATTTTGAATTTTTTATGATTATGTTGGAGTATCTTCCTCATTGAGATATGACCATCTACTTCTTTTTTGGTCTTCGATCTTTATAGATAAAGAATGTTCTTTCTTCTGTTTTCAACTCTATATTGCCTAAGTTTTGAGTTGTAGGTGGCATATTTTAGATAATGATAGTTCATATTTTATGTTATTTTAAAATGAAAGATTGTCTAAATGAATAATAACACAGTCATCAGATTAAAAGTATAAGTCCTATTAATTTAGTAGTGAGTGAAAATTACGTGATTTAATTGAATTCTTGTTGCAATTGTTGGCAGTCAAAATTGTGACTTCTTTAGTTTGTTTTAATATCTACAGCTCAAAGTTATTGACAATACTAGATTTGTCTTCCTAAGATTGTTAAGCAATTTAAATAGTATATTTACAGAAAGACATTAGGATTAAATTACATTTTTTGTAAGTTGTATGATGATAATATTTTGTATCTTGATGGATGTATGAAATAGTATCACAAATATGTAATACATAACACAAAATCACATGTTGTTTTGATATGTGTGATTTGACAATACTATGTACTTTTGGTGTTTTCATTAGTCACTTCTTATTACTATTCCTTTTTTTGTCTTCTTCAAAATTTCACAAGTGTAATAGATTTATATTTTTGTTTTTTTTTCCTAAGTTTTGAAAATATAACCAAACGTAACATACATCTATTATGAGGTTTTCTTTCCTTCTATCAATTAAATTTTGTTCCCAAAATCCACAGTAAGATATGGTTTTTGTCTTTTTGCTTTATCTTATAATACATCAGATTTTGTTTTTACTCAAACTTCTGTTGTTTGAATAGTGTTTTCATTAGTCACTTCTTAGTACTATTTCTTTTTTTGTCTTTTTCAAAATTTCACAGGCACAATCGATTTATATCTTTGTTTTTTTCCCTAAGTTTTGATAATATAACCCACTATAATATACATCAACTATGAGGTTTTCTTTGTACTTCTTCAACCTTATATTAACCATATTACTTCTTCTTATCCAAATCTAAAATACGAATTATAATTTTTAGCCATCTAGCATCTTCAGATCCATTGTCTGAATATAGTTTGGTTTGTTTATTTGTATACACTGATATGTGTATGAAATATATGATTTCGAGAATATTCACAAAGCAACGTATATAGTGGAAGACTTCATTTTAGCTCAATGAGTATCTATATATTATATCCAACTCATTCTCTTACTCATTCAACCAAGTTCTTGATAGATGTTATTATCTTCATATGGCTTGAAATTATCTTCACCCGATATAGATGCAGCTGAAGATTCTTCTGGTTCAATAAAGTTATTAAAGATGTATGTGATTGTTTTTATACGGCCTACATTATCGTTATTTCTTTTGTTTGTATTGAAATGTTGAATTGAAGATCATTTTATCTTACACTATGAGATAAGATTTAGCTACATTAATGCAATTATATTTATTTTAAAAAACTATTTCAACAAATGTTATTGTCTATATCAATAGATTTGCATTTGTTTTGATTTCATATGGATAGAGATGAGGATTGCAATCCATAAAGAAAGTTTCTTAAAAGTCATATAGTAGTTGTTTTATGCGGCTAACAAATATCATAAATTTGTCATCATTGCATGAGAATGTTAAACTAAAAATTATCTTCTCTAATATTTTAAGATAAGTATGAATTAATTTTATAAATTAATATCTGTAAAGTTCATTTTATTGTTCTCATTCTCTCCAACTCAAAATTACATTTGTTATCTATTTGATTTTTTTTAACTTGCATGAACTTGCTTAATTAGCAATTATTTTTTCTTTCATATAAAATGCCTCTTAATTACATTAACATAATAACGTTTACAACGATTCACTTATTATATTAAATAAGTGTGAACAATAAATTATTATAATAACATTAAAATAGTCAGTATGATGAATTATTTTCTCATTTATATTATTGTATTATATATGCAGTGTAGGATAAGATTAATATCACGTTCTTTTCCTTCTCTTTTTTTCTACTCTCTCATATTTATTAAACTTTTTTATATTTTTCTGGTTGTAAGTTACAAAGCGGTGCTGAAACAAATTTCCATAATATCTATCTATTAGAATAAAAAAAAGTGTATTATATGCAAATTTTGGTACCATGTTAGTGAGTTTGTCTATAGAAGTAAATGTACGACTCAACGTAGATGGTATGCAACATTTCAAACATTGAAAAAAATATATATCCAACAAAAGAAAATACGAATGACCTTCCATACATAAACTACTTTAGCGTAAACATATAAAAGGAAGAAAGAGGCACATAAGGTATAATTTTCATGCTATGTAAGTTTTTTTATGCTTATGCAATCTTTTTAATATGTATATATATTTTTTGTTCATTTGTATAATATTATGTGTCTATATATTTTATTTTGTAAACATCTCAGTTCATATCTTCAAATATGAATTAGAAATAAAGAAGAAACATTATATGTTGAAGTGATACAATGTTATTTTTAAATATTTGTAAATATTTTTAAATAGAAATATTTCTTGCCCCTGGAGAACTATCTGAAATGTCATTAAAAAGTTAGGTCTTCTCATGGTGAACAACGCCAAAAGTAGTAGCTATGATTGTTAAGAAGCCTCAAACAGCCAAAGTAATCACATAATCACTTAAAGTATTTGATTTTGAATGGTTTTTCTTCTTCTTGTAATTTGTTATAGCCTTATTGATTTTCAACTACTATACAAATTTTTTTTCCAAATTTGCAATCTTTATAAATAGCATAAACCATAGCATACAGATAAGTTTTTAGGAAAGTTGTGGATTTCCACGTGAAAATGTTAGTAGTATTTCACAAAAAGTTTATCTATTCTATGCACCTAGTGAATAGCTTTAATTAATTTACTTTTAGCTTCAGTCAACAAAAATGATAAACATAATATAGCTAATTAAAGATATTACTCCTATAATAGGAATTAAATATCAATTATGAGATTATATTATTAATTAACTAAGATATATATATCTATATATATATCAATTTTGTTAAATAAAGGTAAAAAAAAAATTAATTAAACCTATGCACTAAGTATATAGGTTAGAAAATTTGATTTTTATAATTTATATTTAGTGAGTGAATTATTCACTGAATAGATGTTGAAGATGTTCTTCTCCTCCTACCAATTACATAAGTAGGTAACTCGCATAAGCCTGCTGCTAATAACCTAAAGGCCAAAAGCATGGCATTTTTTCACTCACGCTTGCAGAAAAAGAAATAATAACAAAATTTGTACGTAACAGGCTTAATCTATTTAGGGGGTATTTGGTTCACTAGTTTTAGGTATGACTAGCAGTGGCGGAGCCACGTGGGGCGGTGGGGGTATAGCCGCATCCCCGGAATGAAATTTTTTTTGAAGCAATTATTAAAAAAAAAAAGAAAAATTAGAATGAGTAAGGCTGTAAGGGAAAGGTGCGTGGAAATCAGTATAGTAATACAACACATCAACGACTATTTGGCTGGCATTTAATGTGAGACTGACAGTGACATGTAAGCATGGGGAATCAAAACAAAGAGGAAAAGTACTGGTGGGCCTCTCCACAATTAATTAACATTTTCTAAAAAACAAAAATATATCTCCCTCCCAAAATTAAATCTGATATTAATTCAAAATTAAAAAAAGTCTCTCTCTCTCCCAAAACTATCACTACCCAAGTTACCCAACCCAAATACCACTATTACCACAGCCGCACACCGTGAAGACTGATTTGAAGCAACACAGCCAGTCATCAGCCACCAACCACCGGCGACTAAGAAGCATTGTCGCGGCGTCGCACCGAGCACATCTAATCGGAAACACCGCCAGTCGCCGCCTCGCCGGAAGCCGCCTCGCCAGAAAATAGAGCATCGCAATTCGCAGGTAATTTTTAAAAAAATTAGTTTTGCATAATTATATCTTGTATTCTTGTATTTCATAGCATTAACATATAATTTATACTACCTTTGTTTTTATTTAGTTGCAACGTTTTGACTTTCACGCTTGCCAATGTACAATTTCAAATCGTTTTATCTCTAATTGTATGTAAGTAAAAGTTATAAAAAATTGATATTATGAAAGCTTACATCGAAAAATCAAACAAGACCCCACATGACTATATTTTGTTTAACATATAAATCAATAAATGTGGTCAAATAAGAGAACATGAATAGTGCAATTTGTCAAACGTTGCAACTAAAAGAGAACGGAGGTAGTATGTTTATAAGTAATAAATTATATAATATGAAAATTCATTCTTTGTAATTTAGTTTTTATGATTGAATGATTAAACTAGGTTAGTAATTACTAAATATTAATTGAATTATTGAGTAAGTGACTTGGAGTATTTCAGTTTGTGTGATGAATTAGTTTGTGGAATTTGTTGTATGTGATACTTTGTAATTTATGTTTGGAAAAATTGTCAAGAATAAGTCAACCTTTGCGTTGACCGCTTTTGACAAGTCAACCTTCATTTATTCCAGTAGCAAGTAAAGCTTGTACATGAATTAGCTTTTAACGAGTTTTTTTACTTATGACCTGAACAACCCTAACAATTTTGTTCAGTTTTAAGTTTCTCACAGAACTTTTATAAAATTCAAGCAGTGCAAATATGTTCTAGAGAACAATTTAATGAGTTCTAGAATACACACCTATTAAAACTGAACAAAATTGTAGGGGTTGTTCAGGTCATAAGTAAAAAAACTTGTTAAAAGTTAATTCATGTACAAGCTTTACTTGCTACTGGAATAAATGAAGGTTGACTTGTTAAAAGCGGTCAACGCAAAGGTTGACTTAGTCTTGACAATTTTTCCTTTATGTTTTGTGTGTAAATTGTATTAATTAGATTTTATAAATTGATTATAGGAAATAATGAGTCACGAATCTAGATCTAAAAAATCGAAGGGAATGAGAGAACCCGATCTTCGACAATTTTTGGGCAAGAAAATGAAATCTTAAAGTGCTTCATGTTCTTCACCGGTAGATACTAGTACTCCTTCAAATGATGCCTCTCAAAACCAATAAAATGATACAAATTTGGGTGGGTCAAGTGTTAATAGTGTACCATTAGAAGATGAAGAGTTAGCTTATGATGTTGAACTTCTTCCTCATGATCCCGGAAAAAGAATAAACATAATGGATTATCCTTCAAATTAACGAAATGCGGGTAGGAGAGCATGTATTCTTAAAAAACCTTGTCGACCAAAAACACATCCGTTCCCTTATAGAGAGATTGGAGGTCCACGTCGGTTTAGTGTTTCTTGGTTTGACAAATGAGATTGGCTTGAATATAGTATTGAGAAAGATGCAGCATTTTGCTTTGTTTGTTACTTGTTCAAGAATGATGTTGAAGTTAGTTCGGGGGGAGATGCATTCATTAATGGTGGATTTAGATCGTGGAATAAACCGGATAAGTTTATAAAACATGTTGGTGGAGTTAAAAGTGCTCACAATCTTGCTTATGAGAAGTATACAAATTTAAGAGATGGCAAAAAGAAGTCAATTGTTGTTGCTTTAGATAATGCAAATAATGAGATCCAAAGTGAGTATAATATTCGTTTGAAAGCTATAATCTCTTGTTTGTGTTATCTATTGCGGCAAGGCTTAGCATTTTGTGGACATAGAGAAGATGAAGAATCTCTTAATAGGGGACATTTTATTAAACTTTTGAAATGGCTAAAGGAGCATAATAAAGATGTTTCAAATGTCATTTTTGAGAATGCACCTGGTAATTGCCAATTGACATCTCCTATGATTCAAAAAGATATCATTAATTGTTGTGCTAAAAACAACTAAGCGCATCATTGAGGAGCTTGGTGATGACTATTTTGCTACATTGGCCGATGAGTCAAGTGATGTATCTCATAAAGAACAACTAGCTCTTTGTTTGCGTTATGTTGAAAGAAAAACGGGAAAAGTGTTGGAGAGGTTTCTTGGACTTATTCATGTTGGTGATACCACTTCTTTGTCTCTTAAAAGTGCAATTATGTCTTTACTTGTTGAACATTCATTCAGTCCATCTAGGATTCGAGGGCAAGGGTATGATGGAGCTAGTAATATGAAAGGTGAGATTAATGATCTCAAGACTTTGATTATGGATGATACTCCAAATGCTTATTATATTCATTGTTTTTGCTCATCAACTTCAACTAACACTTGTTGCCGTTGCTAAAAAAAACAATGACTGTGGTTGGCTTTTTGACACAATTGCAACTTTGTTGAATGTGGTTGGATCTTCTTGTAAGAGAAAAGAAATGATCCGAGAAATTGAAGCTCATAGACTTTCTCAAGCCTTAGAAATGGGTGAACTTGAAACGGGATCGGGGTTAAATCAAGAACTTGATTTGAAAAGACCCAGTGATACTCGTTGGAGTTCTCATTATAAAACTCTTGTAAATGTCATCAACTTGTTTCCTACAATCGTGAAGGTACTTGTGATGATCGGAAAACATGGTTCAAATGTGGATGATAAGGCAAAAGCTCAAGGCATTGTGTACTCTTTAGAGTCATTTGATTTTGTTTTTATGGCACAATTGATGTTTACTATATTTGGATACACCAATGATTTGTGTCTTGCTTTGCAAAGGAAAGATCAAGATATTGTTGGTGCTATGAGACTTGTTTCTTCAACTAAACGAGTATTACAAAAAATGAGGGAATGTGGATGGGAGAGTCATTTGAGAAAGGTCACTTCATTTTGCAACATACATGACATTGTTGTTCCGGATATGGAGGCTAATTATATACCTCAAGGGAGATCAAAGCGTTTGTTCAACAAGCAACATATCTTCACCATTTTCGTGTTGAAGTGTTCATAAGAGTAATTGATCTATTGCTTCAAGAACTTGACAATCGATTCGATGAGGTTAACATGGAGTTGCTTACTTATATGGCTTGTTTAAGTCCAAAAGATAAATTCTCTTCTTTTGACAAAGAAAAGGTACTCAAACTTGCCACTTTTTATCCATCCGAATTTTCAACTAATGATTTGTTTGCTCTTGAAGGCCAACTTGATATATTCATGGATGATATGCAAAATGATATTGAGTTTCAAAATTTGGATGATGTTAGTTCTCTTTCAATCAAGTTAGTTGAAACAAATAGGCATGTGACTTATGCTCTTGTGTATTTGCTCATCAAGTTGATGTTAATTCTTCCGGTTGCTACGACAAGTGTAGAAAGAGTATTTTCTGGAATGACTTATGTCAAAAATAAGTTGCGGGATTGCATGGGCGACCATTTTTTAAATGATTGTTTGGTCACTTTCATTGAAAAAGATGTATTTGTACAAGTTCTGGAAGACGATATTGTCGATCGTTTTCAAAAGATGAAGACCCGTCGAATTATTTAAAGCTTATGTAATTTTTTTCGTATTTTGGGGTGTATGACTCTTAGTATTGATAAACATTTTTGGCTTGTCATTTTGTTATATTAAATCGTTTGTAATATACATGAGAGTAATTTTAATTAGTTATTCATCGTATCCCCAAGTTTAAAATCCTGACTCCGCCACTAGGTATGAGGTATGGGTTTGGAATGAACAAAACCCATACCTAGTGTTTGTTTAACTTATTTCTAAATTTTAAACTCATACCTCAAACCCATAAGGTATGGGGTTTAGAAACCCATGGGGGGAGGTGGGTATGGCTCATACCTTACCTTTAGGTATCAAATAAAAGAAGATTTTTCATTCCTAAATGAAACTAAACACAAGGTATTAAGTATCAAGTTCCAAACCCATACCACCTTGGTTTCATTCCTGATTCCAAACCCATACCATTATATGAACCAAACGCCCCCTTAGAGAAATGATTGTAAAGTAAACCTATTTGCGTGACACTTGCCATATGTGATATGTTGACCTGTTGGGTGTTCTTTCTATTTGTGCATAGTCTAAACCGTAAATAGGAAAGAGTGATAGGGATTTAACCTCCTCATTCATTATTACAAAACGACAACAAATGACTACATTAGTAATTGAGTATCATATGTTTTTTTTTATTCACTAGTTGGACCACCGTGTGCTACGCACGCGGTAGCCAACATGAATTATAACAATAATCTCAATTGTGGAAAAATATTTTGCATATAACAAGTTATATATATAAATATTATTTATATATACACGTATTTATACGATACATATGTAAAAGCTTAATTTTGGGCATAATTACATGTAGACCAAGATATAAACATCGAAGGAAAAAACAAATATTACATTCCTATGATATATTATTTTACATAAAACATACTTTTCTAAGAAATAGCAACATCAAGTTTTTTATCTTTGATCTTGGATGTAGTCATTGTATTCTTGAAATAGATGGCTATTTGTATCTTGCAATGTTTTGAACTCATAGTAGTTGAAATCTGCAACTTCAATATTATATGTTTCTTCTAGAAATTAATTGCTTTTCTTGCTGCATTTTGTTGTGAAGGGCCTAGTTGTGTAGATGATGATCCAATAAATCGTAGAGGTCCACGAACGTTTGGAATTCCATGAAGATCGACATATGCTTCTATTTTGTCATGAATTGCCGCATGAATTCCAAAATCTGCATGTGGTAGACTTAACTGCATTAATATATCATTTAATATAATTTTGATATTTACCTCAATTACTCGACGTTGTTCTTCCATTGATACTGAAATAGAAAAAGAGAGTGTTAATCAATTATAAGCAAGTATTATTTGAGATTTAAGATATGTAAGTTGTATGAGTACATTCTTAATTACTATGTAAGGGACGAACTGTTGTACTTGTTGATGTTTTTTTTTTTTTTTTTGTATTTATATAGATTACAAAAGGAACTGAAATAGATTTGTGAAAGGTAAACTATGAACAAACTTAATTTCATCTACGTGTCTTGATGTAGATATCTACGAAAATACGTGTAAGACATGTGGTCAATTCAATGTAAACTTTTATTATACGTGTCTAAAAAGTTGTTGTATATGTGTCAACCAGTTAGTCAATTATAAAAAGGTGTCATAGTATTGAATGACTTTGATTTAAGTAAAATGTTGATAGTTATCTGCATATGATGTATGTATTTACATTTTTTATTTGTTATAATATTGTATTTAGGATAGATAAAGAAATTGAGTTGTTGTCATTTCTATATAATAATATTTGTTAAAGTAACTATAATTATGAAATAATATGGATGTAGTAAATAAAACAAAATGATATTAAAAAAAACTTAATGGAGATATATTAGTATTTGTGAAAAAAGACAAATACATATTGTACCATATATTACATAGTTAATAAAACATAGTTGATTACATAAAATCTAATTTTGAATGTGAATACATTATGCAACAACACAATTAGGTTCTAATATATTGTTTTGTATAGCTGATGTAAGTGTCGGTGACTGTCTTCCAACAATTTCATCTGATAATAATTGTAGTCTCTAATGTCAAGATTATATGTATCTTGAAGAAAGCTAATGGCTTGTCGAGCTGCAGTTTGCTGTGAAAGATTCGCCTCTGTTGAAGTTATTCCGATGAATCTTAGTGTCTGTGGAAATTTGGAGCTCCATGAATTTCAACGTATGCTTTCAATTCGTCAGCAGTGATAGTTAGAATTCCATAGTGTGCCGCTGGTAAATTAAGTTGTGTCAGCATGTCATGCAAAATTATTTTCATGTTCGTTTCGATTACTCGATGTGTTTCACCCATTATAAGCAAAAATATTTTCGAAGTTTTCGTAGTATTTGAATGAGTGTGTATGTGTTTCACTTTCTTTCTATCTCTCTAAGTGTGTGTGTGTGTGTGTGTGTGTGTGTGTGTGTGTGTGTGTGTGTGTGTGTGTGTGTGTGTGTGTGTGTATGTGTGTGTGTGTATATATTGAGTACGAGTTTGATAATATATGTAACATGCATGTTGCCATGTGCCACAAAGATTGTTCTAAATGCATATATGTACGACAACACGTGTTGTTTAAATATTCATGTTGATATGATTTGGCATGAATGTTTATGTGGATTGTATATTTGAAATTTACGTGCCAGAACATTTATACCCTAAGATAAATAATTATGACATAATATGGATGTAGTAAATAAAACAATCTGATCTTAAAAAAAATAATACAAATATATTAATACTTGTAAAAAAAAGGTAAATACATATTCTACCATATCTTACATAGATTGTTACATAGATTTTAATCTTAGATTCGAATACATTATGTAATAACACAAATAGGTTCTAAAACATTTTGTTGTATAGAAAAAGTAAGTGTCGGTAATTATCTTCCAACAATTTCATTTGATAATAATTGTAATCTTCAATGTCAACATTGTACGTATTTCGAAGAAAGTTAATGGCTTTTCGAGCTGCAGTTTCTTGTGGAAAATTTGACTTCTGTGGAAGTCATTCCGACGAATCTTAGTGTATGTGGAAAGTTTGGAACTCCATGAATTTCAACGTATGCCTTCAGTTTGTCATCAATGGCAGAATGAATTCCATAACATGCCACTGGTAGATTAAGTTGTATAAGCATGTCACGCAAAATTATCTTAATGCTTGTTTCCATTACTCGGTGTGTTTCATCCATTACAAGTAACGATATTTTCAAAGTTGTGGCAGTATTTGTTTGAGTGTGTATGTGTTTGTTGTGTGTGTGTTTTTGTAAGTATATAGTGAATACCAAGTTTATAATAAATGTAGCATGCATGTTGACATTTGTCATAAATTTTGCTTTAAATTCATGTGTGTACGATAACACGTGTTGTTTAAATATTCATGTTGATATGATTTGTCATGAGTGTTTACGTGGGCTGTTTATTTGAAATTTACGTGTCAAAACATTTATGTCCTAAAATAAGAAATAACGTGTTGTTAAATAATTTTTTTTTTTTTAGAACAATTATAAGATTGTAATTTTAGAAAACATTTTTTATTATATTTATATCAATAAATTGTGATTTATATTTGATTTCTCTATGTACTTATGATAGTTGATATGATAAAAAAATGTAGTAAAATTGAAAAGCATTGTATTTAAATATTTATGGGTTCAACAAATGATATGAAATACAATTACACAAATACATTACATTATATTTTACAATATGTACAAGAGTGTCTATATTATTTTATCTTACAATGGATACTCAAAAGTAATTTACACTATAGACATAGTATTCAAACGGTAGCATATGTAATTTCCTTGGTTTTCCAACGTAGTTGTCTGTTATCTCCAAGCATGTATGTAGTCAATTCTATGTTGAAATATTTGTCCTTTAACTTTTCAACAGTTTCTTTAATAAATATTTGGCGTTCCTACAAGAATAAATGTAATTAATATTTATTATTGGTATATTAATATTATGTAATATGAAATGATTATTAAGGTACCTGCATCGACAGTAAAGATATCTCAATTGCTTTTTTGTCTAAAACAAACTCTGCATGATGACCAAAGAGTGTCATAGGTGTCCTACTGCTGGAGTCTTCAACATCAACATGTAGGATACATCTGCAGTGGATGAAATAGAACAGACTAGTAATGGGAGATAATTTTGAAAATTAATGGAAAACAGTGTACAAAATTACTTGGCTTCAGCTGTTGTAGCATGTGGAGTGGATGAAAATGAACAGGTAAGTTCCTCTCCGATGCTAGCGGTACATTGTTTGTTGCATACGTTGCAAGAATCATATATTAGACTATGCTTATTAGATATTTCTGTAATTTTCCCTTTGATACGCACATTCTTTTCAGCCTAACATTAACAAAATTAAATCAAATAAAAAAATAAAGAAATAAAAAATATATTTATATTTAAATTACAATATAACCTGTTGTTCTGGCAGTAAACTGATTAAAATATCTGAGTGTCCATTTTGCTCTGTGTTTTCATTGCTCAAATTAGCAATCGATGTTTTTAGTTCGTATATTTTTTCAGTGTTTTCGACAACCCTACAACAAAATTATGTGTAAAATTAGATAACGTTGGTAATAATTAGTTTACGTCTACTCTTTTATTTAACTTACCAGTTATGTAATGCAAATGTTGTTGGTGAATCAGTGTTTATTTTGATAGTGGAAAGAGGTGAGCTGTTCCATTTCGCTCCTATAAAAACATATTAGTAAACTTATAGTTGTTTTAACAACAATAAAAATATTTACAAAAATAGATGAAAATAGATAATAATAACATAATGATAACACTAATGTTATTATACTAAAAAGTAAATGTGATACTTAAATTTTTATATAATTTAAATTGGATACCGTCGAATTTTTTTGCTACAACACGTGTAACTTGAATAATAGGAAGCGAATCGATTATTTCAGCAATCTGTTCAGCTTCATGTGTAGCAAGAGTGTTCCATACTGACAATGTTATTGGTGTTAACCTGTCATAATATATAATGTACATATATTGTTATTTAAATGAATCATTTCAGAATGATTAATATTGTTGAAATTATGAACTTACGATGTATCTGTTAACTGAATATCACGTATATCATACATTCTTCCAGTTGTTTGAGAAGTCACTGTTCTTATTTAATGTACATGGATAGCAACACCAACAATATCTGTAGATACAATTGATAAGATTGGCCAGCATACCATAAAATTGTTAATTGAGGTAAATATCAAAATTATATATTAATGCAGTTAAGTCTACCACATGCAGATTTTGGAATTCATGCGGCAATTCATGACAAAATAGAAGCATATGTCGATCTTCATGGAATTCCAAACATTCGTGGACCTCTACGATTTATTGGATCATCATCTACACAACTAGGCCCTTCACAACAAAATGCAGCAAGAAAAGCAATTAAATTTCTAGAAGAAACATATAATATTGAAGTTGTGATTTCAACTACTATGAGTTCAAAACATTGCAAAATACAAATAGTCATCTACTTCAAGAATACAATGACTACATACAAGATCAAAGATAAAAAAACTTGATGTTGCTATCTCTTAGAGAAGTATATTTTATGTAAAATAATATATCATAGGAGTGTAATATTTGTTTTTTTCCTTCGATGTTTATATCTTGGTCTACATGTAATTATTCCCAAAATTAAGCTTTTTGAACGTAGGAAAAACTAGGTCGTTACTAATTTTCCTAATGTCAAATAATAACCTAACTATCCACCTAAACTACTTAAGTGGTAAGCAAGGGTCGGACCACAAGGATCGGAGGGTCTCACTAAGATAGAATCGCTAAGAGTAAGCTAAATCGAAGAAATGGTCAAGTTTGTGTTGAACTAAGTGTTTAATACTATTGGAATCATATTAGGAAAAACACTAGGAATGGGAAATCACCACAATCACAAGTTCACATCCAAAAACCAAATAAAGATAAGAGGGTTGACATGTATTGGGAATATGCAAAGGGAATAAGCAGACCTAAACACCTCTAAAATCGTTGTTAGGGAGTTTAAAGTCCTAATTATGGCAACAAAACCTATGTTTCGAGGCGTTATTTCCTAACTAGGCCAAGTTAGGAATGAAGCCAAACCCAAGTTTATACCAATTAACAAGTGATGTGCAACAATAAATCAATCAATCATGAAGGTCATCCACATAAAAGTAAACCTTTAAATGGGCAACAAAGGATCAAAAGGTGATGGAGCTCACATCAACTTAGTCACCAATCAACACCAAAAATTGAAATTACACAAATCTCAAGCATAACCAACCCAATAAACTCTACTCATGCAAATAGGATGGAAACAATGATTGGGCTACTCCCAATCCTAGTTGATTAACTACTCACTATCCATTACACTACTAGACATTCTAATCATGGAGAAAATAGCAATAAATCACCAATCTAAAAATAGTAAAAATTCGACAAAAATCAATAATTTAAAACAATCTAATAAATAAACAAGAAGAAACAAAGAGGAAAAGAAGAGTCTAATCTATATTAATAATTAAACATGAAGATTAAACTATGAAAATATGAAGCTAACAAAGTAGAAATGCATAAAAACAATGAGAAATAAAGAAAGGATTGAGAGGATTACTAAGGAAACAAGAAAGTTCAAAGAAATTGTCACTTTTTCATTAATTTTCAATCTCCAAATTACACCTCTTGAGCCAAGTTTTCTCTCTCCTCCACTAATAAGCAAGATTAGGGTTCTAAAAATCTGGGCTCCCCTCCTAAAAAGGGGGAGAGAGGTATTTATACCTCTCTCAATTACAGCCGTCGTAAAACAAAAGAAACTCGAAAAATAACCCAACGGTCAGGCGCCCGGGCGGGCGAGACAGGGCCCGGGCGGGCGACCACAGAGAGCCCGGGCGGGCGGTTTAATGAGCCCGGGCGGTGCAGGGTAGTCAGGCCCGAGCTACCTTCTCGGACGTGCGCCATTTTTCACAGAGGAGGCAGAAAGTTTTGGGGCTAATGAGCCCGGGCGGGCTACCACATAGCCCGGGCGGGCGTCTCAGCTCGGGCGAGCCCTCTCGAGCTCGGACGGGCGTCTTTGCTCGGGCGGTGTTCCAGCTTCCCGGGCGAGCTTCTTCCTCTTTGCTTCCCTTTCTTTGTTCCCCTCTAAACTTGTAGGAGCTTGAACTCCTACACACCAAAGATCAAATAGAAAAATGGGGGAGGGGGATGCAAATACACATACACATACTAAGAGAGAATTAGATAGATAAAGAGGTGAAATTAGAGAGGAGATAAACTAAAATGCAACATAAAACATATAAAATAGCCTAAAAAACTACCCTAAGAGTGAGATAAATCTCACTCATCACTTTTACATATGTATCTTATAAATATGTGTATATATAAATAATATTTATATATATAACTTATTATATGCAAAATATAAGATGCTATAATACAATATGATAAAAATCTATATCACTTTTACATTGAAATTAACATATTTAAATACTAATAAGTCAATTGCAAAATTACAAATTAAATTTACATTTTAAAATGAAATTTGCTTTTGCATAATACATTTTGGTGACTATAATTACAATTTATTTAAATTTAAAATAATAATTCTTTTTTTTTCGTGAATTTTTGTATCCGTGTGACAAAAATGTATATCACTTTTTTTTTATTGAAATTAACATATTTAAAGAATAATATGTCAATTGCAAAATTAGAAGTTAAATTTACGTTTTGTAATGAAATTTGCTATTGCATGATACATTTCGGTGACTATCACTACAATTTATTTAAATTTTCAATAATAATTCTTCGTTTTTTCCGTGAATTTTTGCATCCGGATGAGTGGGTTATCTCATTTTTCATGTTCTATACTTTTTAGAATGAAATGTTAGTAAAATAAAAGAAGAAAGATTATTGAATAGAAGTAATTCATTATTTAATGTTATTTTTATTACATAGTAGCATTTATTTTAGCAAGTCACATGTTTTTCTTTTAGGACAATTAGAAATGTGTCATTATTCTAACCACCGTCTATTAAAAAAATTGTCTCATTTACTATGCGTGACATAAAATATTACTATTGATTATATATAATTTTATTTGTAATAGTTTTCTTTACCTTTAGGATATCTTTAACTATTTGATATGTAAAATTTCTAATAGTTTTTATTATATATGAAGTTAATATATTCTTTTTTTTTGTATTAGTATATATATAAGAACTTCAATATGAAAGTTTTTAAAAATTGTAAAGACCTAGTATAAGATTATTTTAGGTGTGTATAGAATAACTAACATCTGAAAAACAACCAGGATAATGAAAGCTAAACAAATCTGGTAGTGCCTAAAGATAATGCTGACAAATAGCCATGATAATTATTAAGACAATAGCATTCTATAGCAGCCATCTTTCTTACAATATGTTATTTGACTTATGTCACGTAATAACTAATAAGTGAGACAAAACCTCTATTGCAGATTTCTGATCACAAACAACAGTTATCAAAGTACAATCAAGAGACATACAAGAAGAAACTATAACGTGGGGGGGATTTCACATGGAAGCACAAATTATAAGCTAATAAAATGTCTCATATTCTTACACTTTGGAGCTGGCTTCAGAATGAAATGCATTGGAAGCACCATCCAAGGTGCAAAAATAAGGGCAAGTAGCAACAAAAAGATGATGGAGAGATAACTTTTTGTGAAATACTACTAACATTTTCACGTGGAAATCCACAACTTTCCTAAAAACTAATCCGTATGCTATTGTTTATGCTATTTATAAAGATTGCAAATTTGGAAAAAAATTTTGTATAGTAGTTGAAAATCAATAAGGTATAACAAATTACAAGAAGAAGAAAAACCATTCAAAATCAAATACTTTAAGTGATTATGTGATTACTTGGCTGTTTGAGGCTTCTTAACAATCATAGCTACTTTTAACGTTGTTCACCATGAGAAGACCTAACTTTTTAATGACATTTTAGATAGTTCTCCAGCGGCAAGAAATATTTCTATTTAAAAATATTTACAAATATTTAAAAATAACATTGTATCACTTCAACATATAATGTTTCTTCTTTATTTCTAATTCATATTTGAAGATATGAACTGAGATGTTTACAAAACAAAATATATAGACACTAATATTATACAAATGAACAAAAAATATATATACATATTAAATAGATTGCATAAGCATAAAAAAACTTACATAGCATGGAAATTATACCTTATGTGCTTCTTTCTTCCTTTTATATGTTTACGCTAAAGTAGTTTATGTATGGAAGGTCATCCGTATTTTCTTTTATTGGATATATATTTTTTTCAATGTTTGAAATGTTGCATACCATCTACGTTGAGTCGTACGTTTACTTTTATAGACAAACTCACTAACATGGTGCCAAAATTTGCATATAATACACTTTTTTTTAATCTAATAAATAGATTCTATGGAAATTTGTTTCAGCACCGCTTTGTAACTTACAACCAGAAAAATATAAAAAAGTTTAATAAATATGAGAGAATATCAAAAAAGAGAAGGAAAAAGAACGTGATATTAATCTTATCCTACACTGCATATATAATTTAATAATATAAATGGGAAAATAATTCATCATACTGACTTTTTTAATGTTATTATAATAATTTATTGTTCACACTTATTTAATATAATAAGTGAATCGTTGTAAACGTTATTATGTTAATGTAATTAAGAGGCATTTTATATGAAAGAAAAAATAATTGCTAATTAAGCAAGTTCATGCAAGTAAAAAAAAAAAACAAATAGATAACAAATGTAATTTTGAGTTGGAGAGAATGAGAACAATAAAATGAACTTTACAAATATTAATTTATAAAATTAATTTATACTTATCTCAAAATATCAGATAAGATAATTTTTAGTTTAACATTCTCATGCAATGATGACAAATTTATTATGATATTTGTTAGCCATATAAAACAACTATATGACTTTTAAGAGACTTTCTTTATGGATTGCAATCCTCATCTCTATCCTTGTGAAATGAAATCAAAACAAATGCAAATCTATTGATATAGATAATAACATTTGTTGAAATAGTTTTTTAAAGGATAAATTATTGATTTAATCAGTCCCAATTATGGGCGTCCTGACAAAAACAGTCCCAACTATCATTTTTTATTGTTCAGTCCCAACTTTGGCCCCTTCTTTACACTGCTGGTCCAAGTGGACTGGTGACTTGCTAAACCGGTAAAAAATGAATTACCCTTTTTTTTCACCTGTTTTTTCTACCCTCTTTCAGTCTTTCTCTCTCCTCCCTTCTTCTTCACCTTCCCCTGCCACCCCACCATCGCCTGTTTTCCTACTCTTCTGTCAAGATCAGGAAACACAAACATCGAAAGCCGATATGCCAAAAATCCAACATGCTCAATCTCATCTTTCTCCTCGTTAAAATAAGTAATCCAAGCTTTACTTTCATTAGTTCTTGTTTAACAGATCATCTTTCACTTGTTGCAATTTATCTTTCATATTCTTATATGAAGAATTGAAAAGCGAAAAGTTTAGAGTTTCTCCAAAAACAGGCAACCCATATAAAACATTTACATCTTAGTGACGGTGGCTTCACCCCATGGAAAAATGAAATCATTGGTTTTGGAGCACCAAAATTCAGATAAAGCAAGAATAATTTCCGGGTTAGGTTTAATTTCATATAAAGAAGAAATGATTCCATCACAAATACCTGTTGATTCCAGATTTTGGCAGGGTTTCTCCAACCACGGAAATTCACCTTAATTGGCCATTTTTAAAGGTTTTTCTGTAAGAAAATGTCCGATAATTAAAGGGTTTCTGTTATTGTGTTTTAGACATTTTTCAAGGGTTTCTAGTGTTGATTGTTTTTCCGCCATTGATGGAGAGGTGTGGGGTACTGAAATTAGTGGTTTACTGGACAAATGAGGAGAAAGAAATATAAAAAGTGGCGGGGGAGGGGGTAGTGCGGTGGAAGGGGAGGGGGTTGGGTGGCAGTGGAGAGGAGGAGGGAGCAGTGAAGGAAGGAGGGAGGAAGAAGATAGAAAGAAAAAAAAGGCAAATTACCTGCTACAGTAGCTTTGTAACCTGCTGGGACTACTATTGTAAAATGTCCTTTAAAGTTACGACTGAACAATAAAAAATCATAGTTGGGACTATTCTTGTTAAGACGCCCATAGTTGGAACTGATTAAATCAATTTATCCTTTTTTAAAATATTATGTTGAAGGGTAAACCCAACTGGCCACAGATCTAATCAAAGTGTGGTGGACACAAATTATTAGAATAGTCAATCTAATTTTAACATAAAATTAGACGAATTTAATATTGAATTTTTCTAATAAACCCATTACATTTCACTCTAACCCCATACTATCCTAGTCATTCCTTTTCCTCTCCTTCCTTATTTTTTCTTGATTATCGAACAACAATAAATTATTTCAAAAAATAACTCGGTAGTTTTACCGAATGTATTAAACTAGTCTCTAAATGAATTAAACTAGTCACTAAATGGATTAAACTAATCACTAAATGGATTAAAAATTGTCATTATTGAATACATTAAACTGGTCACGAAATAGATTAATTTGGTCCCTAAATAAATTAAACTAGTCACTATATTGAAAAAGGTGGCATGTGTCCCATCTTAATAGTGGGCTTGAACCGTGTCTAATTTTAAGTTTAAATTAGGCGGTCTCTTACAAGACCAACTGATGTTAGGAAGGTCCCATTATCTAAGGTGCGGAGGAAATATGGTTTTGCGTCAAAAAGTTGTAATCTATGTTATTTGATAAAACTATGTGTTATGGCTAGTTGCTAGGAACCATGATAAAACACTAGCAGTTAATGGCTTTGAAACCATTAGCAAGGACTCATTTGCAAAAGGAAAATTTGGAGAACTGATTAAGAAAATGGAAAAGCAAAAAGGTGGGATTGAAAAAACTACGACAATTGAAAAAACTCTCTTTCTCCTTTCATTTTCTCTGTGACAAGCTACGACAATTGAAAAAACTTGTAAATGTAAGAGTGTAATATAAGTTAAGTTAGGATATATATCAATTACTTTAATTTAGAAAATTGTACTCGTAGAGAAGTTCGGACATAATGATTGTTCTTTAATTATTTCGTAAGACATTTTAAAGCAATCTAGGTGAATAATAATAATGATAATAATAATATCATATCATATAACTAATATATATATAAAGCGGAGTCTGAAAGTTAGCTCACAAGGTCGCGATATTTGGTGTCCACATTGAACGCCATTTGTCGCGCTTATTAACTGTCATGTCATTTAGTAGAGTTACAAAGTAACAAAAATACATGTATAGAGTTTAGGATAGGAAGAAATAGAATTAGGTTCATAACAAAAAACTTAAGTGTAGTAAATCAATTGTGATTTTTAATATATAGTTCGAAAAATTATGATTTTTGTACCATTTGAAAGTGAAATGCTTTAAAATAAGATCCATTTATACTATATTTAAACTTTTGTATTAAAATAGCGTATAAAAAGAAATATTGAGTATACTAACATATTAAGTAACAAATGCAATTAGAATTAATATTTCAATTAGACTTAGGCTATTCTACAAAACCTACTCATGTTAGAATTAGAATATTCAAAATTATTTCATTATTGTACTGCCGTGTCATTTATATGAAAAATAAATAGTGTTACAAAGTAATAGAAATACATGTATAAGTTTAGGATAAGAAGAAATAGAGTTCGGTTCATAACGAAAAACTTAAGTATAGTAAATTGATTATAATTTTTAATATATTGTTCGAAAAATTATAATTTTTGTACCATTGAAAAGTGTTTAAAAAATGCTTTAAAATAAGATTCATTTAAATTTTGTACTAAAATAACGTATAATAAAGAAATATTGAATATACTAACGTATTAAAGTAACAAACTACAACTACTTGTAATATCCTAAAAACTTAAACATGTTTAATCAATTAATTAAATATAATTATCACTAATTTGACAAGCTGAGCGTGGATCATATGAGGTGGAGTGGACCAGTAAAGGGGGTGTACAAGTTGAATACAAATGCAACTATAATCCAGGGGCTATAGATTGGATTGGGGAAAGTTGTGTGTGACTTCCAAGGTCATGTGGTGATGGCAACGTGTTGTAGGTTGAAGGGAATTGTGGATGCGGATATAGTGGAAGCTTTAAGCGTTCGACATGGATTACAAATGTAACAACCCACCTAATTAGCAGCTTAGATCAATGCTACTTATAACGTAAATGAGCTATAGTTAATTAGGTGACGTTACCCAAGCTTGCAATTTCTCTTTCTTTTACTTAAGAATCCTTGGCTCGGATACCAACTGTAACAGCCCACATAATTAATTAGTAGATTAGATCAATGCTATTACTAACATAAATGAGCTATAACTAATTAGGTAACGTTACCCAAGCTTGTAGCTTCCCTTTCCAAGGGAACCCCAAGACTTGGAAGTATCTCACCACCCTTTTCTTTTAACTAGCTAGTATTTGGGCCCGGGAGTTATCCCGAGTTGGTATTGTTTTCCGAACTTGATATGTAATCCCCCACAATTTTAAAGAATTTTCATAAATATATTAAAGTATTTATGTAGTTATATTTAAATCCAAATGAGTTTGGAAAATGATTTGACTTTTAAAAAAGGGTTGACTATTTTAAAAGTCAACTAAAAATATTTTTCATAGCTTAATAAAATTTGTAATGTTTTAATTAAGCATGTTTTAATAAGAGTTTTAATTACTAAAAGTATATTTGAAAAGGAAGCTTAATGGAATCAAAAGCCCAAAAGTGATAAAAAAGGGAAAGAGCTAATTGATGACTAAAGTTCTAAAGAGCCCATCTCATTAGTCATCAAAGTTTCATTAATTAAAATCTCTTTTCCTAAGCCCAAAAGTAAAGCCTCTATATAAATATCGCCTAGTAAACCCAAATTTTACCCTACACACTTTATTTCTCTCTCCTCCTTCCACATGATTTTTTCCCCTCTCTCACTCGACACTTTCTCTCTCTTCTTCTTTGTGCGTCGTTCTTCGTTCTTCCACAAAAGTTGTTTCTTCTTCTTCAAGTAACGTTTCTTGTTCAACAAGAAATGTCACAAATCTTTTCAAGTGCCAAGATCTTGCTGCCGCCGGTCTATTTCGGTCCTTGCTGCTGTCCGGCGCCTTCCTTCCTCCATTGTTGTGGTTGTTTTTCTTTCTTCCTCTTCAAGATTCCATTAAAGTACTAGTTTTTTATTATTTTATTATATATTAGCATGTCTACGATATCATTATTGTTTTATTTGCAATATGAATTTCGGCTATCATATATATAATTATAATAAATTTCAGATTTATTATATTAAGTTATTTTTAGTTTTTATCATGAAATCTATAGTTTTTAGGGTTTTAATTACTAGAAACTATATATATAAAGTATAAATCATGAGATTTGGTTAGTATATAATTTTATATGTATTGAATATATTTTCAGAAGATTTATTAAATTTATAAGTGCTGTAATTTCAGAAAATAAGTATTTTAAGGGTTTTAAATGATTTTTAATCACTAGAATAGTTGTACTATACTAGGGATTAAAAATAACGAAAGTTTGATACGTAGAAATGATTTTAAAACACGTTTAAGGGGGTTTTGATCGTTTTAAAGTTGCTGTAAATTTTTAGTACGAGATATTTATTTCATTATATATTTTATTTTCTAGGCGGAGATTTCGTAGTAGGAGACTTTTAGCGAGTAAAAGTGGCCTACAGATTTGTTTATACAAGGTACGTACATTGTCTACGTGCTATATGATTTAGGAACATGCTCTAAGAATGTTTTATTTATTAGTATCATGTATAGGACTCTATTTGTTCATATATATGATTTACTGGAATTGTTTTACATGTTATTTGCCTGTGTGCTACATGTAAACTAGAAGTATTTATGATTATAAATGTTTGTATGGAAGTTTGATGCAAGCAGATAAGTCCAGTTTATGTATTAATTCGTGAGTGAATTAATGTAAGTAAGACTGAATCATGTTTTACATGGATTCTTGAGTATTATTATTATATTATAAGAACCGTGGATCTTATTTGGTAAGTACAAGTTATACCTATGTGAAGGTAAAGTTTACTGTTGGCTAGGTTCAACAGGCAAGTTAGTAAAGTATAAAAAGAAGTTAAAGGAGTCTTGATTGATAAGTTGTGAACACTTGTTAATCCAAAGATAAAATTTATGATTGTGTGATTTTTAGTTATGTGTTAATTGCTTGGTTGGTGTCAACACAAGTATTAAAATATATTCAACGTAAAGTGAAACGAGAATAGGTTATAGACTTTAGACTGGTGCACGTCTAGAGTTGGACACTAAGGGTTGGAGTACATGGTGGTAGCCCATGGCTTTTCTAGGATTGGATTGATCACCTTTCCTCATTAGTTTAAAGGTTCCTCGATATCGCAGGTCATTTTGGAATATGTGGTAGCTCCCATATTTCCTATTTTCAGGTTGAGACAACTCGTCCAATAACTATTCCATTTAAAGAAATAAGTAAAGTTTAGAGTCTAGTTCAGTAAGAGTTGTCTGCAGATTATTATATGTTTTTATTATTGTTTATTCCTGCATGTTATTTTGTAGTATCATGTTTAGGATTATGTATGTCTGATATGTAGTACTCAGCTTTGCTGATTACGTGCTTGTCTGTGTTTGTGATCATGGCTTTGCCTATTGATCCTGTGGTGATCCTTCGGGGGAGCAAAGTCAAGACAGCATTGACATTACAGGTTCGAAGATGCATATCATTGGGGAATCTGGAATGGCGAGACTCTTGTGTTATTAGAATTATTTAAGTTGTTTTCATAGGAGTTTATGTTTCAGATATTAGTTCGTTTTAAGTTGGTGTGTTTAGTTTCAGACAATTGTTAATGATTTCATAAGTTTTAATAAAGTTGATTTTTAATAAGTTATTTTCCGTTGCAAAATTCTGAGTAAGCTGAAACGTTATCACACGGGCTATAATGCCTGGGTAATTCTCTAAGGTTATTATAAAAGTATTTTCTAGAAAGAGAGAATTATCGGGGTGTTACATGATATGTATTTTTTTTCATTTCCATTAACATATATTATGGAAAACGCAACACTTAAAAGGTACATATATAATAATGAGGGAATTAAAACATGATTAAAAGTTGGTTGAGACGGCAAATGTGTCATGTATAATAGCAAGAGGTCATCGGTTCAAATCTTATTGCAAGCTAACTTTACTTTTGTTAATTGACATGACTTATGTACACATTGAACAATTCTAGTGAAGTAACAGAGGTGCCACGTGGCGTGTATACATTGTCAAGCACGCCTTTTAATATATTTATATAGATAGATATACTATTGATAACTACTAGAAAACATATTTTTTTAATACAAATAGTTACATATGAACTATACCAAAATACATAACATGATACCCATAATTATAATACATTTCAAGTATTATGAACATAGCAAAATAACAAACATCTAGGTTTAGCAACACGGTTGCATGCGCTTCACATATTTCAAATAACAACCTCCTCACTTAGCCTTGCAATTCCGTCACTTTCTGAGAGGGCAGTTTAGGAATGACAATGTAATACTCCGTATTTTTGGAGTTAATTCTTTATAATTAAGAAAATATAAAGAATATAATTAAAAGGTATTTTAGTATTATTTAAAAAAATATAATAATAATAGAATAATAATAATGCAGTTTGAGTACGTTATAACTTTAACGTAATTCTATTATAGATCGGTTTAGTTAATCTCGGAATTTAAAAGATTAAACCGAGTCCTACTAGACCTAAAGTTCCCATACTATAAATAGAGAGAATAAGAATAAAAAAATCAGAAAAAAATAAATACAAACCCTAATTCTCTCTCCTTCTCAGTTGTCGTTCCCTTGTGTGTGTGTGTGTGTATGTGAGGTTCGCCATCGCTGCTTGTGCGGGCGGTTCGTAGTCACTGCGATGTGAACAAGCGAGGGGCTGTACGAGGGTCCGTGTTCGACTGTTGGGCGAGCGCAAGCGAGGTGCGCTAAGCGTGGTGGTGTGTCGCTGTTCGAAATTGTGCGACGATTCGAAGGTGTGAGCGAGGGAGTTTGAGGGCTGTGCGAACGAACAAACTGTGCGACGAGGGAAGTCGAGTTCGTGTGTGGTGTGTTCAAGGGTGCGAAGTGTGGTGCGAAGTGTGGTGCGAAGGTTGTGCGAGTCGTGTCGAGGGTTGTGCGTGGGTGTTCGACGTGGTTGGTGGTGTGAAGGCTGCGCGACGAGTGCGATTTGCGTTGTGCGAGCGGTTCGTGCGCAAGGGTGGTGTGCGAGCGGTTTGTGCAACGAATCTGGTTGTGCGCGCGGGAGTGGTGCGCGAGTGTGGTGATTTTCGCCGGCAAGTTTAGTGGTATAAAACCTAATATGTATAATATAATATTATATTAGTTTCAATATGTATTATTCTGTTTTTATAATTAATTTAAGTTGTAAGTAATTAATTTGTAATTTGAGTAAATTAGTAACTAATTAAGTTGTATAATTAGTTTAAGTTATTAATCTGATTTAAGGTGTTGTAATTAAATAATAAGATGGGAAGTAAAGAAAGTAGATTATTGTTATTAGTTGGAAGTATAACCATGCTATTCGAACCTGATTTTAGAGTATTGGACATAAGACTTGATTGGACATATGACTTGAATGGATTTGGTAAAGGTAGTGGATTATTACACTAACAAAAATCAGTTTGCTCACTGACATTGACTCCTAAAAGACGCTAAACTCAATAGAATAGAAAAGAAAAGGAAGTTCATGAACAATGAGTTTAGCTATCGTTTATATTTCGAATTACTAAGTCGTTATAGTTAGTTACGTATTAGTTGATAATATTATCAAGGACGTAGCACTGAAGTATTTATTTAATCGTTTATGTCCCAATTTCATAAGCGGAACGTTTGTTTAATACAACAAAAATTCTCCGTTACAAGGTACGTACGCGTACCAGTTTAGTTGCAAGTACTTACAGGTTATGATTTATTCTATCGGAACCTAGAATCATGATAGGGAACAGTTTGATTGTTGAGATTGTTTGGTAACATGTTTATGGTTGGAAATCGATATGTGGCATTGAAATGCGTAATTCTATCGTATTATGAACATGAGCATTGTATTCGTATTATCTGATTCATGGTGTTACAAGAGTGTTACAAGAGAAAAGATTTGAGTATTGTAACAAAGAGAACATGTTAAATGATTCTATGTAATTGTGATATGAATGTACAATATTAAGAATGAACTATGGCAATAAACTTGTAGTTGGACTCCCTACAAGTGATGAACAATGGGGGGGAGTGTGGGACTTGTCCTACACTCCTACGTAGGCCTACTGTGACGACAGTAGTGTCCTTATAAATTTTGATAACTCAAGTAGGCGAAAGGTTCCGTACGATCTTGGGGGTATGCATACTAAGGTGATGGGTGTGAGACAGAACGAAACTGAATTTGCATTTCATCTAATAGACCAAGTTGTCTATTAAGGATTAAGTAGCCTGTATGATTCTAGTAAGATGAAGGTGCACGTTTGCTGCCAACTACATAAAGAGTAAAGGATGTAACGTTATTGTAGTATCATGTTTAGGATTATTCATTATTGCTTTGTTTATGTTTATATGTATGCAATGGTTTATTATGTACTCAGCGTAGCTGATTGTGTGTTATTACGTGTTTGTTGACTTGTGATGAACCATTGATGCTAAAATGGCTAGCAGACTAGGTGCACTGATGCTGCTGCATTATACTGAGCATTCGGGGGTAGTCCTTAGTCTTGGACTTTATAGATTTTGAATTAAGTATGATAAGAATATTAGGATTTACTTTGTTATTTCCCTAGGAACACTACAAGAGGGGGGGTGAATTGTAGGTGTAGAAATAAACGTAACTTTTTGCGGAAATTAAAACTTAAACGAATAAACAAGCTAAAGGAACACAAGGGATTTTTACGAGGAAAAACTTCTTGGGCCCAACAAGAAGAAACAACCTCGACCACTAGGGATTTTAAACTCAACACTTTCACTAATTAGGCCAAACAACTTGTTACAACCTAATTCTAACTCGAGCCACACCTTGAGTTCCTAAACTCAAGTTCCTGAACCACTGTTCCCTTAACAGCAGTTCCTCTCAACTTCACTCGAAGTTTTCTCACACTACAAGCTTCACTCAAAGCCTCTCTTACAGAACTTCACTCAAAGTTCCCTTACCCCAAAAACCAAAATACAATTGATCGAAATAAGCTTAGTGGAATTAGAGTAAGAAGGCAAAGAACAAATGGCTATTATGAGAGAATGAAGGCACTGACACTTAATAAGTTAAACTCACTTAATTACTTAGTCAGACACATTTGGAACTTATCTAGACTTCATATTTATAGTGTTAATCATGAAGAACGTGGGATTAAAGAGTACATTTTAATCCATTACCCATGATGTTCCTTCCCCTAAGGAACACGTTTACATCATGTCCCATGATCCCATGAACTATAAATGAACGTGGATAAATAGCCATTACTCCTAAAAATAGGAGTTCCTTGAGCTTTATCCGAAAATCAGTTTTATAAAACTCTTTTATCTTTAAACTGAATTTTAATCTTTAAGAAAATAATATCTTTAAAAATCTTTCTAACAACCGGATATTTATTTTCTTATTTTCCGAAAAATAAATCTTTTTAAAACAGATTTTCTTTTTAAAACTGATTTTATCATTTGAAATTAGAATAACTAATTTCCTATAATTAGGCATGACTTACTCATATATTTTTAACCGTTATAATGTACACGCCTAAGTCTAGTTCCTTTTATTACAGTTCCTTTAACATATTCTTATGCCACTTAGTTTGTTCCTTACAAAGGAACAAACCTCTCATTCTCAAATAATTGCCACATTCCTTACCATTCTTTCTTTGTTCCTTTACATTGGAACTAGAAAATAAAACGCCTAGCTTCTATTTTCTTGATCCAATGCTTGCTCCAGTATCAACTAGAAACTTCTTTACTTAGCCTTTGAAATCCTCTCTTGACTTCTTCATTGACTTCGTATTCTCCCAGTTCCTTGCATTGATACCTTACAACACACTTAAATAATTCATTAGTTCACTACTTAGTTTGTTCCTTTGTTTCTTTGTCATTATCAAAACTAGGGTTCAACAATTTCCCCCTTTTTGATGATGACAACAAAGGTACAAACTAAGGAAAATAACAAATAATATAAGTGAATGAAAATAAAAATATAGAAAAAGAAAAATAAAACACAATTATAAGTAACTGAATTTTATTTTTCATTTACCTTAACCTATTTTTGATTTTTCATTTACCTTATCCATATTTTTAATTTTTTTTTCATTTTTTATAGTACAGTTTGTTCCTTAAATCCTTTTCCCCCTTTGTCATCCTCAAAAAGAATAGACCCTGCATGAATTGATGAATTGATTTAACACCTTAAGACCAATATCAAGCACCATTAGTGGTTAAGTTAGAAAATCAAAGAGTAAACTTGCTCAAACATCAATCACATAATACTAGCCATTCCAAGGAAGAAATTATGCAAAACATTTAGAAACATAGACAATATAGCAAAAGTCATTGATTATATAGCACTTGTTCCATAACAAAACAAAGAAAGAAAAGAAAAAGGAAAAACAAAAGTTGTTCCTTGAAAGAAAAGGAAACAACAAAAAAAAAACTAAGAAAGGGAAGGGGAATGGTGTTCCTCTACAACTTCTTCTTCAACCACATCCTCAATTTTTCATCACCACCCCATGATTAGTCAACCTGTTCCTTCAGCTCCTCCAAGCACGAGCCATAGAGTCCATCTTCTTTTGCTGCGCAACCACGTATCACTCAATTCTTCATAAGACTTACATAGTATCAGTTTTGGCATCCAAAGTCCAATGAAGATGATTGAAAAATTTTATCATATGTTGTGCAGGAAGCAACTTCATTAACCCAGTTAGTCATCCGGATTTCCTGTTCCTTACCCTTGGAACTGAGGCAGATGGGGGATGTGTGAAGGAACTGGAGGAGTTGAGTAAGGCATCTGTTCCAGGAATGGAAACAGAAGGTGAAGGGTGATAAATGGGAGGAAGAATGGTGGTGTGGGTGGAAGAGTTGTGGAGGTGGAAGCAAAAGGATTTGGCCTTTTATTTCATCCTTCAACTGCTCAAAACTGAAGGAACAGAGAAGGACGAAGGTGAAATGGAGGGTAGTGAAAGGAACAGAGAGTTTGGAGATGGTGGGTAGTGGTTCCTTGAGAGTGAGGGACCTGTTCCTCATTACCGAAAGGACTAAAGGAGAGTCCTCTGTTGGAAGGAACAGGAAACTGGAGCAATTTTTACGAGTGCTCTTTCTCACTCTCAGGAACAGAGGGTTTAGGCTTATGGCAATGTGTTTGCGCCTCTTAGGTTTGGTTCCTCCGGTTAGGAACAGGGTTATCCAAGATTACATCATTATCTTCTTCTAATCAGTTAGGCAGTTTTCTTTTTCCTGAGGAACTGGAAGCCATCTTCCTTGAATGAGAACACCTTCTTGGACAGACAACCAAGTCCATTTAGAGGTCTTCTCATTCAAGATGTTCCCTTGTTTGACTCCTATGTGGTCCAACCGTAAGTCTTACTTCAAAGTGATGAAGTAAAGAAGTTATCAAGGCACCGTACCCAATAACAGTTATTCTCAATACATGAGTTAAGTGTTGAATGAAGAGGGAAGGGAATTGATTTGTATGGTGGTCCAAGCAAAACATGTAACACATATCCAAGAGACCCACTTCATTCCTCTTTTCAGTTCGAGGAATGAGTGCTCTCCAAACCAAGTTAAAAGTACTTTGTGAAGGGGAGAGAGTAGGTTATGGTTAAGTTTGTTTTGGCCAGCTGTTCCTCCAAAATATTCTAAGATTTTGTCTTGAGGAAAATTCGGAAAGGAGACAGTTCCTTTGCAAGGAACTTCCCATACTTTGCTTAAAGTTGCTTGATTAAACCTTATTTTCTTTCCTCTAACTCAGTTGTGCAAGTTCCATTAGTATTAACAAAATTTGCACAAAATCATCCATAGCTAGAGGAACAAGAGCATTATTAAAGGCGAATTCAAACAAGAATTCCATGCCTTGTTCCTTTAGAATGGAGTTAATTCTAGAAATTCAATTTATTTGCCCATTCTAAATCGACGCAAAACCCAAAACATACCTAAATTCACTTCGTTCGACCCTTTTCTTGGAAGACGAAGAAACAGTTCCTTTGGAAGGAACAGGTGCGATTTCTTCTTCTTCCCCCTGAGATTGTTCCGGGGTTTCTTCTTCATCGTCTTCCCCAATCAATTTTCTTCTAGCATCTCCTTCTAGGAGATTCTAATTGCTGTTCCTCTATGGGGTTTTCTTGAATTATGTCGGTTTCAAGGGTTTTGTTGGAGATGAAGAAATTTCCATTTTTGAAGTGTCGGTTTTTGTTGTGGAAAAGGAGAGTTTCTTGAAGTTTTTGCCATGATTGGAAGGTTTGGAGGTTTTTATGGAGTATCAAAGGATGAGGTTTCGGTATTGGTGAAGATGAAGAGTTTAGAGGAACACGGTTTCTTAGATGAATTAAAGAGGAAGTTTTGCATGTAATAGTAATTATGACACGCGGGAAAAAATAAAGCAAAAAATAAAAAAAAAGAAGAAAAGAAATAAATAAGAACCAAGATTTAATTAAATGGTTCCCCTTATTTTTGGGATTTTTCGGATTTTTCGGATTTTTATGAATTTTAATTTTTGAAAGAAAATAAATGCTAAGGAACTTGTGCTATAGGAACAACTAATGCTACATATCAATATCCTTCATATATGCATGTTTCTTGACCTTAGGAACAGTAAGGGGAGTATTATGTGACATTTGTGAGTTGTTTAATTTCTTTGACTTCATGTTTATGTTTTGCAACATTCCAATTTGCAATGGTCTTAGGCAATTAAACACAATTATTTTTAGCACACAAAGTCACTCAAATTGATTCAAACATGGGGGAATGACATAGGAACAATCACTTAATTTTTATTAACCTAACTCAAGCCTTAATTTTTCATATCTATCTCTTTGCAAAGGCTTAGTTAGATATCAGCAATCTGATAATCAGTTTGACAAAACTCAAGTTTAATCAAACCTTTTTCAACATTTTCTCTTAAAAAGTGATGTCTAATTATATGCTTTACTCTAGAATGATGCACTGGATCTTTAGATATACTTATAGCACTTGTATTGTCACAATAAATAGGAACACATTCAAAGTTTATTCCATAGTCACTAAGTTGTTGTTTTATCCAAAGCATTTGAGAGCAACATGCAGCAGCTACATATTCTGCTTCAGCAGTGGATAAAGCAACTGTGTTTTGTTTCTTGGTACTCCAAGAAACTAAACTATGACCAAGGAATTGTGCCATACCTGAGGTGCTTTTCCTATTTACAAGATCTCCAGCATAATCTGCATCTGCATATCCTTTTAGTTCGAATGTATCACTTCTTGGATAGTAGAGTCCAAGATCATCTGTTCCTTTAAGTATCTAAGAATTCTCTTCACAGCAGTGAGGTGAGACTCCTTTGGATTTGCTTGAAATCTAGCACACAAACCAACACTGAAAGCTATGTCTGGACGACTAGCAGTTAGATACAAAAGTGAACCAATCATTCCTCCATATTTTGTTTGATCAACACTTGTTCCTATGGAGTCTTCATCTAATCTAGTTGAAGTTCCCATAGGAGTGTGATTTACTTTTGAATTTTCGAGGCCATATTTCTTTAATAGTTCCTTTATGTATTTTTGTTGGTGAACAATTAATCCTTTTCAGTTTGTTTGATTTGTAGTCCAAGAAAGAAATTTAACTCACCCATCATACTCATTTCAAATTCATTGCTCATGAGACTTGAGAATTCTTTGCACAATGTTTCATTAGTAGCTCCGAATATGATGTCATCAACATATATTTGAACAAGCAAAATATCAGTTCCTTTAGATTTTAGGAACAAGGTTTTATCAACCTTTCCTCTTTTAAAATTGTTTCTAAAAGGAACTTGATAATCTCTCATACCATGATCTAGGTGCTTGTTTTAACCCATAAAGAGCTTTATCAAGCTTGTAGACATGATTTGGGAGATATTATTTTCAAACCAGGGGGTTGTTCAACATATACATCTTCGTTTAGATAGCCATTTAAAAATGCACACTTAACATCCATTTGATATAATTTAAATCCCATGTAAGCAGCAAATGCAATTAAGATTCTAATGGCTTCTAATCTAGCTACAGGAGCAAAGGTTTCTTCATAATCAATTCCTTCTTGTTGGTTATAACCTTTTACTACAAGTCTAGCTTTGTTTCTTACAATGGTTCCATATTCATCTAGTTTGTTTCTAAACACCCATTTTAAGCCAATTACTTTTTGTTGTTTAGATGAAGGAACTAGATGCCATACCTTGTTTCTTTCAAACTCATTTAATTCAGCTTGCATTGCATAATCCAATCAGAGTCAGTTAAGGCTTCTTCATGATTTCTTGGTTCCATCATTGATAGGAACGCATGAAATGCACAAAAGTTCCTTAACTGAGATCTAGTTTGCGTACCTTTGGATATGTCGCTGATTATGAGTTCCACAGGATGTGACTTTTGTAATCTCCAAGGTTTTGGTTGAAACTCTCTTTAGGAACATGTTGTTCCTCATGAGTTCCTTGAGTGATGAGGAACTCTGCTCAGTTGTTCCTCTGTTAGCCTCGGTGGACTCAGTTCCTTCATTTGAGGAACAGGAGACATCTTCTCCTCCTTGAGGAACAGGAACATCATTGATTATTTTTCAATTCCTCGTTCCTTTCCTCTTTCACTTCTTCTTCTTCTTGTGAATCTGGTTCCTTGACTGGTTGTGCTAACCCTATCTCATAGTCATCAACCTGTATGCTTGGATTATGTTTGTCAGATTCATCAAAGATTACATGAATGCTTTCTTCAACACACATAGTTCTCTTGTTATATACTCTATAAGCTTTACTATGTGAGGAGTATCCTAAAAAAGGTTGCTTCATCACTCCTTGCATCAAATTTTCCAAGATTATCTTTTCCATTATTATGCACATAACATTTGCACCAAATGTTCTAAATAGGTGATGTTTGGTTTCTTTCCAAATAAAGTTCATAAGGAGTTTTATTAATGATAGGTCTCATCATGGCACGATTAATTATGTGACAAGCAGTATTAACAGCTTCAGCCCAAAAGTTCCTTGGAAGTTCACTAGCAATTAACATGGTTCTAGACATTTCCTCCAAAGTTCTATTTTTCCTTTCTACAACACCATTTTGTTGTGGTGTTCTAGGGGCAGAAAAATTATGATCTAGGCCATTATCTCTGCTTAGGTCATCAAATTTATAATTTTCGAATTCCTTGCCATGATCTGATCTAATGTGCATTATTTTATGTCCACTTAGGTTTTGAACTCTTTTAGCAAAGACAAGGAACTCATCATAAGTTTCATCTTTACTAGGAGAAAAATAACCCAAGTGTACCTAGAGTAGTCATCTACAATCACAAGTACATACCTCTTTCCACTTCTGCTTTGAATTCTCATGGGTCCACATAAGTCCATATGAATTAACTCTAATGGTTTAGTGGTACTTACAATCGTTTTAGATTTGAAAGAGGATCTTACTTGTTTACCTCGTGCACATGCATCACAAACTTGATCAATATGAAATTTTATGGATGGTAATCCTAAAACAAGTCTTTTGATCTAAGTTTCTCAAGTAATGAAAAGCTAGCATGTCCTAGACGCTTGTGCCATAGAAGTGAATCATCTTCAATAACACTAAGACAAGTTAAATTGATTTGAGGAACAAGGTCTAGATCCACAATGTATGTGTTCCCTTTCCTTGTTCCTTCCAATAACCTTCTTAGTTTTAATGTTGATGATTAAGCATTTTTCTTTATCAAATTTTACAGTATTTCCTTTGTCACAGAATTGAGAAATGCTTAATAGATTATGTTTTAGACCTTCAACTAAAAATACATTTTCAATGGAGTGTAATGGTGACTTACCACCTTACCCATAGCAACAATGTTACCTTTCTTATTATCACCAAATGTTACACTGCCACCTTCATAGGTTGTGAGTGAGAGAAACTTCGTTTTGTCTCCTGTCATGTGCTTGGAACAACCACTATCGAGATACCAAGTGTTGTTCCCCTCACTCCAACCTGCAAAAATCAACTAGTTGTTAGTTGAAGGAACCCCATCTTTCGTGGGTTCCTGTTCTTGACTAGGATTTGTTTTGACAACCCATTTTTTCTTACTTATTGTCACATTTTCCCAATCATCTCAGATTTTATTGACATTGATTTATGTAATGACCTACCTTGCCACAATACATACAGAACTTATCACTAGGTAGATCAACATATTTCTTTGTCTTGTTCCTTTTCTTGTAGTTTTCAAAACCAAGACCTTCCTTCCTTTTGGTCTGTGGTTTCTCAATCCACTTAGGAACTTTCATGATTTTGCCTCTGTTCCTTGCGACAACCAGTTCCTTTTTAAGATTACAGATCTGTTCCTTTAAAATATTTTTCTCTTTATTTATTTTTTCAATCTCAGATCTGTATCCTTTCAAAGGGGTTGATCTTATATCAAAGGAACTCAGAACAGGGACAAATTCCTTCAAGTGTGAAATCTCTAAATTAATTAGATAATTTTCATTTTTCAAACTCTCATAAAATTCTTTGATTTTTAAGTTTTTATCAAAAAATCAAAAATCTTTTCGACATCGTTCTCATTTTCTTAAGCCATTCTATGTGTTCCTTGCAAACTTTAAGGCTTGTTCCGTTTGTTCACGTTTTTCACGTTCATCTCTACATTCAAGAATTGCATCATAAAGAAGATCATATATTTCAGTCCTAGTTTTACCATCTAGTTCTGACTCAAGTCCATGTTGACTTACCTCAATTTTTCTTCATCTTCTTTTTCGTCAGTGTTTGCCATGAGGCAAAGGTTTGCTGTTTCTTCAGTTGGTTGTTCCTCTTCTTCTTCCGTCTCTGAATCTCCCCAAGCAGCTATCATAGCTTTGCGCACATTTGCCTTAGAGAAAGGTGCTTTTGATTCTTTGTTCCTTTCAGCAAAGCGTTCCTTGTTCCTTTCTTTGGTTTTGTCATTTTCCCAAAGAGGACATTCTTGATGAAGTGATCTGTACTTCCACATTTATGACAAGCAGCTTTGTTAGAAAATTTCTTAGTTTTACCTTTGAAGTTTCCATTCTTCATGTTCCTGTACATCTTTCGAAATTTTCGAACCATGAGGGCTGCTTCTTCTTCTTCGAGTCCGAATCATCTTCATCATCTGCTTTGAGAGCAATTGATTTTGATTTGGAGCTTTCACCATATTCAGTATCAAGGTGAAGCTCATGAGTCATAAGTGACCCTGCCAGCTGTTCTAAGTTGAACTTAGTGAAGTCTTTTGTTTCTTGAAGAGCGTGACTTTAGCCATCCATCTGTCCTTAGGAAGACTCCTAAGAACCTTTCGAACCTGTTCCTCAGATGAAATAAACTTTCCAAGAGAAGCCAACTCATTATAATGTTAGTAAAACGAGTAAACATGTCTCGGATGCTTTCTTTGGATTTCATGCAGAACAGTTCATATTGATTCATAAGTAAATCAATTTTCGATCTTTTAACTTCATTAGTTCCTTCGTGGGTTACTTCTAGTAAATCCCATATTTGCTTTGCGGATTTGCATCCCATGATCCTATTATGTTCATGGGGTCCAAGTCCACAATGCAATAGTTTAATAGCCATGGCATTTACTTCCATTTTTTCAAAATCAGATTTGTCATAATCAGAGAGGGGTTTAAGAGTTACCTCATTTTTGTCATTTGTAGTTGTGACTTCGAAATCACCAACTTCAATGACTCTCCATACCTGATAGTTTTCAGCCTTGATGAATATCTCCATGCGGTTCTTCCAATAGTTGTAGTACTTCCCATTGAACATAGGAGGCCTTTGAGTGGAATAACCTTCTTCAAGTTTCTCGGTGGTATTCATTGTTCCTTGGATCTTTTCCTCAATAGGGTTTCCTATCTTACGTGAGTTCTAGCTCTGATACCAATTGTTATTTCCCTAGGAACACTACAAGAGGGGGGGTGAATTGTAGGTGTAGAAATAAACGTAACTTTTTGCGGAAATTAAAACTTAAACGAATAAACAAGCTAAAGGAACACAAGGGATTTTTACGAGGAAAAACTTCTTGGGCCCAACAAGAAGAAACAACCTCGACCACTAGGGATTTTAAACTCAACACTTTCACTAATTAGGCCAAACAACTTGTTACAACCTAATTCTAACTCGAGCCACACCTTGAGTTCCTAAACTCAAGTTCCTGAACCACTGTTCCCTTAACAGCAGTTCCTCTCAACTTCACTCGAAGTTTTCTCACACATACAAGCTTCACTCAAAGCCTTTCTCTTACAGAACTTCACTCAAAGTTCCCTTACCCCAAAAACCAAAATACAATTGATCGAAATAAGCTTAGTGGAATTAGAGTAAGAAGGCAAAGAACAAATGGCTATTATGAGAGAATGAAGGCACTGACACTTAATAAGTTAAACTCACTTAATTACTTAGTCAGACACAATTTGGAACTTATCTAGACTTCTATATTTATAGTGTTAATCATGAAGAACGTGGGATTAAAACTAGATCATTTTAATCCATTTACCCATGATGTTCCTTCCCCTAAGGAACACGTTTCATCATGTCCCATGATCCCATGAACTATAAATGAACGTGGATAAATGCACTTACTCCTAAAATAGGAGTTCCTTGAGCATTATCCGAAAATCAGTTTTATAAAACTCTTTTTATCTTTAAACTGAATTTTAATCTTTAAGAAAATAATATCTTTAAATAAAATCTTTCTAACAACCGGATATTTATTTTCTTATTTTCCGAAAAATAAAATCTTTTCAAACAGATTTTCTTTTTAAAACTGATTTTATCATTTGAAATTAGAATAACTAATTTCCTATAATTAGGCATGACTTACTCCATTATTTTAACCGTTATATGTCACGCCTAAGTCTAGTTCCTTTTATTACAGTTCCTTTAACATATTCTAGTGCCACTTAGTTTGTTCCTTACAAAGGAACAAACGTCTCATTCTCAAATACTGCCACTTTCCTTACCATTCTTTCTTTGTTCCTTTACATTGGAACTAGAAAATAAAACGCCTAGCTTCTATTCTTCTTGATCCAATGCTTGCTCCAGTATCAACTAGAAACTTCTTTACTTAGCCTTTGAAATCCTCTCTTGACTTCTTCATTGACTTCGTATTCTCCCAGTTCCTTGCATTGATACCTTAAACACCATACACTTAAATAATTCATTAGTTCACTACTTAGTTTGTATCTTTGTTTCTTTGTCATCATCAAAACTAGCATTCAACATACTTTATTAGTTGTGTTTTGAATAAAAGGGGTCGTTGATGATTCTCGAGTTGTAGTTACATTTTTATTTCCGCTGCATTTCAGTTTTCGAGATAATGATTTGAGCTAACATTCTTTCTTATTAAGCCTTGCGTTTCATCGCGGCGGTAACACTCCCAAAGTTGATGCGACGTAGTCGTAGACGTGTATGGATTTTGGGGGTGTTACAGACAATAACAACCAAATCAGCAAAGATAGTACACAATTTTCTAATTCTCATGTTTGATTTACATAGGAAGGGTTCTTGACTCTTGTGCTTATATAAAAGGAAGAGAAACTCGTAATAGTTACATGTATTTTATAATACCTCAATGTGTAAATTGGCTTGGAACTCTTTATACTCTCGATTATGATCTTAGGAAACGTTCTTCTCAATATAGTTCTTCCATAACGCTTTACTCCTACAATTAACCGAGGAAGAGGGCACAAATAAAGTGGCCGATCAGCCCTCTCTATACTCATGGGAATGTCTTCCCAAAATAATTTATGTACTGCTTGCAAGACTTAATCCAAGACATGTCCCGTCATTCACTTACATACACATACTACGATGTGTTCATCACCGCTATCGCCTTATCTTCCCTTATCATGTAATATCCCGAAAATTTAAACTTGCCTAAATTAATTAATAATAATTAGTGATTAAAATTTTTTCTTTAATTATAAGGTATGACTAAATTTTTTTACTCTATATCCACATAATGATAATTAATTCGTTAAATAAATATATGTTGCAAATAATAACAAGTTATGTTTCATTAAATAATTATATTAGTTAAAGCAAGAAAGGAAATAATAAGCAAATTAACCACTAAAACTTTGCAAGTACTACTAATCCAATGTTGGAACAAATTTGTTAGTATTAAGAATAAAAAGGAAAAGAAAAAGAAAAAAAAAAAAAAAAGAAAAAAAAAAAAGAAAAAAAGAAATCTAAAATCAGAAATACAGTACATTCCCATCTCCTTTTTTTTTCACAACCCAACAATGGCATTTCAATTCAACCCATGAATATGTAACTCAAAATGGTATATACACAATAAAACTCAACTACAATTAAAAACCCCAATTCAATCCAAACCCACCTAAAAATCTAATTTTTCATCAAATCAAAACCCACCCAAATTTAGAAAATTCAACCCCCAACAAAGCTATAAATAACCATGGTTGCTTCATCATTATCACTCATTCACCATCCACAACCTCGCCGAAAAACTACCATATTCGTCGGAAACCACCACCAAAAACACCCCCTTAAGTTCCTCTATTTTCGCTCCACACCACCCCCTCTCTCTCCTCTGTTTCGGGTCAGCCAACGCACCACCCTTGCAGCGCCGCTGCACTACCGTGCCTCCTGTGCGCCACCACCACACCTACCCTCCGCCGCCTTCTTCCTCCCTCGCTTGCCCCCTTCTTTTCTCTCTTTCGCCCCAACTCTCTTCCTCTCGCAATCCTCTTTCTGCCTTCTCGTGTGCTGACGGTCCTCGTCGAGCACCACCGGACCTCTGCGCCGACGAGCCACGTCCAACGCCACCCTCACCACCCCTCGCGCCTTCCGCTGTTGCTGTTGGAGCTGTAAGCCGCAGCCAATCTCTCTCCTCCCCTGTTTTCGTGTCTGCTCAATTGAGCAGAGGTATGAATGAACATACCTCTCTTTGTTTCCATTTTATGATGTTTTTTTTTTGTTTAAATAAGTTAACCCCAAACATGGGCCATGTTACTCACCCAACTTGTTGGGCCAAAAATTAGATTTTTAGTTTCAATTAAAACTAATCTACAATATTCATCAACCTATTAAGCTTCATGAACTAATTAATTAGTGGTACTAATCAAGTAAAGTAAACTAAACTAATTTAGATAATATCACCAATGATTCACTTATTTTTGAAAATACGAAAATTTGTTAGACTTACTTAAGTTAGTATATCAAATTATAAATTTACGACAACTATTTATGATAAACGTATAATATTACGAATTGACAAGAAAATTTAGCAATAACGTCACTTAGTAATTATCAATTTACTCTTGTAATTTGAAAATAATAAATGAATATTAGTAGTTATAATTAGTTGGGCTACGATAACTTAAATTATTATAAAACTTGTTGAAGCTAATTTACTTATTAAATTAAGGTACTAGTAGTATAAACAAATGATAAGTTAAATTATAATTCTATTAATTATAGTAACGTGAGTAAAGTTAATTATAAAAGCTTAAATAATGAATCTTTGTAACGTCACCAACGATACTCATAATAAAAGTAATACTAATAAGTAAAGGTCGATCAGTTGTTAAAAGAAATCGAATATTTATATTTTTGTTGCGTCATTTCATGGTTAGATTAAACGGAAAGGATATTACAGCCTCCCCCGGCTTTCAAGGTTATTAAGCAGGAATTGAGGTAACATCTATTGCTAACACCCACGATCCCCTTTGAAATGATGTTTATAATTATGTCAAGGATTTTACGATGTGATTCTCATATGGATTGTGGGATTAAATTGTTTTCGAATGAGTTTTGTAAATGAGATATTATGAGTATTGATGCTTAAGTATGATTCATGAGAAATTACGGCTTATGCCGATGAATGCAAACAAACGAAACATGATAAATAAAAGTGAAAGAGGTTCTGGCAGTATAATGTTACACTTATCTACTTTATGGTCGGCAACGTACCTTCGCACCGCCGTACACCCAAAAAGGGAGTCGGGTTCCTTGAGGGGTACCGAATGCTATTTTGGTGCGAGCGATGTATCCAAAAAGGGAGCGGGGCTCCTTGAGGATCATCGCATGGTGGTGTATCCAAAAAGGGAGCTGCTCCTTGATGGTCATCACATGGTGGGAGACGTCCCACGTGTCTATACTCGCCACTTACCATGTTAAAAGATGAAAAGATAATGGGAACTTAAGAAGTTTCAAGACGCTATGTAAAATTGTTCACCTTTTGTTATTATTTCATTACTGATTTCCAATGTGTTTTACTATATTCTCTTCTCCCTATCTGCAAATAAATGAATTGAAATGAATTTACGTTGTTAGGGTAGTATGTTCTAGAGCTTCCTTCATGATATTCTGTTCTCTGTTTTAGGTATGAGCATAGCCATTGCAACAGCGTTGTTAATAAGGAACGTGTTCAAGGGAAAGTGTGCGGTATCTTGTGTTAGAGAAATTATTATTATTATTTGAGTCGAGTAGTTGTGTGTAATTATCCAGGACTATTTAGGGTTGCATTGTATTAGTGGGCCATATCCCACAGGCTTAAATTCCATTTCCACTGCTAAGTATGAGCAATTGTGTTTTATTAAGGTTATGAATTTTTGGGGCGTTACAGAATGGTATCAGAGCTGAAACTTTGCCGGAAGTGTGGAGTAATACACTTTGCACCTCCTAGGTAGGATCGTTTGGGAAATTAGATATTGAGAGAGTTAATATCAGGGTATAGTAAGAAATGAGATAAGTTGAAGAAGTTATGAGGTTTACGCCTAGGTATGTCCTTTGGGAGTTAGGCATGAGACACTTGAGGTTAATTGATCACTATTTGAGTTAATAATGGAGACTATGACATGTGATGCTGAATGAATAATTAATGAGGTTATGTCTAGGTATGGATTTTGTGGAGAATTAGATGTTGAGTGGCTCGAGGATAAGTTGATGGCTATTCAAGTAATAGAGGCTAATGACTTGTAAATAACGTTTTGAAGCATGAGTAGTATATCTCACATCAAAGTAAGACACAAAAAGGGGTCAACGAGATAACATAAAGAATACTTGAAGATATTGCGGTGCATGAACTTTTGGATGATAAAAAGGTTAAGTATAATGAAATATAAACATCGAAGGTTAATTGTATTGTGGACATTATCAAAGTTGTAACTTGGGATCGATTTTATTTTATGAAGGTTCGTGCGAGGATCTCTTGATTAGGAAAAATTTTCAAGGGAAATTAGGATTTGTACTTGAGGAATTAGGAAGTAAGTAACGCCATTTCAGTCATGAAAATTTTGAGTTTAAAAGTTGAAGTACATTATAATGTGACGTGAACTAGTATTGGGTATCATGGTTTTTGCTGAACAACAAATTATGGCTTTTAAGTGAAGCATTTATTTAAGAAGTTAGACAAATTATTAGCTTGAAGGAATAAAAATGTGCCATTTGGAGATATAATAACTACTTGGAGTATAAGTAGGAAGTAAGCATTTGGACGTCAAAATAAATTTCAAGAAGTTCTTAACTATTAAGGTCATCATATTTTGAAGATTTTGGACGATACATCTTGTATTTGGAGAACTAGGTATAACACTTCGTGACAATGATAATTACCTTAGTATGGTTATTCAGATAAGTTTGGAAATGTGTAATAGATAATTCCGAGTGCTCAGGTTCATACGGAAGATGACATGTTGCGATGAATGTGGAGAAAATTGAAGTCGGGATAAACAGTAAACGCTATTTGGGTTTGATAAAGCTGGCAATGAACCTTGCGCATATCAGGTAAATGCATAATTAGGTTGGAAATATGTTACAACATTGTTAAGAAAATAGACGCTTAGCCTTGGGACAGTGATAACCAAACAGGTTTGATAAGACGGCTAAAATTAAGGATATGTGAATAAGAAAAAGAAAATTGAGGTTTTAGGAGTAAATTACTAGATGATATTATTATAATTTTAATGATTTCAAAAGTCTGACAAAGTTCATGCTATAAAATGATGGATGGTGAAAAGATAAAGGACATACAGATGTGTGCAAGGAATAGTTAAGCCAGGGGGAATTATAAATTAAGGAAAAGTTCGATTAATAAAGATGGGCTAAAGATTTCTATGAAATTGGGTGGACCGAGTAGTAATTGTGTTAATGATTTTGGAATTCATGGAAATTGATTTTTGGGAATTTGACATATCTTTAGGATGGTGAAGTTGGTTTTGAGATTATGTGACTAATAGATATAGAGACTTAAATGAGGAACAAAATTGTGATAATGAAGATAGTACATGAACCTAAACTCTTATTTGAATGATGAATGACCTTATTGGATAAAAATCATTGGTTCATATGTTGGAGGAAGAAAGAAAGTATAACCAAGTCACTTGTAAGGAGTGCTTACCTTACCAACCCTATCCTGAGATATTCTCAAAGCCATCAAATTTAATGATATTCTTGATGTTGTATAATATGAGCACTATAAGAGGGGGGGTGAATTAGAGTGAGAGAATAAACTCTACTTTTTGCGGAATTAAAAGTAAACTTGGGAACAAACAATGGGAACACGAGAGATTTTACGAGGAAAAACTTCCTAGGCCTAGTAGGAAGAAACAACCTCGACCACAAGGGATTTTAAACAACTTTCCACTATAATAGGCCAAAACAACTCTGATTACAACCTATTACTTTTCTCTCGATTCTCAACTTAAGTCACTCAACTCAAGTTCCCAACGACAGTTCCCAACAACTGACGTTTTCTCTCAAACTTCACTCGAAGTTCCTTCTTCTCTTTCTCTTCTCTTTCTCTTGCTTCACTCAAAGCTTTCTCACACTTACAAGAGTTCACTCAAACCCTTTTTCTCAAAAATACACTTTATAAAAAATGGAAGTAATAAACTCGATTAATGTAAGTATGAATTCTCTTAAGGAAAGGCACTGACACTTTAGATAACTTAAGACAAATTAACTAAGTCAGACACAATTTTCTCAAATGAATTAGGCGCCTATTTATAGACATTAAGACAAGACATGTTTCCACTAACTTAGACCATTATCACATGTTCTCCATGATTTTAATTAATTAATTAAATTAAATTAATTATTCCATGTCATGTAAGCATTCCACTAATCCACTACTTCACTTCATAGAAGCAGTAACATATTACGTGGTTTTGCAAACTTGGAGAATAATTAACTTATTTAATTTAATTAAATACTTGGAGGATAATTAACTTAAGCCACTAAATCCACTAACTACATAAACTATAGCAGTAAACTTTAGGCGTGTAACAATTTAGGAAATAAATAAATAAAATCTTTAGCTATTTTTAGGAAAAATATCTTTTTCAAAATCTTTTATAAAACCGGAAAACAGTTTTTAATTTAAAAATCCGAAACATTTTAAAAACCGGAAATAATAAATTTTTCAAAACTAAATCTTTTAAATAAAATATAAAAGATAAAATATATTTTAAAAAGATAAATTTGAAAATCAGTTAATTTAAAATCAGAAAATCTTTTAAAATCTTTTCCTAACAAACTTAAACTAACTTCCTAAAATATGGATCTTAGTCAAATATCCCTAAAAACTCTAACAACTATATTGGGCACCAATTACTTAGGCGCACAATATTAGTCACTTAGAAGTTCCTAAATTAGTTTTAAAGTCTTGTTCCCTAATTATTAAGTCTTGTTCCTAAGCCTTGTTCCTATAGTGCCAGGTCTGTTCCTTTCATGGGAACAGAACCAAGTTCCTTTGAGAATTCACCACGAACTTAATAAAGCTTTACTCAACCTTAACAAGAAGATTAATAAATACCCTAATGTATTCTAATCTTCATTCCATGCTTGATTCTTCATTTCTCGAACATCTTTACTTCGATCTTGATTAATTCTCCGCTTTAATCTTCAATCAAGTATTCTCTTAGCTCGAGCATGAATTACCTTGCAACAACATAAATAAAATATACTATGTCTTTTGTGGTTAGGTCATCTTCAAAACTCAAGGGTCAACAATTTCCCCCTTTTTGAAGATGCAACAAAAGGCATATACTAAACATAATACACATAAGTCATATAAAACAATTTTAACAAAGTATGTAACCAAGTTAAATTAAGTATTATAGACTCGTTATTTTATTTTGTAAAGTCGAAATATGAGAACATAATCCATGACAAAAAAAAATTTACTCTGATTTGCCTTATCTTTCCCCCTTTGGCATCTTCAAAAACATAGTCCACGATTTCAAAAAGATGAATATTATTCACTAAACACATCACATACATCACCAAACTTGTAAGAAATAAGTTGGTTAGTATAAGCAAATAAAGCATTCAACTCTAAAAACCGCAATCCAAGAATATTAGCCATTCATTTAGACGCACACATGCAAAAAGATCAAACTTAGAATTAAGCAAAAAAAGTTCCATTGTAGCATGATTAAAGGAGAAGATAGAAAAGACAAATATTAAACAAAGTTCATGTTCCCACACAAAAAAAACAACTAAATAGAAAAGTTTATGATTTAGGAGAGGGAGGTTGTTCTACTTCTTCCACCACATCATGAAGCTTTGCCATCACTTCTTGATGATTTTCGGCCAATGTATCATTTCCCTTGAGCACAATGTCTTCCAACTTCAACAATCGAGTTCATGCTTGAATGGAGGAAGAAAGTTCACCAAGCCGAGCCATAATTTCTTGTTGTCCATCCAAGGCTTTGTCAACTTTGCTCATAACCCCTTTTACCAACCCATTTAAATCCTTAGCTTCCGTAGCAAACTCCATCATTGCTTCCGAATGACCCATAACCAAGGAAAACAAAGAATCCAACCTTCTAGCATGAGCTAGAGTATATGTAGAACCAATGGTAGGATTTTGAGAAGACGAGGGAGCTTGAGAAGGAGGGTTGCGCTGTTTGTTCCTTAGGTTTGGGAACAGCAGGTTGTTCCTCTAGAATGGGAACACACCTGTTTCCTTAGCTTTAGGAACAGAACAGGAGGGTTTTGAGGTAGAGGGAGGGATAGGATCATTTGTGGTGCTAGGGTAGAGGGTGAGGCAGATTTTTGTGGAGATGGAGGAAAAGGAGGATTGGTTTCCATGGGAACAGGAGTCGGTTCCCTAGAAGGAGGTAGGTTAGATTCATAATCTTCCCTATCAATCACCTTTACTTCATCTTCCTCAAACTTTCTCGCATCAAGAAAGGAAAATTAAGCACTTTCATTTTTGAACCCTTTGACTAGCTCTAGTGCTTTCAAACCGGTTTCACCACCTCATCAACCACCTTCTTCCCTTTCTTCTTATTCTTCTTTTTCTTTTTCAATTTTTTTTCTTTTTGATTTTTCTTTTCTTTTCTTTTTCGCTTTCATTTTCTTCTCTTCAACTTCTTTTTCTTCTTCTTCTTCCACTTCATCATCCACATCATCATCCTCATCATCATCAAGATTAGCACGTCCCTTAATAACTTCTCCATTCACAACACAAACATTTAAGTTATTCAAGGCACGCACATTCAACATATTTCCCGTGAACCAATGGACTGAGTTCCCGAAATTTTCACTTTAAACTTAAGTAGAATTTCGGTTACTAAGGCTCCATATCCAACAACAAATCCATTTTCAATGCAATGACTCAAATGTTGAATCATTAAAGAGGAAAGTTTATGTGTTTGTGAGAGCTAAACAATGAATGTAAATAAATCCAACATGCTAACTTGAGCACGTTTGGAAAGACGAGGCAATAAAGCTTTCTTGAGGATGTGAAACAAAATTTTGTGATAAGGGGAAAGAAGATTATGATCAAGAAATGTTTTTCCCTTTTGACCACCATACTTAACAATCAATTGATCAAAGAAATGTCCGAAAATGGATACGAACCACGTTGTTTCTTGAAATAAACATCTGTTCCTCTCACGGGAACACCAAGCATTTACCCAAATTTTAGCATTAAAATCAATTTGAGTTCCTTTCACAAGTGGAACAATTTCCTTCTTCATCCATGGAAAAGTTTTCACAAAATTCTCCATCAATTTAGGAATCAAACTATTTCCATAACATTTCACAAAAAGATTTTCCCAACCTTGAAACTTAATCATATTAAGAATTGACGAAATTTACTCTTTTGCACCAAGAAACATCAATAAAAAGTCCATGCACATACCTAGTTGCCGTGGAATTTTTTCGAACAACGAGTTGTTCCTCTCTCGGGAACATCTGATTCCCCCTCACTAGTTGCATAGCTTCTTCAACCTCCATTTCAACCGATTCTTCTTTTTCTTCCTTTTCCTTAGAATTTTGATGAAGAATTGGAGAAATATCCATGGGTGTTGGTGATTCAATTTTAGGGAGGAAGGAGAGGGTTTTTCGGCTTTGTGGGAGGAGAGAGAGTGAGAAGTGTTTTTGGTATTATGTTGTGGAGTAATTTTCGGTTTTATGAGAAGGAAGGAAAAAATTTGTTTTGTTTAAGGAAAGAATAATACATAAAACCGTGTATTTACACGTTTTTGAAAAAAAAATTCTATCTAAAAAAAATATCTTCAACTAACTTGAGAGATATAAGGAAAAATCAGATTTTTAGGAAATAAAATCTGAACAAATATTTTTGGTTTTTCGAATTTTGAAAGAAAAAAAATACTCTAAAGCGAATACGCTGGAACAGCGTTTGGGAACAATGAATGGAACAATGAAATTTTGCTACTTTGGAACTCCATTAATTCTTTTAATCCTTTGTCATCTAAGGCATGAATTGTCTATGAACAATAAGGGGAATATTATTGGACATTGGTGAGCAGTTTTCAGACATTTTTACTTATACATATGAAATAATCATATAAGAATTGTGATGTATTTAAGCAAATAAAAACATCAAAATGCACATCCAGACATAATGCCAAAGAATTAACACAAAGGGGAATATGTAGCAATCATTTCAATTGATTAAGCCAAGTTCAAGTCTCAATTTCTCAAACCTATCTCTATTTAAGGGTTTGTCAAAATGTCTGCAATTTGACGTTCAGTCTCATAGAATTCCATTTTAATAAGACCCTTTTCAACATTATGTTTCAGAAAGTGATGCCTAATATGGATGTGTTTGACTCTTGAATGATGAGCACTAGTATTATCACAATAGATGGGAACACATTCAAAGTAAATTCCATAGTCACGTAGTTGTTGTTTTATCCATAGCATTTGGGAACAACATGCTGACATATTCACTGCTGTAGATAAAGCAACTGTGTTTTGCTTCTTGGTGCTCCAAGAAACTAAACTATGACTAAGGAACTGAACCATACCTGATGTACTCTTCTATTGACCAGATCTCCTGCATAGTCAGCATCCGCAAATTTTCAATTCAAAGGTATCACTCTCGAATAGAATAGGCTTAAATCATCTGTTCCCTTGAGGTATCTTAGGATTCTCTTCACAGCTGTGAGATGAGATTCCTTTGGATTGGCTTGAAACCTTGCACATAACCTACACTGAAAGCAATATCAGGACGACTTGCAGTTAGATATAGTAATGAGCCAATCATACCTCGATATTGGTTTGATCCACACTTTTCCTATAGAATCTTCATCCAATCTGGTTGAATTCCCATAGGTGTATGATTAACTTTGGATGCTTCCAAACCATACTTTTTCAATAGTTCCTTTATGTATTTTGTTGATGATGTAGATTCCTTCTTCTGTTTGCTTGATTTGCAACCCCAAGAAGAAGTTGAGCTCACCCATCATACTCATTTCAAATTCTTTACTCATGAGATTAGCAAAGTCCTTGCACAAAGATTCATTAGTGCACCAAATATAATATCATCAACATATATTTGAACAACTAATAAATGTTTTCCTTTTGATTTTAAAAACAAGGTTCGATCCAATTTTCCTCTTTTAAACTCATTTTCAAGAAGGAACTTAGAAAGTCTTTCATACCATGCTCTTGGAGCTTGCTTTAACCCATAAAGAGCTTTGTCAAGCTTAAAGACATGATTAGGAAATTCTTTATTTTCAAAACCTGGAGGTTGTTCTACAAATACCTCCTCATTAAGATAACCATTTAGAAAAGCACATTTTACATCCATTTGATACAATTTAAACCCATGAAGGCAGCAAAAGCTATGAAGATTCTAATTGCTTCCATCTTGCAACTGGAGCAAAAGTTTCTTCATAATCAATGCCTTCCTGTTGATTGTATCCTTTCACAACTAACCTGGCCTTGTTTCTTATGATAGTTCCGAACTCATCTAATTTGTTTCGAAACACCCACTTTAAACCAATAACCTTGTTATGTTTAGGCTTAGGTTCAAGGTGCCAAATTTGTTTCTTTCAAATTGATGAAGTTCATCCTGCATTGCTACGATCCAATCAGCATCAGTGAGAGCTTCTTCATGATTCCTAGGTTCCAACATAGAAAGAAAAGCATGAAAAGCACAAAAGTTTTTCAATTGAGATCTCGTTTGAGTTCCCTTATTTATGTCACTGATTATTAGTTCCACAGGATGGGAACGATGAGTTTTCCAAGGCTTTGGTTGGAAATCCTGGATGGAAACTTGGTTTCCTTGATCATCTTCATTTCCTGTACTTGGGAACCAGGTTCAACAATAGTGGATTCATTCACTAGTGCATCATCACTTAGTTCCTCTTCTTCCTCATTGGGAACAGGAACAGGATGTTGTTCCCTTGGCTTTGTTCCCATGACTTCGTCTTCCAAAGTCTCATCAATAAGACTTTATCTTTTGTCAATCCTATTTCGAAGTCATCATCAACCTGTGTGCTTGCATCAAATTATCTGTTTCATCAAAAATAACATGCACACTTTCTTCTACACACATAGACCTTTTATTATACACTCTATAAGCCTTGCTACTAGAAGAATATCCTAAGAATACAACTTCTTCACTTCTAGCATCAAATTTTCCAATATTTTGTTTCCCATTATTATGAACAAAACATTTACATCCAAATGTTCTGAAATATGTAATATTGGGCTTTTTACCAAAATACAGCTCATAGGGCGTTTTATTTAATAAAGGTCTTACCATGGCTCGATTTATAATGTGACAAGCAGATTCACAGCTTCTGCCCAAAAGTTTTTAGGAAGTCCACTAGCTATCAACATAGTCCTAGCCATCTCTTCTAGTGTTCTATTCTTCCTTTCAACAACACCATTTTGTTGAGGTGTTCTAGGGGCTGAGAAATTGTGATCTAATCCATTGTCTCTGCTAAAGTCATCGAACTTAAATTTTCAAACTCTTTACCATGGTCGGATCTAAGGTGAAGTAACTTATGACCACTCAAATTTTGTACTTTCTTTGCAAAGACAAGGAACTCATCATAAGTCTCGTCCTTGCTAGAAAGAAAAATAACCCAAGTAAATCTAGAGAAGTCATCTACAATTACTAACACATATTTCTTTCCACTCCACTTTGTATCCTCATAGGTCCACATAAATCCATATGTATTAACTCTAAAGGTCTTGTGGTACTACCACATTCTTGGACTTGAAAGAGGACCTAACATGCTTCCTTTTGCGCATGCATCACACACATGATCTAAATGAAACTTAGTAGAGGGTAAACCTAAAACTAGTTCTTTAGAACGCAGTTTGTCAAGCAAGGAAAAGCTAGCATGACCTAGACGCTTGTGCCATAAAATGAATCATCATCAATAACACTAAGGCATGTGAATTTGTTTTTGGGAACAAGGTTGAGATCCACAACATATGTGTTCCCTTTCCTTGTTCCTTCCAAAATGATATCCTTTGTGCTATTGTTGACAATTAAACATTTTTCACTATTAAACTTCACACAGTTCCCTCTATCACAGAATTGGGAAATACTTAACAAGTTATGCTTTAATCCATCAACTAGAAACACATTTTCTATGGAATGTGACGATGACTTACCAACTTTGCCCATGGCAACTATGTTACCTTTCTTGTTGTCACCAAAAGTCACACTTCCACCATTTAGGCTGAGAGTGAGAGAAATCTTGATTTATCTCCAGTCATATGCTTAGAACAACCACTGTCTAGGTACCATGTGTTGTTCCCCCTCACTCCAACCTGCAAGAAAACTAATTGTTAGAGTTAGGAACCCAATCTTTCTTGGGTTCCTTTCCTTCAGGAACAATAGATTTCTTTTTCCAAATTACTTTACTTGTTTCCAAGTTCTCATTGATGCGACCAAGTCTTTTAGGACAAGAGTTCCTAAAATGACCAGTGTTCCCACAAAACATACAAACTTTATCACTTGGTAAATCAACTCTCTTTTTAGGTTTTTCAAATTTCTTTTTGTGATTAAAACCAAGACCTTCAGTTCGTTTTGTTTGAGGGTTCTTAATCCAGTTTGGAATAGGTAGCATTTTCTTTTCATTTCTCATTTGGTGCAGTTCCCCTACAAGTTCTTATTTTCAATTTCCAAAAATGAAACATGATTTTTCAATTCGTTTATTTCAGATTTGAAACTTTGCAAGGGAACTGACTTAATGTCAAATGAACTTACTTCAGGAACAAACTCTTTTAGTTGTGATAACTCAAGACTTAACAAGTAGTTCTCATTTTTAAGATTTTCGAAATCCTCTTTTAATTTAAGATTTTTGTCAAACAATTCGAAAAATCTTTTCTCAATATCAATCGAACACTTTTAAGCCAAGAGGTATGTTCCTTTGCTACACTTAAAGCATGTTGACATTGTTTTAGTTTAATGGTTTCATCTTTGCAATCATTTACAGCGTCAACAATAAACTCAAATAATTTTTCTTTACTTAAAGAATTAAGACGAGTTTTGATGGTGTCTAGACTTGCCTCAAGAGATTCAATCTCTTCATCAGATTCGGAATTGTCAAGAGCCATAAGACAGAAGTTTGCAGTCTCCTCATTTGGTTGAGGATCATCTTCTTCTCGAGTCAGAGTCTCCCCATGCAGCAACCATAGCTTTCTTCATGTCAGATCGAGTATAGGAGTTTTTGTATTCTTGTTCCTATCTCTGCTCGTTCCCTTCCTTTGCCTTTTTCTTGTTCCCATTGGGGACAATCCTTGATGAAGTGCTCAGAACTGCCACACTTATGACAAACAAGTTTGTTAGAATATTTCTTATTCTTACCTTTGTAATCCCATTCTTCATGTTCCTAAACATTCTTTTGAATTTTCGGACCATGAGAGCAGATTCTTCTTCATCGTTTCTGAGCCTTCACTTTCATCAGCTTTTAAGGCAATCGATTTTGCTTGGACATGTCTCCATTCTCATTGTCCAATTGCAACTCATGAGTCATGAGGGAACCAGCAAGTTGTTCCAAATTGAACTTAGTAAAGTCCTTAGTTTCCTGTAAGGCAGTTACCTTAGCCATCCAACGATCCCTAGGAAGGCTCCTTAGGACCTTTCGTACCTGTTCCTCAGATGTAATCACTTTACCAAGAGATGTTAGCTCATTAATTATATTAGTAAAGCGTGTAAAACATGTCTTGGATAGACTCTTTTGATTTCATTTGAAAAAGTTCATATTGGTTCATCAAAAGATCTATTTTTGATCTCTTAACTTCACTCGTACCTTCATGAGTGACTTCAAGAAGATCCCAAATTTGTTTTGCGGTTTTACATCCCATGACACGATTGTGTTCATGAGGCCCAAGACCACAATGAAGCAATTTTATAGCAAGAGCATTAATTTCCATCTTTTCGAAATCAGCTTTATCAAAATCAGATATAGATTTAGGAATTACCTCATTCTTGTCATTAGTGGTAGTGACTTCAAAATCACCTACCTCTATGACTCTCCATACCTGGTAATTGTCGGCTTTGATAAAGATCTCCATTCTGTTCTTCCAGTAAGTGTAAAACTTACCATTGAACATTGGTGGCCTCTGCGTAGAGTACCCTTCTTCCAGTTTCTCTCTAGTATTCATATTTTTCAAGATCTTGAACTCAACAGGGTTTCCTGAATATTAGAGTTCCCGCTCTGATACCAATTGTTGTATAATATGAGCACTATAAGAGGGGGGTGAATTATAGTGAGAGAATAAGCCTACTTTTTGCGGAATTAAAAGTAAACTTGGGAACAAACAATGGGAACACGAGAGATTTTACGAGGAAAAACTTCCTAGGCCTAGTAGGAAGAAACAACCTCGACCACAAGGGATTTTAAACAACTTTCCACTATAATAGGCCAAAACAACTCTGATTACAACCTATTACTTTTCTCTCGATTCTCAACTTAAGTCACTCAACTCAAGTTCCCAACGACAGTTCCCAACAACTGACGTTTTCTCTCAAACTTCACTCGAAGTTCCTTTCTCTTTCTCTTTCTCTTTCTCTTGCTTCACTCAAAGCTTTCTCACACTTACAAGAGTTCACTCAAACCCTTTTTCTCAAAAATACACTTTATAAAACAATGGAAGAGTAATAAACTCGATTAATGTAAGTATGAATTCTCTTAAGGAAAAGGCACTGACACTTTAGATAACTTAAGACAAATTAACTAAGTCAGACACATTTTCTCAAATGAATTAGGCGCCTATTTATAGACATTAAGACAAGACATGTTTCCACTAACTTAGACCATTATCACATGTTCTCCATGATGTTAATTAATTAATTAAATTAAATTAATTATTCCATGTCATGTAAGTCATCCACTAATCCACTACTTCACTTCATAGAAGCAGTAACATATTACGTGGTTTTGCAAAACTTGGAGAATAATTAACTTATTTAATTTAATTAAATACTTGGAGGATAATTAACTTAAGCCACTAAATCCACTAACTATATAAACTGTAAGCAGTAAACTTAGGCGTGTAATCTAGATTTTAGGAAATAAATAAATAAAATACTTTAGCTAGTTTTTAGGAAAAATATCTTTTTCAAAATCTTTTATAAAACCGGAAAACAGTTTTTATTTAAAAATCCGAAACATTTTAAAAACCGGAAATAATAAATTTTTCGAAAACTAAATCTTTTAAATAAAATATAAAGATAAAATATATATTTAAAAGATAAATTTGAAAATCAGTTAATTTAAAATCAGAAAATCTTTTAAAATCTTTTCCTAACAAACTTAAACTAACTTCCTAAAAATGGATCTTAGTCAAATATCCCTAAAAACTCTAACAACTATATTGGGCACCAATTACTTAGGCGCACAATATTAGTTACTTAGAAGTTCCTAAATTAGTTTTAAGTCTTGTTCCCTAATTATTAAGTCTTGTTCCTAAGCCTTGTTCCTATAGTGCCAGGTCTGTTCCTTTCATGGGAACAGAACCAAGTTCCTTTGAGAATTCACCACGAACTTAATAAAGCTTTACTCAACCTTAACAAGAAGATTAATAAATACCCTAATGTATTCTAATCTTCAGTCCAGCTTGATTCTTCATCTCTCGAACATCTTTACTTCGATCTTGATTAATTCTCCGCTTTAATCTTCAATCAAGTATTCTCTTAGCTCGAGCATGAATTACCTTGCAACAACATAAATAAAATATACTATGTCTTTTGTGGTTAGGTCATCTTCAAAACTCAAGGGTCAACACTTGATTAAAGGTATAATACTAGTCTGATTAGTGATAAGTCGTTAATAATTGAAGTTTTAGATATAAGTTTGATGCCTTGGAAATATTGATAGAACCATATGTAAATACGTACATGCTTAAGATCATAATAAAAAGATGAGTAACTTAGTAAGAATCTATATTTTTCCGTGACCAAAGAAATGTGTTGTGCAAGGTTTTGAAATCCAATCTGCTGATTAATTGTATTATGAATTATGAGATTTCAAATCTGAATTTAGCACGTACTGGACAAATGAATGTATGCACTTTACTTTGTTTTATCAAGTTTCGAGGACGAAACTTTTTCTAAGGGGGTGAGGATGTAATATCCTGAAAATTTAAACTTGCCTAAATTAATTAATAATAATTAGTGATTAAAAATTTTCCTTTAATTATAAGGTATGACTAAATTTTGTTACTCTATATCCACGTAATGATAATTAATTCGTTAAATAAATATATGTTGCAAATAATAACAAGTTATGTTTGATTAAATAATTATATTAGTTAAAGCAAGAAAATAAATAATAAGCAAATTAACCACCAAAACTTTGCAAGTACTACTAATCCAATGCTGGAACAAATTTGTTAGTATTAGTAATAAAAAGGAAAAGAAAAAGAGAAAAGAAAAGAAAAGAAAAAAAGAAAAGAAAAAGAGAAAAGAAAAGAAAAAAAGAAAAGAAAAAACGAAATTTAAAATCAGAAATAAAGTACATTCCCATCTCCGTTTTTTTTCCTTCACAACCCAACAATGGCATTTCAATTCAACCCATGAATATGTAACTCAAAATGGATTATTATACACAATAAAACTCAACTTCAATTAAAAACCCCAATTCGATCCAAACCCACCTAAAAATCTAATTTTTCATCAAATCAATACCCACCCAAATTCAGAAAATTCAACCCCCAACAAAGCTATAAATAACCATGATTGCTTCATCATTATCACCCATTCACCATCCACAACCTCGCCGGAAAACTACCATATTCGTCGGAAACCACCACAAAAAACACCCCCTTAAGTTCCTCTATTTTCGCTCCACACCACCCCCTCTCTCTCCTCTGTTTCGGGTCAGCCAACGCACCACTCTTGCAGCGCCGCTGCACTGCCGCGCCTCCTGTGCGCCACCACCACACCTACCCTCCGCCGCCTTCTTCCTCCCTCGCTTACCCCCTTCTTTTCTCTCTTTCGCCCCAACTCTCTTCCTCTCGCAATCCTCTTTATGCCTTCTTGTGTGCTGACGGTCCTCGTCGAGCACCACCGGACCTCCGCGCCGACGAGCCACATCCAACGCCGCCCTCACTACCCCTCGCGCCTTCCGCCGCTGCTGTTGGAGCTGTAAGCCGCAGCCAATCTCTCTCCTCCCCTGTTTTCGTGTCTGCTCAATTGAGCAGAGGTATGAATGAACATACCTCACTTTGTTTCCATTTTATGATGTTTTTTTTTTGTTTAAATAAGTTAACCCCAAACATGGGCCATGTTACTCACCCAAATTGTTGGGCCAAAAATTAGATTTTTGGTTTCAATTAAAACTAATCTACAATATTCATCAACCTATTAAGCTTCATGAACTAATTAATTACTGGTACTAATCAAGTAATAAGAACTAAACTAATTTAGATAATTATCACCAATGATTCACCTTATTTTTGAAATACGAAAATTTGTTAGACTTACTTAAGTTAGTATATCAAATTATAAATTTACGACAACTATTTATGATAAACGTATAATATTACGAATTGACAAGAAAATTTAGCAATAACGTCACTTAGTAATTATCAATTTACTCTGTAATTTGAAAATAATAAATGAATATTAGTAGTTATAATTAGTTGGGCTACAATAACTTAAATTATTATAAAACTTGTTGAAGCTAATTTACTTATTAAATTGAATAAGGTACTAGTAGTATAAACAAATGATAAGTTAAATTATAATTCTATTAATTATAGTAACGTGAGTAAAGTTAATTATAAAAGCTTAAATAATGAATCTTTGTAACGTCACCAACGATACTCCATAATAAAAGTAATACTAATAAGTAAAGGTCGATTAGTTGTTAAAAGAAATCGAATATTTATATTTTTGTTGCGTCATTTCATGGTTAGATTAAACGGAAAGGATATTACAGCCTCCCCCGGCTTTCAAGGTTATTAAGCAGGAATTGAGGTAACATCTATTGCTAACACCCACGATCCCCTTTGAAATGATGTTTATAATTATGTCAAGGATTTACGATGTGATTCTCATATGGATTGTGGGATTAAATTGTTTTCGAATGAGTTTTGTAAATGATGATATTATGAGTTATTGATGCTTAAGTATGATTCATGAGAAATCTACGACTTATGCCGATGAATGCAAAACAAACGAAACATGATAAATAAAAGTGAAAGAGGTTCTGGCAGTATAATGTTACACTTATCTACTTTATGGTCGTGCACGTACCTTCGCACCCGCCGTACACCCAAAAAGGGAGTCGGGTTCCTTGAGGGGTACCGAATGCTATTTTGGTGCGAGCGATGTATCCAAAAAGGGAGCGGGGCTCCTTGAGGATCATCGCATGGTGGTGTATCCAAAAAGGGAGTTGCTCCTTGAAGGTCATCACATGGTGGGAGACATCCCACGTGTCTATACTCGCCACTTACCATGTTAAAAGATGAAAAGATAATAGGAACTTAAGAAGTTTCAAGACGCTATGTAAAATTGTTCACCTTTTGTTATTATTTCATTACTGATTTCCAATGTGTTTTACTATATTCTCTTCTCCCTGTTTGCAAATAAAATGAATTGAAATGAATTTACGTTGTTAGGGTAGTATGTTACTGAGCTTCGGCTTATGATATTTTGTTCTCTGTTTTAGGTATGAGCATAGCCATTAACATCGTTGTTAATAATGAACGTGTTCAAGGGAAAGTGTGCGGTATCTTGTGTTAGAGAAATTATTATTATTATTTGAGTCGAGTAGTTGTGTGTAATTATCCTAGACTATTTAGGGTTGCATTGTATTAGTGGGCCATATCCCACAGGCTTAAATTCTATTTCCGCTGCTAAGTATGAGCAATTGTGTTTTATTAAGGTTATGAATTTTCGGGACGTTACATATCACTACTCCAATACTTGGCTCCATTTCGACTAGATGTCATAGCATTTATTTTACGACAACATTAGTAAACATGGAGTACTATGTTCCTCACTTACATCTACTGCATTGAGAGTGTTTATTTATTAAGGGAAAAAGTCATTATAAAGTCATGGTGTAAAAGAGCATGAGTATGGTTCTTGTTGAAAGAAAGTAATTTCTATTACCAAAAATAGCATATTAACCTAGCTTAATTATGAATATCTTACTCATTAGGTAAGCTCATCACCTTCATGCAGTAGGTATATAGAGTTTACCATTCCTCATTCATCATGGCAACCATCACCCATTTAACATGCAAATTAAAGATCATAACATAATGTCTAACTCACTTCATCATTTAACTACGTTTTACAAACATGCATGCAACCACATCCCACTATAATTCAGTTACTTCAGCTTACATATCACTCATTCATCCACAAGGATCTCATTATTTACTCACACAATTCATAAATAGCATAATTTACAAACGAAAAACCAAAATAGCTTCCATAGGATCAAAAGTTCTTATGTACCTTACTTTCTTAGCTTCATTTCCTTAAGTTCCTTCAACAATTATGTCCTTAACTTCCTATCTTGTCCCCTTACAATATATAAACAACCATCATCAATAATAAGAAGTAATTTCCTCAAAACAAAGCTTGATAAACAACCTAAAAATTTGTCCTTTTTTTTTCAACTTACCGTAGTGTAGCTTTCCTCCTCAAATTCTCCAAGTTTCCCTTCGTTTTTCTCGAAAATCTTGGCCACCCAATATGAACCTACAAGTTTAAAGTATCCTACTTAGTTTCCATGCACAAGAAATGAAGTTGAAGCTGAAGAAAAATGGAGATGAGGACCAACAGGTGCTGGTCGCTGGTTCCAGCGTGATTGTGGCGAGAAAGAAGAGAGGTTTTGGGTGACACATTTTTGTGTGAGTTAGAGTGTGGAATTTGGTGTGGGGTTCCTCCTATAAGTCTACCAGGCTGGAATAATGATAGTTTGGACATATTTCCCTTGGAATGATTTGGATGACCCCCTCTTCTTGGGTTACTCCCATCAGAATCTCTGAGTAACTTGTTCTTATTTTTTTTTTTTTTTTTTTTAGCCAAAAAGAAAGAAACTAGGGAGGAACCCAATTAACAGGCCACCCTAAAGCATCCTTACGGATGATTTTGGAAAAAGCAATATCAGGAGATTCAAACCAATAACAGAGATTAGTAGTGGAGTGGCCATAATGTGCCATCCAGTCGGCAGCAAAATTAGATTCTCTAAAAACATGCTGAATTTATAATTATCAAATTTTCTCAAATCTTCCGCTGCATCATTAATGAGAGCATTAATAGACCAGGGAATTTTCCAGATTCTTTTGATAGCTTGAATAACCGAGAGATTATCACCCTCAATTATAATATTATTAGCCCCCAGATAGAGAGCTCCCCTTATACCTTCTCTTAGACCCCAGGCCTCGGCAACTAAAATAGAATTATTATCTGCTATGGCGCTAGCACCACTAAGCAAAAGATTCCCCACGAATCTCTAATAACAAAGCCATAAGCTGTACTTCCATTCAGTAACTTGGAACCATCAAAATTAAGTTTAACAAAATCAGAGGAGGGGGGGACCAAATCATATTAGGCCTAGGATTTTTAGCTGCTTTAACAACCTGCTGACTATAATCTAAATTGGAACAATTAAACAAGGAACAATCTAGATTATGCATATAAGCTTTAATCATTGCCCCTAGTTTGGCTGGAGAAAAGCTTTCCTGACGAAAAGTGATACTATTTCTAGCATACCAAATGAACCACCACACAATAGCATAGAAATTGAGGTTCTTAAGAGTCAAACAAGACTTAAGATTGCACAAATACTCAATAAAAGAAAGATCACTATTATCAATAGGAAGGGGAGAAAAAAACCCATTGACATTAACTATTTCTAAAACATCATGTACAAAAGGACAATCAAGAAATAAGTGATGGTCATCTTCTGAGTGGTAGTTACAAAAAACACACTCTAAAGGAAGAAAAATATGACTCATTTCTAACCTCTTTTTAGTAGGGAGACCATTCTGACAAATTTTCCACAGAAAGAATTTAATCTTGGGGGAATGGACAAACCCCAAATCCAAGCAAAGCTAACCTGATTGGGCGGATCTAAGCCATACCCTTGAAGCAGAGCAACACCCGACTTAACCGAATATTCTCCATCTGCAGTAAGGCCCCAAAAAATCCTATCTGCCACTTTATTATAAGGGATAAAGACTTTTAAAATATCTTCCACTACATTAAACGGAACATAGTTTAAGAGAAGTTCTTTATTCCATTGAGCAGCATCTGTAATGAAAAATAACCATCAAATCCTCTGACCCAATTATAGGGGAGTACTTCTTTATAATAGGGTAATTAAACACCCAATTGTCATTCCAAAAAGAGATAGACTCCCCATTCCCCACCATCCATCTAAGACCTTGCTGAAAAGGCGTACGAAGCGACATTAGTTTACGCCATTGCCAAGATACATTAGCTTTAGTTTTATAAGTGAATAAGGTGTCTTGTTTTAAGTATTTCTGCTTAACGAGTTTGACCCATAAATTGTTAGGCATCCTAAGTATTTTCCAAAGAAGTTTAAACTGAAGAGCTAAGTTATTAACTTTAGCTTTTCTCAACCCCAATCCTCCAAATTTTTTTGGTGTACAAATCTTATCCCAACCTATCAAGTTAGGAGCTTTAGAGTTCTGATCTTTATTCCAAAGAAAATTCCTATAGTTTTTATCTAAAGAAGAGAGGATAGAAGGAGGGAGAACAAAACTTTGCATTTGAAAGCTAGCTTTAGAAGCCAGATTTGACTGGATTAAAATAGCTCTACCTGCTTGAGAAAGAGAATTGGCTCTCCACTTGGTAAGCTGAGAGGAGACTTTTTCTTGAATAGAACTAAAAGTTGCATTTGAACCTTGCTACTAATGATTGGGCAACCCAAATAGTTACCTAGTGATAGTGAATCATCCATCTGGAGAATATTCTGAAAAACACTTAATAGTTCTACTGGGGTATTGGTAGTACATTGGAAAGCAGACTTATGAAAATTGACAAGTTGGCCTGACATTGAGCAGTACTTGTTAAGAATAGATTTTATAGCATGACAACTTTCTACTTTAGCTTTTGCAAAAATCATTGTATCATCCGCAAAAGTTAAAAAAGGAATGTTAATTCTAGAATGACCAAGAGTGACCCCTATCAAGCGAGAATCTATAGTACTAGCTTGAAACAATTGACGAGCTAAAATTTCTGCACATAGAATAAAAATATACGGGGAAAGAGGATCTCCTTGACGAATACCTCTAGAGGGAAGAACATATCTCCAGGAATACCATTTACCAGAACGGAAAATGACACAGTTGTAATGCATTGATGGAGCCAATTAATCCATTTCTCCAAAAACCCAATTTTTTAAATGTTGCCAAGATAAAGCTCCATTCTAGTCTATCATAAGCTTTTTCCATATCTAATTTAATAGCTAACCACCCTTCTCTTCCTTTTTTATTCTTAAAAGAATGGAACACTTCATGAGCTAATAAAATATTATCTTGAATTTGTCGTTCAGGGACAAAAGCTCCTTGTAAAGGATGAATAATCCGACCCAACACGACTTTCAATCTATTAGCCATAATTTTTGAAATAATTTTATAAATAGTTGAGCAAAGACTTATAGGTCGAAAATGATTTGGGTTAGATGGAGCTTCTATTTTAGGAATAAGAGTTATAAAAGTATGATTAATTTCTTTTAAGATTTTACCTGAGTGAAAAAAAGCTTTAATAGCCCTATACACTGAGTTTCCCACAAGAGTCCAATACTTTTGATAGAAGAAAGGAGTAAAACCATCTGGACCCGGAGATTTATCCGGTGCTAGATCAAATAGAGCAGATTTAACTTCATCTATCGATATATCAGCGCATAGGTCTATGTTATCATTTTCAGAAATTATACATTCTAATAAAGATAGATCGGAGTTATAATCAAAATAACAATCCATATTCTTAGAAAATCTCTTTTTAAACGCATTAGTAAAACATTCTTCTACTAATTTTGGTTGAGTAACTAAACGGTCTGACGGATCTTTAATGAAGTAATTAAATTACGATTTCGTCTAATCGAGGCACATGCATGATAATACTTTGTGTTTGCATCCCCAAATTTTAAATTATTAGACTTAGCCTTGATTTTCCAATAGGAGTCTTGAAAATCTAACAATTTTGTTTGCTTAGCTAAAAGCAAGTTTTGTTGTCTAATAAGATGAGGGCAATCATTTTGTTCAATAAGTTGATTTTGAATTCTACCCAACTTTCCTTCAACACTACTTAGTTGTCTAGATATATTGCCAAATCTGGTAGTGACCCAAGTTTTAGCTTTCTCCTTTAAAAGTTTGCACTTTTTGTTAAGCAATACATATTCGAACCTTGAAACCTTTGACACCAAGTTTTCTTGATTAAAACATCAAAATCCTTTCGAGTTGTCCATACTTTATCAAATTTAAAAGGAGGAGCTTTTAGATTACTATGGTTTTGATTTCCAAGGATATAGGACAGTGATCTGAAGAAGAAAAAAGATGATGAATAATTTTTGCATTTGGGAAAGCATTTAACCAACTTATACTCGCAACCCCCTTATCTAACCTTTCCAAAATATTATTTGGACCACTTCTTGACTTTCGCCAAGTATACGGGTTCCCTTCAAAAGGGAGTTCTATGCAGTCGATAGCAGAGTAAAAATAATTCATAATAGCTAATCTGGAAAATCTAAATTCAGCCCCACCTAGTTTATCTAAAGAGAACTTAAGCTCATTGAAATCCCCTACTATAATGAAAGGGCTTTCGAGCCTTCTAATAAAGTCAATTAGTTCATCCCAAAATTCATACTTCAAATTATAATTGGGAGGAGCATAGATGAAAATAGCAATAAAGCTAAAATTAATGGCTAATAGCTCAATTTTACAAGCCCAAAAACGAGAAGATTTACTAATGGATGATAAAACAAACGGATTACAATTATCATTCTTCCACATGATCCACATACCCCCTGCAATCCCATTGACGGAAGGAAGTCAAAAGAGTGAAGCCACAGTACCTAACACATCCCTCAGAAGGAGGAGTTGGCACTTTAGTCTCACATAGCATCATGATTTTAACTTTCTTGGATTTACAAAAAACTTTTACTTCTTCCATAGCTAAATGCCTCCTCGAACCTCTTATATTCCAACTACTTATAATCATAAAACATATACTTTTGAAAGGCAAGACTTACCTAAGGCTTGCCCCTCGACAAACCTCATAACCATTATTTTCTCCGCACAAACACTACATGAGCAAAAATTCAGATTAGCAAGATCTCTGGCATTGAAAACCAATGTCAATGCAGTGACCGAAACTGGATGAGCACTATTAGAAAAAAGATTTGATTTTGCTAATTTCATGTACGAGACAACAACTTTAAAGGCCCAAAGATGGAAAGAAACCAACTGATTCAATCTCCCATTAGCAATAGAGATTGACATTAAAAAGGAGACTATCTTTGCAAGCATTACTGAAAATTGAAAAATTAGGCCATACGAGAAGATGCTAAAGACTAAATCAGGCCAACAATTCTTATCAATTAGAATTCTAATCCCCAAATAGGAATGACAGAGCCTAAAATAAAGATTTCGTAAAGCAAACTTGCCCAACTTCATAAACATCCCAAAAACTTCTGAGAGAGAGAGCAATAATAATAATTAGACAACTGAAAAACATATAATGCCACTTTAATAACAAGAAGCACTTGCTCAATGACATTTTTCTTGACAGAGATTTGGCATAAGCAATAACCACAACCTTCTATAATCAAAGGAAAAGAAGAACAATCTTCGCCATCCCAATAGCCCAAATAGGTACTACCACCCTTAAAAGAACGAGTTCTGGATAGGAATTGACAAATAAAATTACAACCAATGCTGCACCAACCCTTCAGATTACGGATAATCAACATATAGAGAAATTCTATAATAACAACCAATAGGCAAAACAGAGATATGGCCTTGAAATTAACAAACTTACTGAAGATGGAAATCTGCCACATAATATTATGAGCCAGCGAGTGATTATCTATATCAAACAAGCTAAGATTAAGTAACCACAGTTCTGTCAGGTTCATAACTAGATGAAAGGTATCCTATATATTTTTTTAAACAAACGTAAGTTCGTACACAAGCTTCTAATTTTGAGATATCTGACATTAACAAACATCCTTAAGATCTTAAATGATAGCATTACATATTGAATGACAAACAATCTATATATATTCATCGAAACATAACTAATAGCTTGCAAAAAACATTGCATTTTTCTTTACTAGCTTTCTGATGAACAAAATAGTCAAGGCCCTCTTTTGGCACACGATAACAAAACCAATTTTCTCCATTCCAATAGCTTCTAGGGCCTAGAATGGAGTGAAAAAATCCAATCCAATAGCTTCGGTAGCCTAAATCGGAGTTTTTGAAAATAACAAGTTCTTGCAATGCAGACATAATGAATTTCTGCATATTTTTCCTAACAATTGATAAGTCTTCAACAAGTTTCTAATATTATTGAATAACATAACTATAGCATCAAACAAATAATAACTTATACTAGAAAGTAATAGGAATAAATAGAGCCATACCATAGAACCTAATTCAAGCTTCCATTGTAAGATAACAATGAAGACAAGTAACTGCAACTTCCCACTCACTTTGACCCCAAAAAAGGGAAGTTTGGGTGCTGAAAGAACAAGGAAGTCACAATACAGTGACTTCCTACTCACCAAAACCCCGAAATCCTTTGAGAAAAAAACACCATCACCCACACGAGCACCATTGACGAGCAGCAACAACAAAGCAGAAAAGGACCAAAACCAGGCAACCACCGCAGCGAAACCCGAAGCCCTTAAAACCCTAGCTAAGAAACCCACTTTAAACTTGAAGGGAAGAAAAAAGAATTCTTTAATATCATCAACTACATGAAGCGAAATCTGAACTGAAGAAGGAGATGAATTTATTTGGCGAATTTCAGAGAGAGAACAATTCTTTCTCTTTGAACTCAAACTTTTCTTTTGAGAGTTGATACCCCCAAATTGAGGAAATCTTCTGGTATAATTTTTGGGAATTGTGGATAAATGGATGCCATTGCATCCTACAAATACTAGTATAATGGAGATGATGATGATTAAACTTAGAAAAGAATTCACAAAATGGGTGACTAGGAATTTCTTGAAATCGATTTGGGGAAAATGCAAGGGGCTAGGTTTTCTATTTTTTCTGGTTTTCAAAGACTTTAGTCTAGAGCCTCTCTCTCTAACTTTCTCTCTCATCTTTTTTGTACTTCTCAGTAACTTGTTCTTATTTATCTTATCCTTTTCTCTTTTCTTTGGCACATAATTTTGCTTATTTGTTTTACATTATAACCCACCTAACTTGGGTACTTATCTCCCTTTAGTAATATAATAATACCTCCCACAAATAGACAAAACTACCTTATTAGAGTGAGGATGTTTGTAACATACTTAGGAAGTTTCTTAACTTAACCCTCCCTTATCATCATTACTATTCTCACTACTCTAATCATTATTATATTTGTATTATTATTATTATTATAATCACTGTTATTACTATTATATTTTTTACTAGCTATTACAACAAATTGCTGTGAAAGCGGATTTCACAAACTTCAAAGTTGCTTATAGAAGTGGACTGCAAAAAAAAAAAAAAAATCTTTCAATCATCTAAATGAAGCTAGATGTGATCCATCTCCATTTGGAAAAATAGTTCAAGATATCCTTGTGTATGCTTCTCATTGTTATAATATTTTCTATAATCATGTTAAAAGGCAAGGTAATATAGAGTAGGGCTGGTTAACAGATCAGGTCGGGTTGGGTTCAGGTTCGGGTCAATGCTAAACGGGTTGAAACTCTATCAACCCAAACCTAACCCGATTATTAAACGGGTCGAAAAGCTCAACACTAACCCGACCTGCTTATTAAATGGGTCACCCACTTAACCCGTTTAACCCATTTAACCAATTTATCTATTATAGTTTTTTTAAAAAATATTTATAATACTAAGTGTATATGTGTACAAAAGCTATACTTAAAATCAGAATATGATTCAATAAATTATTTATAATAGATCTTTAGTTTTTATGAAATTTTTGTGAGCAATTTTCCCATTTTAAATATCATTTTCTTATATAAATTTATTAAATGGGTCTTATCAGGTTATTTTCGGGTTCAAAAATTCAACCTTAACCTAACCCGTTTAAATAAACGGTAAAATCAGGTCGACCTATTTATTTAATTGGGTCAAAATTCTCAACCCAAACCCACTTATTTTAGGTCGGGTTCGTGTTCGGTAAACGGGTTGGGTCAATTTTCCCCGCCCTAATATAAAGTGGAGCATAATTTAGCACGAATGTTAAGTCCATAGCTAGTATGTATGTATGGTTGGAACTTGGAAGAAGTTTCTCCTGAAGTATAGAATTTATATTCTCCTGGTATATATAAAAAAAAAGGAATCAGGATGATCCACAAACCACAACACAAGCTGTGGAGTGTCTTAACTCAAAGAGCCCGTCCTTTTAGAGTAGCATCCCCACAAGGCACAAACTCATCAACCCGGCCCATACGAGACTACGAGAGCAATAATTCCAAAAAATTGACCTTAGAGAAGCGCTTAGCAAAAAGGCACCGTTAGACCGCCGTTGTTCCTACGCCAGTTTGAAATCTCATATTCTCATCTCATCACAATTCAACGCGCCTCTTTTCTCTTCTCTCTCCTCACTTGTTCAATTCCTCACCACCTCTCCGCCTATTTTGCTCTCCATCCATTTCTCACAAACCCTACTTTTCTCCAAGCTTTTTTTTTTTACTTTGCTCATTAATGGCGAAGAGAAAGCTTGCTCAGAGAAAAGGCGCTGCCAAAAAAGCCGAACAAGTTGAGGAACAGAATCCCAAGGTAGTAGAAGAAGAAGAAGTAAAGCACGATGAAAAAGAAGATACAAAGTCGCACGAAGAAGCTCAGAAACAGCAGAAACAAGTGAACAAAGTCGCTAGAAAACCTAGGAAGCGCATCAAGCCTGATTCCGAACCAGAGTACTTTGAAGATAAGCGCAATTTGGTATATTTTCTTCATTTTATCTTTCTTCTCTCGTTTTTCTGCTTAATTTTATTTTCCTTTCTTCCAATTCTGTATTTTCGTCGCGCGAGTTTCTTTGCTTTTCTGGTTTTGAGGATTTTGTGTAGGTTTTATTTGATATTATTGATTTCTTTGCTAAATTGGTTTATGAGAGTTTGCATTGTATCATTAAATCTTTATTCTGAAGTTGAGTTTCCGGAAATTGACATTGGCGTATTCAAATTACGTTTGGATGTATTGGCTTTAATTACTTCCGAAGAAAATCAAATTGTACTTTCTTTTGTTGTTTTTCCCTCTGCCATTTTGCTTGGATAACCTTGTTTTGTAATTTGATACTTTACCTTGAGTTTGACAGGGATTTGCATATTTGACTTGTTAAATACTTGTTCATATATGTGCTAGAAAATCTTGATGAGTTGCTATGTAAAGCTCATATTGTTTAATAATTGATACGTCTTATATTGCTGAATTCATGATTCATACACTAGTTTTTACTTATTCACGGTGATCAATAACAGTCGACATTGGATACAAGAAGTTCAACATGAGAGATCATATTGGACTTAATAGAATATCTATAAGAAAAAAAAGTAGCTGTTGCCTTCAAATCGTACACAACCTATCGTCTAAACTTGAGGAATGCAAGGTGCAATCATATGCTTAAGAGCTATGTGCCTGATCAAATAGAATTTGAAGCAACAACACTATGTTAGCAACAATTGACTTAGCACATCTGCTTAGCAGATTACAACATGGGTTTTCATTAGTCCAACACTGCATTCACCATCGAGTAGTAGCAAAGCTAAAGAATGGAAACACACCCAACCACGTGAAATCTCCTTGCCTTTGTGTTTATGAGTTCAATATATTCTGTTATGGGATATCATGGCAGACTTTTTATTTTTGGTATACGATGAATGATTTAGGCCAAATGTTCAGTTGGCACTCATTTTATTCGTTTCTTTCCAGGAGGATCTGTGGAAAGAAGTATTCCCTGTTGGTACAGAGGTTTGTCTCAAAATCTATCTGATCTCGTTCTTTTGAAAGGTTTAGAGCCACTCAACGCTGTTGATAAGTAGTTTTTTTTATACAGTGGGATCAAATGCACTTGGTTTACCAGTATAACTGGAACTTTACAAATTTGGAGGTATTTTACATGGGTAAAACTAGTTTGGTATTCTAGTTTCTATTTTAATGCTAATACTTTTGGGTAAGTCATTGCTGATTTAACTGTATACATGTTTGACAGAATGCTTTTGAGGAAGGAGGAGTGCTGCATGGTAAAAGAGTTTATCTCTTTGGATGTACAGAGCGTAAGTATCTTTATTGCCATCAAGAGGATCTTGGTTAAGGGATGTTGCTGTCTTACTTTTTGTTCCATGGCATTGAGTGAGGACCAAATTGAAATCTCATGTGCTTTGCTGGGTTTTCTAGTTTATTTCATGGAGAAATATCTGTATCGTAGTTCTTGACTGCTTTTTTATTTTACCATTTCTCGTCATTTTAGGCAACACATAACCCTGTTACAACTTACAATGTCTTCAAATTTATGTTTTTCACCCTGTATTGTCTTTTCTCCTGTGATTCTCTTTTATGCAGCTCAAATGGTGCCTTTCAAGGATGAGATGAAAATAACCCAAGTACCTGTTGTAGTCGCGGTAAGTCATTTTTATTAATATTCATGAAGCAAGAATCTATACTATATACTAAAGTAAAGGCCAGTAAAATAGTTTTCCCTCCCAAAACTCCCTTAGAAACATTTCAAACTTCATAAATGATTGCATTGGAATTCTAGCTTGAGATTTTATTGAACAGTATATGTATGTTCCTATTGAAAATTATTTCTAATCAATACCCATTTATTTAAAAACTGACATGGGAAATTTTTAAACCTTTTCAATGTACACATGAATTTTAAAAACCGAGCATTACTCGATAGCTTTTATTTGCCTCGGCTTCTGATTGAAAAATCTTAGAATTTCGGAATTTCCTTACAAAGGTTGGTGTAACTCAGGCACTTGAGATTGCATGCTTGAAAAAAACTTTCATTTCAAGTTTCCTATTATTTTATTGTTTATTGAATATCCTATGGAATTTATAGACTAAGTAAAAAGAAAATAGGAAATTATCTCTTTTGTATTCACGAGTTCCAATATTCATGTGGCGGTGAAACTTTAAATTGTCCTCCACCTAATCTGTTGGCAATCATTAGGGTTAAATAGAAAGTTATTTTTCTGTCTAGTTGCTATATTAATTTGTGATTACCAAGTTTGTTAATCCAAATTGCTCTTCTTGCTTAATAGGTTGTGTCGCCATTCCCCCCTTCAGATAAGATTGGCATCAAATCAGTACAACGGGTGGCTGAAGAAATAGTTCCCATGAAGCGCATGAAGATGGACTGGGTCCCATATGTTCCTTTAGAGAACAGGTACCTAATTTTCTTAGCTTCCTGTTGTACTTGCATATAATCCCATTGTTGCCTCCAGCCTGCTTTTATAGCTGATGCCTGATAGCTATTACTATCTTGATTTTCAGGGACATTATGGCAGAAAGGTTACATTCAGAGATATTCATCTTGAGATGCACTCAGAGAAGGTAATTTGATGGCTTCCTTTTGACAAATTCGATCCTCTTGTGGGATGTTTTGGTCATTTATCTCTCAGTATGACTTGGGAAATTTATTTACTGTTTTAATTGGCAAAGTGTTTGCAGTTTCCATATTTGTTTCTTTATCAGTTGCTTGTCTCCTGATATGGTCTTGACTCTGAACTTTCGGTACTAGTAGAGATGACACTCAAGTGGGGTGGTTGCATCATACCCATACCAAGCTTAATATCTTTTACGCACCATCCATGGTGATTAACCTTTCTTTGAAACATAAGTTACGTGATGTAGTCTAGCAGATTTGACGAGAAATAGCTGTAAAATCCATTATTTTTCGAGTTACATAGCAGATATACTCCAGTTTAATTGCTTGTGCATCTCTATTATATCAGGCAACATATCGGGACACCAAAAAATAAAAAAAGGAATAAAAGAAATAAAAAAGGTGATAACTAACTATTTCATTTGAATAAAAAAAGGGGGAAAGTAGGACATTTAAACTCAACATCAAGTTTTTGAGAAAACAAAATGTAAAGACAAAGTAATTTTATTTTCTACTTCATATGTTATCACACGCTATCGCACGCATTGCGTGCTTACAGGCTAGTAATTTATGATCAAGCAGACTAGTCAACCAACTGCATTAGGGACATTAACTAGCCCACTTGTCTGGTTGAAGGATCTCGCAATTATTGCTTATACGTTGAACTTCCTCATTTGCCAAATGCAAGTCAGTCACTGGTAATGTTCTGTGTAAAACACTCAAAGAGCATTGTTAAGAGTTAAACCCCTCCCCAAGAAGATAGGGATTATACTTCATTGCTTAATTTGGATTTTGTACAGCATCTGCTTTGTTTGAGACCAAATATTCATGTTGTAGCGTATTATTTAAGAATTCTTTGGCTGGAAGTGATGTTGGGACTGGGACCGTTGTTTTGGGAAACTGGTAAAACCAATCGTGTCTCACTGTGGTTCTCACTCAGAAAGTTGGAGGGTGGTTCTTATGGGGAAAAGAATGAATTCTATTGTTCAGAGGACAATGGAGATGAGTTTATGATGGCACCTGTTTCGGGGTATTTAGTATCGGATCTTTACTGTTTGGACATGTAGTCGTGTTTTTGAATTTGGAGTTTGGAAAATGTTATTATTGTTTGGGTGTATTTTTTTTAATCATAGAACTTGCTATCCCACATAACATTTGACCTTGTTGATTAGACTGTCACGTATTCAAGTAGTATCTCTAGTTGGTTACTTACGTGAAAGTTGAGCTGTTAGAGGGTTTTCCTTATGTAATATTTTAAAATATTGTTGCAGGTCTGCGTTAAGGCATTTGAAGGAAGAGCGCGTCAAGACCTTTGAGTATTGTTTGCCTTGTGAGTTTTGAACTTGTTCTTTTTCAATTGTTCATAACTAACCATAAGAGCTAGTCCAGTCATTAAAAAAAATATTATGCTTGTTCATGCATACAAGACTCAATTATAGGGATTATTGATTTCAGCTGCGAATATATGGAAAAGGGTGTTTGAACATGGGATGTGCTGTTAGTCATTACTAGTGAAAATCCTTGTCATGTTTGCTGTTGACCTATGCTTGCAAAACTTTGCTTTATAGTTGGTGTTGACTGAATCGAAATTTGATCAATTCAAATTGCAAGCCGTATCAGAGCCTTGAACCCAAAAAGGATGTGATTGGTTGAATGCACTAAGATATAATTATTCATGTGAATACCTCTCCTTCCACTCATGTCAAATGCAATATAAATTAGGAGGTCCAAGTCTTTCATTTCTTTTAAACCGTCCATCGCCAATGTCTAGGGATTACCTTCACTTTTGTTTTTGTTATTTTTTTAAAAATATCTTCATCATCCTAACTTGCCATTCTTGGAACAAGTTCCACTTTTGTTCTTGGCATTGGATATGTCTAAACCACCACCGTTGATTCGCCTCATCTTAATCTCAATGCTGCTACTTTGATCCTGCTACAAATCCCTTTCATTGGGGATTTTGTCTCTTCTCATACTACCACACATTCGTCTAATCAAACACATCTCTATCACATTCATCTCTGCACATGATCTTTCTTTAAAGCCCAAAATTTTGACCTGTAAATCAAAGTTGGTTTACCAACAGCCTCTTTATCTTTTCCTTCACCTTTATAGGAATTGTGCAATTACAGAGTATTGCTATTTTGTTTTTGAACTAAGCAGACTTGATCCTATAAAGGGTTAATAGTTAAGCGGTCAATCGATTTCTTAAATAACCAAGTTTGCAAGGCACAAATCTTGGTAGATTCAATCATTCAATGGAAGGCTGTTGTTTTTCTCAGTAAATTTCTAATGATAGCTTATTTAAACTAGTGGTTTGCATTCGATGAGGATAAGAAATTCCTTTTGTGTATTTGTTTCATCTGTTGCAACACTCTTTTTTTTTTTTTTCAATGGATCCTTGGTCCAACATCTTGACACAAACCGATCTCAGAGATATTCACATCCATTGTAAAATCATGAACCTTGAATTTTTCTTGCTTACTTCTATGAGTACCTTTACCAGATCATCTATAATTCCATATTCTATTTCTTGATTTTGTATAGGTACTATGTAGGCAATTTAGCTTTAACTTGCCTGGATTGGTGTTTTAGGTGATTTAGTAGCTTAGGGGAACTTGAAATGTGACCCTAGCTATAGTTTGTTAGTCTCAGCCATATCAAGAGACAAAAATGATATTATCTCCATCCCAAAATGCTACGATCATTAATTACTATATAAACTGTAGTGACTAGGAGTTTGAAATTAGTATTCTTAGGCTTGTTATGAAAAAGCTGTATACAATTATCTATTTTTTGTTCCCTTTGCTCTAGTTTGTGACAAAAAAAGTGGTAAAATGGATAAAATTTCTATTTTCGTAAGCTTTTTGGATAGAGGGAGACGGGAGTACATCTCGATCCCAATTCTGTAGCTTGGCTGATGAATTTTAGGTTTAGGGAAGGCATATATGTGTTCCTTTGTGGAATACAATGTCTTGCTCTCTTGAAGTGACCTCCCTTACCGGAATTGTTATCGTTTCGGTAATCACTCTAGAAATGTCAAGAAGACAATGAGCTAGGGAAGCCAGGAACACCGTGTACCTTGACACAACGAGCGTTGGAATCTATACTGGTGGGCTGGTTGTATCTATAGAAGGGGATGGCGTATTGCTCTCTCTTTGTTTTTGTTTTGATTGGACAATATTTGCCTTGGTTATACCTTCATTTTCTTAGCCTAATGAAGCATATGATGTGTACAATACAATTGATATACCAAGAAGAATCAAGAAAGAGGAAGCTATGATATCTTGTTACAGCTACTTGATCCTTTACTGTATAGCTGTCTGTATGTGGCCGAATATATCTGATTGTATCAAACAGCAACAATGAAATGCTTATGACTCACTTTTGGCAGATTTTTATCAGCCCTTGCAAGAAGATGAGCTTGAACAGAGTACAGTTGTGCCTATTCTTTATGAAATGGACTTAAAGCCGGTAAGATTTAATGTTTTAAGAGACCTTTGACTTTATTTGTGTATGTAATGCTTTCAATGCATCCAAATAGCTATATACATGATGGTGTCAGGACTACAGTTATGAGTAATTAGGTTTTTTTGGCAATGATTCTAACTGTTAGCTAGAAGCTGATTATTGCCAGACTTGACCAGTGAATGGCATTATTAATCTCTATAAGGTGTCTGGTAAAGATTAGTAGGTGTATTCTTGCATTTGGCTGTTTAAGTGTGTTGAATGACTTAAACATAGTTTTATGAATTACTAGATACCTTGTTGTGACAATTAGATGATGGTAGTTCAACTCATGTATTACATATCATATTTCTACTTATCAGTAAGGTAGGTTATGAGAATGGTTTTTCCCTAACCAATTCAAATTGTTATTTGTAGACCATTATAATGGTCAGGTACTTTTTATCGAATAGGGGTATTGCTGTAAGATGGTTTTTTTTAATATTGATTTATTTTACGAATGACATTTATTATTAACAGATTAACTTTTCAGAAATGCAATGAACTGGCCTAAGGGAGAGGGGTTCCATTGGTAGTGCATTATTCTTCTTTAGTTGGAGGTTAACTTGAGGAATAAGTTAGAGAGTTAGGGAGTGAAGAAATCATATAAATACAGGAGATTAGGGAGAGAAGAAGCATGTTGAAAATTGATGAGTGTTTTGGTGAGCTTAAAAGAATTCATTTGCGAGAGGATCAAGCCTCTCGAAAGCTTGAATATCATTTACATTTGCTGTATTCCTCGAAAAGTTAAGGATTAGTAATCTTTTTTAGAGATCGAACGGATTCGGTCTTATACATACTCATTTCCTTAATTTCTGCCATTAATGGAGTCAAAGCCATGTTAATTCATACCACGGAATCTAGAAACTTTTACCCATTTACTGTTTTTTCCATTAGTTGCATGATTAACGGGTAGGTACGAACTACACTATTACCATTGTAGGTGGGAAATGAAAATCTAGGCAGATAATGCCATGGAGAAGAGGGAGGTGAAGAAGAAAAGGAGATGTCGCGGAGGTAGAGGAATCTTAAGATTAAATGAGGGATGAGCAAAAATATGGTATTAGGGAACAAAGGGAGCTGGAGAGTAGAGCAGGAAGGAAAGAGGTAGGATTTTCAAGATAAGAGAAAGGCTGTGCGTTGATGCTGTATAATGATTTTGAAATGTTTAATCCTTTTGTCATCAGCCAAATAATGAACTCATTCTGGCTGTAGGAAACTTCCCTTCATCCAGTGTTCTAAGAATTTATGGATTTGATAAAATTAAACGTGGTTGTTGAAGTGCTGGTTCACCATATAAGCTTACTTTATTTCAGATTTTTTTGTCCGTAAGAACTAGGCACTAAAAAGCAACAAAAGGGTCTTTATGTATTTTTTTGTTGCCCCCCTTGATGATGATTATATTGACATCAGCTATATTATTTTAAAAAAGAAAATCAAATTCAGTTAAATGTGACAATGATCTTTTATTAAATTGTATTCCTTTTGCAGGTATTCTGTGAATTTGATTGGGAGTTTGATGAAGTCGAGGTACAAAATCCAATATCTACATGGTTCTCTCAATTTATTGGCTGTTGCGAAGTTAGGTTAAAAGCATTGTTTAGACAAGACAGATCCTGGCTATGTGCTTGATCATTCATTTAATTGTTTTCCGTAGCTGTCTTCTTAGTCAAGGAGAAAGATCTGAAAGAAAGTTGTATTATGACTTATAAGCAAGGTGGTCTGGTATGAAATGAGATTTTTGGTAGAGGAAGTTATTTTTCCAGTGGCGAACTTTCATCTCCTGGCTGTGCTTGCCAAAAGAAATGCTGGATACGTGTGCAATATACCTGTCTGGATTTTAATCTTTAACAAGGCATGCCCTTACCCTCCAAAGCTTACACATCACTGTGGACTGTGGAGTAAGCTCTCGTGGTAGCCTCCGGCCCTCCTTTCACTTATTTCCGTCAAATAAGTATGGGCTTTAGTCCCCTGTTCTTTCGGTTTAGAGTCAGAGAAATATCCTCTTCCTATCTTGCTTGGCAAATTGTTTTATCTCTTCCATAGCCTCTGTACTTTCCTAGTTGTTTGGTGTCGTTTTGTTTTGTATCTTTGAATCATATGGAGGCGATGCTAAGTACAAACTAAAAGTACGTTATGTCATATGTACTTGTATGTTGAGTCAATGAGTTGTTTCTTTTAACTAGAGCTAACACTGCTGTCGAGTTTTTTGATATACAGTATTAGATATGACTCATATGAGCACATTATGAGGGAGTAATGTGCTGAGAGTTCGTGGTGAACTCTATATTAATCCAGATTCTGCCTGAACATCTTAGTTCTCATGCTTTACTGGACCTTCATGTTCCAGGAATTTACCGAGAAACTCATCACAGAAGAGGAACTTCCCTCGGAGGAGAAGGACAAATTCGAGGTTTGAACATTGGATTGTTAATCTTATTACTTGTACTATCTAAAAGCAAATGTGAAGAGGCCTTATCTGTATTGCCTCAGGAATATGTCAAAGAGAAAGTACGAGATGCTAAAAAGGCAAACCGGGAGGTATCTGATGCACTATACTTTGGCTTTAAAAGTTGATTGTAACTTTAAATTTCCGCCATTCAGAATGGTTTTTCATTTTTAACAGGCAAGGCAGGCTCGTAAGAAAGCATTGGAGGAGATGAGTGAAGAAACAAAAAATGCTTTTGAAAATATGAGATTTTACAAATTCTATCCTGTGGCTTCTTCAGATACACCTGATGTTTCAGGTGTAAAGGTAGAGTAACGATCACCTACTTCCTTCCTTGATGGGACTGACAGATGTAGCTAGTTAAATTTTTATATTCTTAGGTAGCAGCTCTCTTTTTGGGTGGCAACTGGCATTTTCTGTAGTGGTATGTTTGTATAGATTTGCGTTTGAATATAGAGAGCCATGTTTCATGACCCTTGTGTGAAGGAATGGGTAATACCGGGGGGCAGTGCAGGTCCTTCTTCAGTATTTCACCAAGTTGTGGATGGTAAATGGAATTTGTGAGTAATTGAGTATATTCAGAGATGATCTGCATTTAACAAAAGAAAAAAAGAACAAAAGAAGAGGAGCTTTCTTCTTAGTTGCTTTCTCGTCTTGGGTTTGTTGAATATGGTTTCCTTCTGTTTGGTTGCTCACCACAAAATATTACTCCTCACTTACATGGTGACACATCATGATTCATTGGCCAATTTGATTTATTTACTTATTGAAAAATTCTTCAAGTTATGCAATAGCATCTTGAAGTTGACTGACACACCTAAGACTTTCTATCCACTTCTGGGTTCAGTTCTCATTCACTGTTGGGACATGGTTCCTCTTCTCATTACTTACAATTACGTTCACCCGGAAGAAACTGATTAGGTGGAAGTTCATTCAGATATGTGGAAAATTAACAAAGGAATTCAGGTGGCAAGTGTTATTACAGAGAATATATAGGTTTTTTTTTTTAATCCATTGAACTAGAATATATAGGTTTATATTTTATCCACTGAACTTCTATTTAAACATATCAGAACTTAAGGACCCTTTAAAAAAAGGAAAAAAAGAACTTACGGACCCCTATATGGCCTTATCTTTGTGTTTTGAACAGAACTTGTTAGCCCTCAGGCCTCATTGAATTTATTGTCCCTTACAAAGTTCGTTTTTGTAAAATAATATAATATACTATTATTTATTTTGTTTTCTTTAGGGTGAAAAGGAGGCCATAGATTGTTCTATATGGGTATTAGAAAAGGTTACAGAAAATATGGTCTTCTTTTTCTTTGGTTGATGGAATATGCTACTTTATACAACTTTTTAATAGGAAACATGGTTATTTTTCTTCTGTCACATTTTGCTAGGCACTAAGGCATTAACAATTGAATTGCTCTGCAGAGTCCTGTATTGAGTCACTTGTTTACTGGTTGACATGACCATCGTTGAGTCTGGCCGTCACTTAAACTGCATGCCTCCTACACAACCCTGGTATTGGTATAATGTTCCAAATCCACACTTAAACTAGCAACTTTGGGCTTAAGTGTACTTATTCAAGTTCCTCCTGATATGATAAAAGGCATTATTCTTGGAGGTGTTGACTGCATTCTTGTGGTTCTTTGATAGTTGACCATTTTTTAGACAATGCTGATCTGTTCTTTTAAGATTATTCAAGTTGTTCCTCGAATTGATTCTCATTATAATGCTGATTTTTGCTCTCTTGAATCTATGTTAATCAAAACCTTTATCCTATGGTCATTCCTCCTTGCAGGCTCATTTTATAAACCGGTACTATGGGAAGGCTCACGAAATCTTTTAATGAATGTCACCTGAAGAGTTGCTTATGAAGAAGCACCAGTGTAAACAACAATCATCTGCAATTTTTTGGAGTGCCATTGAAATGGCTAATAGCTTGTAAGTTGTAAGGTTGAGAGTTTAGAAATGATCCTGTGGAGTACAACTTTGGTTGCTCAATGATAGCGCAAATCAGTGCCAAAAAAATTGTTGGGTAATGAGTAGCTAGCTGTTAGTTAGCGGATGTAATTGTACCATATATGCTGAGAAATCAAATGCTACTAGAGCATGAATTTTTGGATATTTAGCAAGCCCTTCATATCATAGTAGTTTTCAAATTCTGAATTCAGTGATTTGTCTTTGTATCACCAGGCAACATTTGTCAGATTACACTTCATTATGGTAATTAAATCATATCTTAGGTTCTTGTTCCTGGTTACCTTTGTCAGTGAAGTCCGATTTCGTTCTTTGTTTCAACTGTTATTAATAGTGGAAAATTGAAGATTGCTATCTCCACTAGTGAGTATTGAAGAAGTTTATCCTTTACACAATTTGACCTAATAAAATATGTGACTTCAATTTTCGGCGAACATATGAAGGAATTGAATTTGCGAACATCTAAAACAAACTTAACTTTGTTTAATTTGTTAAAACATTATGTATGTATCACTTGCCTTTTGGTTGAAGGTTTCATTCATTCTTCTACCTGCATAGTATTTTTGTGGGATTCATTGTCTGGTGTTCTTGTTTATTTATTACATTATGTTATTCCAATGTAATTTATTGTGTCAATCATAAGGACAACTTACTTTGTTGGGTTTGCACTTGCTTTAATGCTCAACCTACAACTTACGATATGCCTCAAAATTTTGATTAACCTAACAATAGTTGGAAGCTGTCAAAAAAAAAAAAGTTGAGATGTCCCAAGGAAGAGAGGGGTAATCTCCTTAATAATGGTGGCCAAAAGAATAATTTCCATCATTGCAAGAATTTGAAAATAAATAACAACATACTATCGATGTATTTTGGGTGCAGACAAGGGGCAATCCTAAACAAACCACAACCAAAACAAAGTTAAGCTAGAATTAGATGTGGTTTTAGTCATACAATCAATATCTCATTCTACAAGTTCCTGAGCTTCGAAAGAGGGTCATGAAGCATAAACACCTTATTTTGTAGTCCTAACTCTTGATTGTGAGCTAATCAACATCCCTATTTTCCTCATTTTAGCAATGGGATAGAGGTGCTTCTCATTCAATTCTCCTGAGCAAATTGTGGCAACCATTACCAACATGAAGTACCATCATTCTAGAGGAGAAGATAAACTCATTAATTGGTTATACAATTATACTAATAGAAACAAACTCACTCTCAAGAGTGAAGACGCTTAACTTTTAGCTTGTAATCATTCATGTACAATAGACTCAACTTATTCTTCATATGCCTTTGATACAAGGGGTCTCACAAACCTCTCTTATTTTTCTGCCAATTAAGATATATTCTTGATTTGATAGAAAATAATCATAAAACATATATTTGATTGAAATGTGTGAAAAACCAACAAACTTATTGCATCATAACTTTTTGCAGACCAAATTCACCAACATGGTGAGTTTGAACACATTTAAATATGGAATCAAAGAACTCACACATAAGAGACAATTGTCGGAAAACAAAAATGAAACTCGAATATTGAAGGTCGTTACATGTAATCTAAATGTATATGCTGATATAGAGACATTTAATTCAATAAATTTCATTAAAAAATAATAAATGAATTATACGCAATGACTAATGACTCAAGGCTTTGCCCGAAACAACCCGTCCTAGTACCAAAACCCCATCCTACACACACCATTACACCAACCAACGCTCCCCCACTTATAGTTAAATTTCTTGACCCCTTCCCAAAAATGTCTATACAACTTCCAAGTCTCAACGGAAAGATTTCACTCAAAAACGACTCTACAATACATCATTCCCCGCTTTTTAATTTCCTGTTTACTGATGTTTATTGATCCACAAATATGGAAATTAATCACTCCCCTTCTTCCTCTCTTCACCACAGTCTCTCTCCTAACCCACCACCACCTGAGCCGTCTGATTTCTCCTATAAACCCCAAATCAACGGCCCTAAATTAACCCGCAAGATCAAGAAACGTTACCCTGATGAAGCCTCCTCTGCTTCATCTTCTTCCTCTATTCAAAGAGGAATTCGAATTCCCAATAAACGCAGAAACCCTAGATTTTCCGTGCGCAGAAATGCCACCGATGTTGAAGCTATTGCTTTCCCTCTTGGAATGTCCATTGCTGCCGTCTTGGCTCAGGTTTGTCTCAATTTCTATTCTAAAGTTTCTATTTTTATTACTTTGTATCATGCATTTTTTTTTTGGGTGAATTTGGTATCTTAATCTATGGTTTCTGGGTTGCAATTTCTTTTTTTCTTTTTAATTTAAATTTAATTTTGAATTTAAATTGTTAATTTCGTAAATTCGTAATCAGAAACTGTTGGCTTGTTTGATGGGTTCGGAGAAGAATTCCAATTTTGAACTTCTGTAGTGTAGAAAGTTTGGATTTTTAATGGTGATTTGGGTACTTATAGTTGTTGGCTAGATTTTGTAATTACGCTTTGTTTTATAAGTTTAAATGTATCAATTTTTTTTAAACTAATTATTTCCTTTGGTGGTGGAATTTTTATTTTATTTTTTGGTGTTAAGGGTGGAATATATAGAAATTAATGCATTGTTTCAGTTTGGTGCTGGCATTTGATCTTGTGGATTTAGTATGTGGCTGAATGAGTTATGAATTTTGATGTACAGTTTCTTTAATGTACTCTTTTTCAGTTTGGTGTGTTGAAGTAGCTTATGAATTGTGTTCTTTTGGTAGCTTCTACGAGTATGCAAGTACTACTACCTCCGTATTTTTTTAGTTGCAACATTTGGTTTGTGGCACTATTCATCAACCAACTTTGATGAACTATCTCGCATTATTATATAAGAAAAAACATAGTCAAGTGGGGTCTTGTTAGATTCGTCTCAATGCGACAACTCCAAATATCAATTTTTTATAATTTTTACTTACACCCAATAAGAGATATTAATATTCAAAGAATCGTCTCGGCAAATGTGAAAAAGCAAATGTTGCAACTAAAAAAACATGTATAAGGTAGTGTTTTGGATAGAATACATTCATTTCAAATGCTTAATGTCAAATCCTCACATTCAAATCTAAATCATCTGTTTGGGAAAAACAAGAATTTTAAATTCATCATTTCGTAAAAAATGAAAAAGAACCCCACCTTTTGTCATCTCTCTCCTCCTTCAAGCTCCTCTATTTCACCTAGTTCCTTCCTCCTTCCACTTTCCCCAAAAATCAGTTTTTCTCTCTCTCTCTCTAACAATTGATTATATCTCCCAACAAAAGAAGAATCTTGCCACTTTCAATTTTTCTACCTTTGTAAACAAAAATAAGATTTTTCATCTACTGATTTCCTTCTCCTTTTAATCTGTTTCATCGCCATCTTCACTTCATCAGTAATTTTTAGCTTAAAATCAAAGCTTACTAGAGCTTTAATGGTGATCTAGGACTCGGAGAGAGAAGGGGGAAAGAAGATAGATAGAAGGAATGAGAGATTGACAAGATGAATAGATGCTGTGGGTGGATTTCAAATATGTGGATTTGAGAAGAGATTTCAAATCCTAAAAAATGTGCTTATATTTTTAAAGGCATAAAATTGGAGCAAATACAAATCCAAATACTTAGATTATCCAAACACAATATTTGGACCAATTCCGTCATTTGAAATAAAATGCTACTATCTAAACAGACCATAAATGCATTCTACAATTCTGGAAGTTTTCCTGTGATCTTGAAGATATATGTTTATAAATTGAGTAGTATTTAGTTGGTGTGCGGATTTTCCATTGTTTTGATACGACACATGGGAGGCGAAACAAATCACTTCATTGTTCAAAAGTATTGGAAGTAAATGGAAGATCACTCTTTCCCTCCCTTCACCTCCTTTTTCTCTCCCCTCTTTTATCCCTCCCGTTCCTATGTTCCCTCCCGTTCCTATGTCTCTACAAATGCTCGCCATACCCATTCTAAATTTGGGAGGTGCAGAACTGCCATTGGTTCTAATGTTCTAGACCTGTTGTCATGGTTGATACCATTTTCATGCCCCTGTGTGTAATCTAGTCCTCTTGTAAATTGTTTGACTTATTAGGCATGAAAAGGTTCTTTCATTCATTTTCACATAATACGTCTAATGAAAACTTCAAAGTATATTTTGTTTAGCTAATGCAAGTTCTTCAGTATGTGAACTTTTGCTTTAGCTTTACTTTGATGGTTGTTGGAGACTGTATAAATACCATTTTTGCTATATTGCCAGGAATCTGAGTGATTCTTTTTTCTCACAATGCCATAAAACTTGCTAAATAATCCCAGAAATTACATTCTTGTTTTGTTAGTGATGCCTTTATTCTCAGCTTGTTGGTCTTGTTCTCAAAGTTTTGCTTTCAGCTTTTATTTGTATAAAAATACCTCCAAGCTGTTATGTTGTGTGTTTTGGTTCTATCTCCTGTTTAGAAATGGCAGCTTCAGTGCTCCTGCTTCATTAGTGCTCATCTATGTTACTCAGACTTTTTATTTCACCTCTAGTACCCGTGACTGATCCGCGACACTCGGACGTGGAGAGGACACTCCATTTTGGCCAAAATCATGAAAAAGTTTTACAAAATAGCCGAGTACTCTGTCGGACATGAGAACGAGAGTCTGAGTAACATAGGTGCTCATTGATATGTAATTTTTCACTATATCAAACATTGGCTCCAGCTGCCAAATATAACCGACCGTGTACATTGATGACTTCTTTTTATTAATTGCAGTATTGCTATCTTCATTACACTTGATGTTATGCTACATATTATATTTATATGTAATGGTATCCATATTGTTATTGGAATTGGGATGATGATTTCAATGGGTTCAAGCAACTTAGAAGGCAGTTCTTTTGTCTCACATATTACAATATATAAATCATGTAATGAGGACTGATGCTCCCTCTTTCTCTTACTTTTGCTTTGTTCTATGGTTTATTGACTAGACTCTCTTTTGAAGTTCTTTTGATTGTTTCTTTTATCACATCCGATTAGTTCTTTCCATCTTTTGTCTCTTATACTGCATTACATAATTGATACAATAGAGTTAAGTAAAACTCGATTAGGTCCTCATATATTGGCCATACATCTGACTCTGTTTTCCTATTATTTTTTCTAAGGTTAAATCCTTTTATACAAATAGCTAAATGGCTTGAATTGTATGTACAACCCCATTTTCCCCAAAAAAAGTCCTAGTAAGATTGGTTGTTCTTATAAGAATGTATTGGATCTAATTGGTGTTGATCTGAGACCTCTTATCATTTAGTTTATTGCTGTCTAGACTCTAGTAATTAGATGTTTTTCATCTTTTGAATTTATCAGTTATCATCTACTTTTTGTGTAATGAAACCCATAATGATGATTAAAAGGAAAAAAGGTTGTGCTCAGGTATGAAGTTATCTAACACAGAAGCTATATATGTAAGAAGTTCTCGAAGGAATCTGAGTGTTCGTGATAGAAGATATAACTGGGAAAATAATTTGTCTTTGTTATATTTATGATTCCCCTGTTCGTTGGGCACTCTCTATCTATGTATTGTGAAGAATAATGCAACCCACTCTTATTCATTTAGTATTATTCCTTGGTTTTGGGTAATAGTAAATGGAAGAACATTGTAGAATGGAGGGAGTATAAATTTGCTTCATAGTTTAAAATAGTGTAATATTAATACCAATGGAGAGTGCTTGAAATATGCTTTAAAATAAGATCTATCTATCATATATCTATACAACATTTAAATATAAAAAATTTTCGATGAACAATAATGTCATTTTATTCTTCATTTAAATCCGTGTGTTGCAGCATATGAAAATGAATAATACTTCCTCGTTTCTTTTTTAAACACTATATTTCCTTAATGTGGAAGTTTACTATTAAACGCAACATGTTCGTTTTATGTAACTTTAGCCTCTCACTTATCCACTTTTGTATATGGTGCTTCTGAGTACGTACCACTTGCCTCACGCATGTCTCGATATTTTCTATTGCTTGAATATATGTGCCTTAGCCAGGTATAGTGATCTTTTAAGAATTGAGGAAGTATGTACTATATAACATGTGAAGGAAGTATATGAATTGTGAATCATAGTAGGATTGGAAGTACTACCTCCGTACTTTTTTAGTTGCACCATTTGGTTTTGTGGCACTATTCATCAACCAACTTAGTTAAGCTATCTCACATTATTATATAAGAAAAAATATAGTCAAGTGGGGTCGTGTTAGATTCGTCTCAATGCGAGGATTCCAAATATCAAATTTTTATAATTTTTACTTACACTCAATAAGAGATATTAACGTTCAAAGAATTGTCTCGGCAAATGTGAAAAAACAAATGGTGCCACTAAAAAAATACAGAGGTAGTATTAGTTATTATAAACCATATATGTATGGTTCATTTTATAGCAATGGCTTATATAAGAATTCTAAATGAAAACATCAGATTTGTCCAACCTTTTCAGATATAATTGTTTTAGTTATAGTACAATCTTTTAGATATTTACATCTCTGGATTTATATGTATTACATTTTTTTGGTGACTTAATAAATAAATGTCTGTCATTAGTTTTTATTTTATTTTATTCTTGTATTATATTGCATTGCCAGTTTTCATTTCTATTGATCTAGCTGTTACTTTCAGATTCTGGAGAAGAAGGATTTATCAACTGAAAATGCTCCCATTGATCATCTGGCGATGGTAAATTTTAAATCCTACATTCTACTGAATCTAATTATAGTTTGCGTCTGTATTTTACAAATTGTTGTTGGTCTTCTTTTAACTGTGTCATTTTTGGATTATGTTGTGAATGTTTGTTCATTGCCAATTACCTTCTTGTACAGTCTGATATAGGCACTGGATTAAAAGCTGTCTATGGACCAAGGCCTTGTTTTTGTAGTTCACTCATTTGTATATTTATCTATGCTTCGAGTTTCGATTCTTCATTTCACCTCAATTACTTGGTTGGATATTTGATATATGACGTGGATATGGACACTTGACGCTTTGTCATTGACCTAGAACAGGAAATGTTTTTATGAAATGGTTGAGACTGACACTTAGTTGCGTACTCACGTCAGTCACTAGTGGCTCAATCTGAGTTTACCAACTCTTTATATCTGTTGAGCATACGCGTTGTTGTTTTATCTTATATCTCTTGTTTTTCCCGCTCCCATACATTCTACATATATTGAAGTTACTAAATGAGGATTGTAAATTAATGGCGACTTCTGTGTCTCCCTTTCTTTGATTTGCAGATATGCACTTCAGCTGTGAGGGAATCTTTGACCAATGTAAGCCATTCCTCAGTCTGGTGTTGAAATCCTATGATTTGGAGTTATCTTTTTGTCATGCTCAAATTATGGATATTTCTTTTGCTCTTTGATTTGTGGCAACCAGGTATTTGGCAACAAGTTTGATGCGTTTACAAGGAACTTTGAAAAATCATTTGGGAGTACCCTAAGCACTCTCAAATTGATAAATAGATCATCTATAGACTTTAAAGAAGATCAAGCAAGGCATAATAATGGTGGTAATTGTAATTCTGATGCAACTCAGGCCTTCTGTATAGACAGAGGAGATTGTTCTGCAAGATTCTGTGATATCGCTGATGGTTGTACAGAATCAATAAATCAGACTTCGGAGACTCAGGAGAAATTGAAAAGGGTTGAGGAGGTAGAAGATATTCAGTGTCAGTTAGAAAATAATACTAGAAGCCGCGAGCTTGCCGTTCAAGGCTATGTAAGCTCTCAAATTGTTGTTCCAAACATGCGGAATTGCTTAAGTAACTCGGTTCTCAGTACAATTGAGAAATCAATTGTTGAACAGACGCGTGCAAATGACCTAAAAAGCGTCGAGATAGGTCTAATCATGAAAAAGTTGCAGCTGAAAGAAACTCAGCTGGCTCTTGATTCTGATTTAAATTTCTTGGAGAGATGTAAATTATCTCTAGGAATTTCAAGAACGTCATTCAAAGCTGAGAAGTTCAAGACTCAGTTGGAAGAGACGAGACATAGTGAGCTCCTTAAAATATGTGCAGACTTTCTTGTTGCTGATTTGCTTATAATGCTGGGATGCCTTGGTTATGGAGTTTATGCCTTTTCATATGACAATCTACGTCAACTTACTAGGTCATGCTCTGCTTCAGAGGTAAGAAGAATCTCTTCAACATCTGGCAGACCTAGTTTTCCAAATATTTTGTTGAGGATTACTGAATTCTTTTAGCTTCAATGTTACAAGTTTATGCAGACCGTAGACTTCTTTGCAGTAGCCTATATAATATATTTTTAGTCTATTACTCTGTATTTTTTTAGCTTCAATATGATGAACCTCTTTATCTAATGTTTAGGGGGCAAATTAGTAATTGATACTGGAAGTGGGTGGGGTTGCCTTGAAAAGGTTGAGAACTTGAGATCGATAGTGTAGTAAAGTCTTTTATATTTCTCACTGTGGAATGATGCTGTCTGTGTCGAAATTATCTCCAGATAGTTGCTTCACTTTCCAATTTGAAAGAGCTGCATTTCAAGTGATTGAAACCATGTTTTGTTAGTTTTGCTGCCGAGACCAATGGATTACTAGGAAGATACTATATCTCTCCCTTTGTCCCAAATTTAGTGTCCAGCATTGACTTCCCCGAATCATAGCTAGAAAAGATTCATCTTATTGATATCAAATTAGGAAGTATATGCTTTAATCTTAATTTTTTTAGCAAGTTAGGTCAAAATCAAGATTTTTTTTTACGTTAAAAGTCGAAATAGATGGAGTATGACTTTTTCTGTTTAGTGGTGATTTTGTTTGTTTATCGATTCCTAAAACTGTCTCCTTATTTACTGTCTTAGGTGTCCAAGTCGTGGTGGATACCGAAGCCAATGTCATCATTTAATTCTGGTATCCAGACCCTAAATTGCCAGGTTCAAGTCTATAGCAGGATGCTATTTGGTTTGCTGATGATTTTAGCAATTGCATATGTGCTTATGCAACGCTCTGAAATTTCGAGACAGGCCATGCCGATTACCTTTTTGATACTGCTTTTAGGAGTTGGCTGTGGTTTTGCTGGAAAGCTTTGTGTAGACACATTAGGAGGTGATGGATATCAGTGGCTCATATACTGGGAAGTTATTTGCATATTACACTTCTTTGTGAATGTTTTCACACCATTCATCTTTCCTATCCTTAATGGGGCGGTTAGGGTATCTCAAGGGAAGGATTACCGACCCATATTTCCCTTTTGGATAAGGCGCTGGTTGTTCTATGTCATCCTCATTTTGACTCCACTTTGCTGTGGTCTTTTGCCTTTTGCGAGCCCAAGAACGTGGTGGGACGAGCACTTCTCAAAATTGATCAGAAATCATTTGTTAACTGTCTATGATGAAACTCATGATGATGTTGGAAGTGGTTTCCATGAATGAGAAGGATGCTTTGTTTGCGACCTTGGAAGAGTTCACAGATCACAGTCAAGTCATATTGTAAAGTTTAGGTTCTCTCTACTCATTTTGAGTTTTTTCCTGCTGTAGTAGAATGTATGATGCTAGCTTATGTTTTGTTCTGCTGCATGTGTATCTATATAAGTATTTATAAGGCAAGCTGTCTTTTGTGTATTCTATCTAATTGTGTCGGTAACGTATTATCGCAGTGGTTATGCTAATGATTTTGCCTGTGTATGTAGTTTGTTGAATTAGCATGATTGAATCAAATGTTGTCAATTCAATCTTGCGTTAGTATGACAATAGCAAATTACTTTATCACCCTGAAAGATTGATGCACTTTATGCTTTTGGTTAAAAATGATGTTCGAAACAATTTTTAAAATGTGCGCATGACAGCTGTTTTGTAATCTAAGCGTTGACATCAAGTGTACAAATGGCGAAGAAGTATTTCACGTGTTTCCTTTTTTGGGTTTTGATATTCGGTGCCTTACAATTTCTTACTATCATTTTTAATGACACTTCTATACTATATTTGTATACTCGTACATCTTTCCATTTCTTTTCCCACCTTCCCTTCTTCCACCACCACTATGAAATTGAAAAAAAACTAATATGAATCCGGTGTACACAAATTAGTGTACACCCGATCCATATCACGTGACTTTATGATATAGTGTATGTTAAAATGATATAGTGTATATTAAAATGATATAGTGTATGTTAAAGTGATATAATGTATGTTAAAGTAATATAGTGTATGTTATAATGATATAGTGTATGTTAAAGTGATATAGTGTGTGTTAAAGTGATATAGTGTGTGTTAAAGTGATATAGTGTGTTTTACAATGATATAGTGTATGTTAAAATAGTGTATGTTAAAGTGATATGGTGTATGTTAAAGTGATATAGTGTATGTTAAAATGATATAGTGTATGTTAAAGTGATATAAAGGGTCACGTGCCTGGGCCTGGTCCACACTATTTTTAGTGTGAACCGGGTCCACGCAAGTTGGATTGATGAAATTGCACCACTAGATTCACCATCATTAGAGGTGGGAAGCGGGTCATACGTGTCGGTCATAACAAAGTGAGTCATAATCGGGTCAACTTTGAGTTTGGATTACGTTTGGATCGAGTACGTGTCCGTCTTGGGTCCATGAGATTTCAGGTCGGGTTAAATCGGATTTTCAATCTCGTCAATAAATAAAACACATAAGACTAATAAGAGTAAGTTAAATAATTAATGGACAATGGTTAAACCATATATAGTTTTTGATGACAATTTTTTCCTTAAATTTGTTTAAAAAGTAACTAATTTGACAACTTTTCGGGTCGGGTTGGGATCATCAGGTCGGGTCATATTCGAGTCAAGTAGATTCAGGCCGTGCGGGTCATATTCATGTCTATTTTACTTTCGGGTTGAGTTATTTCGTGTTTCAGTCCTATACCAGGTCATTATTTTCGGGTGGAAAATGGGTCTCGGGTCGGGTATTCAGGTTCGGTCACCAAGTACAGATCTATTTTGCCGGCTATAACCATCACCCACATAACTTTTCCCCACTCTTTCTATCATTAATTTCATGTTTTACATTCGCTACTATTGGAGTTATGGCTATGCAAAGACCAGTGTCGGGACGGAATTTGGACCGAACCAAAGACTTCGGCCTGGTACTCGATCCACAAAAAGTCGTGATTCCGTTTTACAGTCCGGTCCGAACCCGAAATTTTTTGTTCAGAAGCGGTGACCGAAATTTCTTTTTTTTTTTAGTAAAATTATTTTTAAATATAAAAAAAAGTTTAAAAAATATAGAAAGATTAAAAGTTAAAACCTACTCTTTATTGTCTTTAAGATTATTGTCATTAGGATTATTAAAATTTGATATATCTAATTTATAAATATGTTTAAATTTAAAAAAAGAGATTTTATTAATACGAATTTGGGTCTAACAGGTCCAAAATGGGACTGGTTGGAAAATTTCGATCCAGATCAGTCCAACAAAATTTTAGATTCGGGTCCATTGGTCAAACCAGTTCTCGTCTGGTCCTGGACCGGCGCACACCCGTAATTGTAATTATGATCTAGTTTTAAGCACATCAATGGGGCGATTGTACCATAGACACTTGATGCGAATTTACAGATTTGCAATTCTACACACAAATTTTCTTATTCATGCAAATTTTCTAAACCTTTTCAATTTACATATTTATAGATGTGTCATCGGAGAAGTTGATGTCGCTGGGATCACAATAGCTGGATGTGAAGCTCTCTTCAATGGTAGCCGATGGGGAAAGTGATGAGAGAGAGTGAGTGTTATTTCCCTATAGGAACACTACAAGAGGGGGGGGGGTGAATTGTAGGTGTAGAAATAAACGTAACTTTTTGCGGAAATTAAAACTTTAAACGAATAAACAAGCTAGAGGAACACAAGGGATTTTTACGAGGAAAAACTTCTTGGGCCCAACAAGAAAAACAACCTCGACCACTAGGGATTTTAAACTCAACACTTTCACTAATTAGGCCAAACAACTTTGTTACAACCTAATTCTAACTCGAGCCACACCTTGAGTTCCTAAACTCAAGTTCCTGAGCCACTGTTCCCTTAACAGCAGTTCCTCTCAACTTCACTCGAAGTTTTTCACACATACAAGCTTCACTCAAAGCCTCTGTCTTACAGAACTTCACTCAAAGTTCCCTTACCCCAAAAACCAAAATACAATTGATCGAAATAAGCTTAGTGGAATTAGAGTAAGAAGGCAAAGAACAAATGGCTATTATGAGAGAATGAAGGCACTGACACTTAATTAGTTAAACTTACTTAATTACTTAGTCAGACACACTTTGGAACTTATCTAGACTTCTATATTTATAGTGTTAATCATGAAGAACGTGGGATTAAAACTAGAGTACATGTTTAGTCCATTAACCCATGATGTTCCTTCCCCTAAGGAACACGTTTTCACATCATGTCCCATGATCCCATGAACTATAAATGAACGTGTATATTTTTCAGCCATTACTCCTAAGTAATAGGAGTTCCTTGAGCTTTATCCGAAAATCAGTTTTTATAAAAATTCTTTTTATCTTTAAAACTGAATTTTTAATCTTTAAGAAAATAATATCTTTTAAACAAAATCTTTCTAACAACCGGATATTTATTTTCTTAATTTTCCGAAAAATAAAATCTTTTTCTTAAACAGATTTTCTTTTTTAAAACTGATTTTATCATTTGAAATTAGATATAACTAATTTCCTATAATTTAGGCATGACTTACTCAAATATCTTTTTAACCGTTATAATGTTGCACGCCTAAGTCTAGTTCCTTTTATTAACTAAGTTCCTTTAACATATTCGTTTAGTGCCACTTAGTTTGTTCCTTACAAAGGAAAAAACTCTCATTCTCAAATATACTGCCACTGTTCCTTACCAATCTTTCTTTGTTCCTTTACATTGGAACTAGAAAATAAAACGCATAGCTTCTATTCTTCTTGATCCAATGCTTGCTCCAGTATCAACATAGAAACTTCTTTACTTAGCCTTTGAAATCCTCTCTTGACTTCTTCCTTGACTTCGTATTCTCCCAGTTCCTTTTATTGATACCTTAAACACCATACACTTAAATAACTCATTAGTTCACTACTTAGTTTGTTCCTTTTTTTCTTTGTCATTATCAAAACTAGGGTTCAACAGTGAGAGTGCGAGAGATTGTGTGAGAGATGAAAGGAGGAGGAAGAGGTGATAAAGACAGGGAATGTGAAAGGGTATAGGAATGAGTATAAAATACATGGAGGAGGGCCAATGTATGTACTTTGGTGTATTTAAGGAGCTTTTTTTTATAGGTAGGAAAAAAGAAGGTTAGGAGACCCTCTGCACGATGGGAGCTCCAACCTTATCATTTACAAGGATAGTATGAAGAGCAGAATGAGTACAATCTTCTATAATGTAATGATTATCTACTAGATGACCAACATTAGCAATTCAATCAACAACTTTGTTTGCCTCCCGATTGATATGACGAATGTCCGAAGAAGCAAGTTAGAGTAAGAGTGTGCGAATATCCCGAATGATGGGAGTGATCTGGAATGAGAGGACCCTTTACTCTTGACTGAGTTGATGATCATGAGATTATTACCTTCGATTTAATGTGTTGAATATTATTTTGAAGCGCTAGAATTATCCTTTGATGAAGAGCCATAGCCTCAGCTATGAAGACCGAAGAAGAACCAAGTTTAGAAGCCTTGAGGAGGTCACCGGACAGATCCCTAATATTGATACCTGTAGCTGCGAAGTTACCACGAACAGAGCCATCGAAGTTGAGTTTGAAGAAATGGTGGAGAGGCGGCTCCCATGCGACGATGGAAGAGGTGTAAGTAGGATTGGAGGTGGAATGATCGAGAAGATAGTTAGAAAACGGGGAACCCGAGGAGAAACAATCGTCAACTGTATTCCTTAGGCCCCATTCTTCGTGAAGAAACTTGGACTTATGAATGAATCTATGAATGTTGAGAGTCATATTATTGAAGATAACATCATTTGTTTCTTTACATGTACTCCAAGAAGGAATACATATTTAGTGTTGAGATTTTTAAATTTTCTTAGTTTAGAAAGAGTGGTTAATAGAGGATCTGAATCAAGTGAATGGTGATCCAGTCCTCTAGTTCTTGTAAATCCCAAAGTGGAGTAAGGCAATGACAAGAACCGAAAAGATGGTCTACTCATCTATAAAATTGCAATTACTAAACGAAATGTTATGCCTTTTAGCTAGTATTTGTCTAACTCCTAGGCTATTGTGACATATTTGCCAGAAAAAGATTTGGAGTCTAGGTGGTATATCCAATTTCTAAATCCAGCAATATTGTCATTTCTCTTGGATGGATGGGATCATATGGGATATCCAATTTGTTGATTTGACAGAGAACTCTCCTGTGAAGTGGGTCCTCAGATGGGTTCGTTCGGTAGAGGGTGAACCAGAATTGGAATGCCTTTGATGGTGTTAATAATATCATCTGATAGAAAAGGTTTTAGCTTTGATAAACCCCATGATGTATTTCGAAGAATGAATTCACTTAGAAGAGTAGAGGCGTCTACTTGATTGCGGGACAAAGAGAGCATCTGTAAAAGGTTATTCTCGAAACACCAGTTGTGCAACCAAAAAGGGATTTGGTTGCCATCGCCAATTTTTCATCGAATACCTTACATGAGAATAGATCTTTGAAGCAATATTCACTAGTGAAAAAACCTTATATGTCACAACACAATAGATTATGTCTTACAAAACTGGATCCATAAATCGTCCACTTTCTGGGAGGCAAAACACGCCAAATTTACTGATCTGGTTCTTTAGAGAACCAGATCAGTTAATAGAAAACTGATTCGGTTTTGTAACAACTAACAAGCCTAAATTTCAAATACTTCTAAAAACAACTTAACGTAAATAAAATCGAAAATTCAAAGGCACTACGCCGCGGTAATTAATAATAATAACCGCAAGGCTAATGCATGGTTCTAATTAAAAATAATAATAAACAATAAGTTCTAAATAATTATCACAGACCAACTAGATAGAAAGTAATTAATTATTACATACCAAATATAAGTTCTAAAGTTAAATAACAACGGAAGTCTTATTAACGTCTATTAATCTAATAGAGATCCAACGCACTCGTTAACCCAACCAAAAGTTAATTAACTTCAGGTACCTGCACATTAAACACTATAGTATCAGCCAAAAGCTGAGCAAGATTTCATACTATAATAAAACAAAACAATTCAATATGCAGGCAAGACATATAGGAGTATCTCGCAAATTAATTCAAAAGCTGTACATATTATATATAATATATTAACTTTCTAACAACGTCAGATCCAATCTTTCTTTGTTTCAGAACCATTCTATAAAACTTTCAAATATAACCTTTCGTAATCTGTGAGTAGGAAGTAATAAAAATTCAACGAGCTAGCTAGGCTAACTAGATAAGGTAAACACCAAAATCCCTAATATGCATACCCCTAACTTGATAATGTACCAAGAAGGAAGACGAATGACAAGAGTATTGACCAATATACTCCCAACTACTAAAATAAATTGTTGCTGAGACACTGTTAACTCAACATACTTCCATACTCGAGGAATATTGCTAACCGGCAACCCCATATTTTCATTAAACTTGGTAACATTGAGGAACTTCCTCCTTTTAATATAAATCTCATAAATAATCTCATAAACTTTTTCAATATAAATATCGAGAAACATATAAATCTCAACGTATGAACTTCATAAAACAATCTAGTTGTTAAAATAAAATTCCAAATAATGTAAAACAATTTCTGAACTCATTTGTACAAGCACAATAAGAAGACTTACATGATAAAGTGAAGTAATAGAGTAATGCTACTCATAAAGGACCCAAACGTATTTTCTTTGACCCGACTTTTCAGCCCGGAGTTCGCAAAGCCAAAATTCAATTCTCTCTCTTTAAAATACCCCCAAAACCAAGATATGATAAAGATGGATGAACATAGTTAATGTTTAATGGTGGTTAATAATAAAAATTGTAGCTTTAATGAGCAAAAGGTTGAAAAAGAAAGAGAAGGAAGGTAGAGTAAAGGGATTGAAAATCTCGTGGGTTTGGTGTTTGGAAATTGGAACTAGGAGCAGTACGACTAGATCTCTACTTTCTTTTTCTTTCTTTCTTTCTTTCTTTTCTTTTTTTTCCCCCTAATTTTCTCTTTTCTTATAATATTAACATAATTCTAGTTAGGTAACTAACCTAGAAAATCTAGGAATTAGCTTTTTGACCCTTTCTAAGGTAAAGTCAAATGGGAAATAAAAATATTTTAATGAAATAATATTTTAAACTTTTTTTATAAACTAAAATAAACTGAAGAATTACTAAACATGTATAAAAATACGGGGTGTTACAATCTATCCCCTTAAAAAGAGTTACTTAAAGTATTACTCAAATAGTCAGAGTTATACTCTTGTTTATGAAAATAGCTCATTAACTCCATAGGTTAGCCAAATACTAACACTTGAAGTAAAAAAACCTCAACTTGCATTTTCCATTTCTCATATATGAATTTAATGAATCAAAATCATAAACTCTTTACTATCACAAGGGTGTAGGAATATTCATACTACAACAAGTAGGGAGTGAACACATCACAACTTTATCAGAAAATTTTCAATATGTTACCATAACAACTTTCAACACTAATCACGTAATTATTACGAATTCTACCCCCCTTAAAAAAGAAGTTACGTCCTTGTAACTAAAAATTTACCTGTGTGAAGAGATGGAGATACTTAAGGTGCATGACACCCTCAGCTTCTCAAGTAGACTCCTCCGAGTTGTGTTTTGACCACAACACCTTCACAATCTTTGTCTCACCTTTGCGATTCTTTCGAACTTTGTGATCTAGATTCTAGAATCTGAATTGGAAACTCCTCATAAGTCATATTATCATATAACTGGAGAGACTCTGGTTATAGTACATGTTAAAGGTCACTAATGTATCGCCACAACTGAGAAACATGGAACACGTTATGCGCATGATCAACGCCTGGCAGCAACGCCAATCTGTAAGCCACCTCTCGTATCCTCTCCAGAATCTCGTACGGGCTAATGAACATAGGGTTCAACTTGCCCTATCTTCCCAAATCTCATCACTCCTTTCATAGGAGAAACTCTAAGTAACAAATTCTCTCCCACCTGAAACTCCTCATGGTGATGATGCTTGTCACCATATCTCTTCTGTCTATCTTGTGCCGCCTTCATTTTTTGTTGGATGAGCTTTACCTGCTCAACAGTCTCCTGAATCATCTCTGGACCAATCACAACAAGCTCTCCCATATCACTCCAACACAAAGGAGTATGACAGCGCCGACCATACAAAGATTCAAATGGTGCCATTTGAATGGTAGAATGATAGCTGTTATTATATGAGAACTCAATCAAATCAAGCTTATCCTCCTAAGAGCCCTAGAACTCTAAGGCACAAGCCCTCAACATATCCTTCAATGTTTAAATAGTGCTCTCTGTCTGACCATTTGTAGCAGCAAGAAAAGTTGTACTCATCTTCATTAGTCCCCAAAGCTTCTTGAAGCTTCTGCCAAAAAGTTAGACAAGAATTTGCAATCCCTATCTGAAACATTATCACTCGGAACACCATGAAGTCTAATCACGTGCTCTCTGTAAGAAGTAGTAATCCTAGCTTCATGCTTCCAAGTATCTTCATAGGAACAAAATGAGCAGACTTGGTAAGATGATCCACAATAACCCAAATCATATTATTCCCCTTTGGTGTCCTTGGAAGTCCACAAATGGAATCCATTGAGATCGAGTCTCATTTTCAAGCAGTAACCTCTAAAGTCTGAATCATCCCTTGAGGCCTCTTATGCTCACTCTTTACCTTCTGACAAGTCAAGCATCTCAAGACATACTTAGCATCATCCGTCTTCATATGCAGCCACCAAAAAGTCAGCTTGAGATCCTTGTGCATCTTTTTTCCTCCAGGATGAATTGAATATTGTGCTGAATGAGCTTCTTCTAAGATCTTTTCCTTCAACTCAAGAACATTAGGAACATACCATTTCCCCTTAAATCTCACGCTACCATCCTCAGGCACTATAAAATTGACAGACTCATTAGCTTGCTTGTCCTTTAAGAACTGATCATGTACTTGTGCTTTTTTGATCTCATCATACAAAATGGACTGAATCATAAGAGAATTAAGTTGAGTTCCCAACTTCACTATCTCCACATCAAGATTTTGAAACTCCTTTCGAAACGATTCCTCGAACGCATAGTCTGCAAAGAGTGAGAGGATTTCCTGCTAAGTGGATCTGCAACAACATTAGCCTCACCCTCATGGTACTGAATCTCCATATAATAATCTTTGATCAGCATAACCATCTCCTCTGCCTCATTTTCATCTCTCTCATAATGAAGACATATTCAGACTCTTCTGGTTCGAAAATATCTTGAATGATGTGCCAAGCAGATAATGACGCCAGATCTTAAGTGCAAAACAAATGCTGCCAACTCTAGATCATGCGTCGGATACTTCAACTCATGGTTCTTCAGTTGCCTACAAGTGTAAGCAACAATTTTTTTATCCTGCATAAGCACACAACTAAGACCATTCTTCGAAGCATCCGTGAATACTTCATACTCAAGGTTTTCATCAGGTAAAGTCAACACATGAGCTGTGGTGAGACACTCCTTCAAAATCTGAAATGCCTTTTCACAACATCATCCCAACGATACCTAGTATCCTTCCTCATCAATGCAGTCAACATCCGAGCTATTTTCGAGAAGGCCTTCACAAACCTCCTATAATAACCCGCCAAGCCAAGGAAACTGTGAATCTCAGTCACACTCTTTGGAGTAGGTCATTCTGAAACAACTTGGATCTTTGATGGGTCAATAGAGTCACCCTCTCTAGAAATGATATGACCAAGAAAAGCAACTTTCTTCAGACAGAATTCACCCTTGGAGACCTTAGCATACAAATTATTCTCCCTCCAGACTCGCAAAATAGTGTGAAGATGCTCTTCATGCTCACTAGCATCCTTTGAATAAATCAGTATATCGTCTATGAACACCACCACAAACTTATCAAGTCCATGAACACTGTTGGAGCATTAGTCAACCCAAAGGGCATAACGGTAAACTCATATTGCCCTTATCGAGTTCTGAAAGCCGTCTTAGGAATATCATTCTCTGTGATACGAAGTTGATGGTATCCAAATCAATCTTCGAGAAAACTCCAGTAGCTCCCACCAACTGATCGAACATATCATCTATTCTTGGCAAGGGGTACTTGTTTTTTACTGCAACATTGTTGAGCTCTCTGTAATCAATACATAGACGAAGACTCCCATCCTTCTTTTTCACAATAAAACAGGAGCACCTCATGGAGATACACTAGGCCGAATATAGCCCTTATCAAGCAACTATTCTAACCGAGCCTTAAGTTCTTTCATTTCAGCAGGCGCCATTCTGAAACGAGGCTTAGAAATATAGGCCCCGTTCCAGGCATCAAGTCAACAATGAACTCAACATCACGTCTCGGAGGCATGCCGGGAATATCATCAGGAAAAACATCTACAAACTCATTGGCAATATGAACATCTTCAACTCGTGGCTCTTTCTTACTAGTGTCGTGAAAACGGCACAAGTACATAGGACAAACCTTCCTCAAATAAGATTTTAGAGTCAAAGCAGAAATGATTTTCAAAGAAGACCCTCTATAAAACTCATGGACTCTACTAGGACCTAGGGCTGTTTACCAGTTCAGGACCGGTGTACCGTATTTTTGGGATTCTTCGGATCGGGGATCGGGCCGGAAAAATCAGGTCCGGTCAGGACTTGTTGGACTTGATTTTCGAATTATTTTTGTGGGCTTTTAAGTATTCTATTTGGACCCTTTTTCGCGACTATTGGAGCTGTTGGGCCTTTTTGGACCTGTTTTGGAGATATGTTATATGTTACATACATACAAGTAATGCAACTAATCTTATGAATTCATCAAAGTACAAGTTTCAAACATAAAAACATAAAACCAAATACAAGTCTTTTGATATGCCATGTTTATATGGCATTCTTGACACTTTTTCACTACTTACTAATGGGATTTGACACAAGTTTTGTAATGATATTGATCTTTTTCTCTACTATGTTGTAATTTGCTCTTTTTAATCATTTGAGCTCATTTGTGTTGGAGAAAGTTCAAGTTAGAAAGTTAGCATGTCGAAGAAACTCTTTGAAGAGTTATGATAGTGAAGCAAGGAAGTAAGATGTGTGCTTCTTGAGTATTTTTGGTATGAGCAAGTCATTTTCAAGAAGAAAGAAGGAAGATGTACGGGCAGGCTCCGCGGTCGCGGAGCTAATGACCGCGGGCGCGACAGAATTCGGAGCAAAACAAAGGAAAATTGTCGTGAGCTCCTCCGCGACTTCACCGCGGTCGCGGACCCCCTCCGCGGTCGCGGTGCTTTCCTCCGCGGTCGCGGAGCCCTGTAACGAGGAATTCGGCTTTTCGTCTTCCCCTATTTTTCTGATAAAAAGAACACTTCGTCTTGTGGGTTTTACATCGTTTTTCATCTGGTTTTGAGAAGAATTCAAATAAAAATTGTAATCCTTTATATTATGGAGAGCTAATCTTCCATCTTGGTGTATCAATTGAATCAACCATTTTAATCAACTTGTGAGTTCAATTCTTCTTTTAAATTGCTTGAATGTTGATGATTCTTCATGTTCTTCATGTTTGATTGTTTTTGTGCTTAAGTTAACTTGATCAATTAACTTTTTGCTTTTTACAATCTCTACTATCTAGATAATTGTCTGCTTTGAGATTATCTAGGGTTTGTAGTTTATGCCCAATTATCGCACGCTCGTGGATGATTGAGTATAAGAAGAATCATCATATAATTTCGCATTCGACCGCTTGTGTGAACGCTAGATTACCCTATTGAAATCTCCCTAGTTGTTATCTAATTACTTAATTAAACCTAGAACGCTCGGGCTAGGTTGTTACGCTATTAAGGGTCAGATTAGAGCGCTCGCTTAGTCTTACCACTACGTTAGGGGAGATTGAATCTTATGATTCACAATAGGGCGTTCAAGTAACTTAGGTGTTGAATTGTTCAATGATCAAGGGTTGAATTGGTTGTGAAGATTGATTGCCAAGTTCTCGTTTATTATTTGATTTTCCTTGTTTATGCTTTATTTGTTTCAGTTTCATTCCTCAAACCCCCCCCCCCAATTGTTACCATAGCACACGCCTAGTCAAACCAAACCTACCTTCTCCGTGGATTCGAACCTTACTCCCTTATACTACGTTTGTGTAGGGTAGTATTGATTTATTTGCGCGATAGCCGATACGACTTAGGCCTCGCCATCTTTATCATAAATAGTAAGCAAATTTCATATAAAAGAGTCCACAAATACGACGTCGTCCACATCTTCCAACTGCTCACTTTGAAACTTTGTTAATAAGAAAGGAAAAATAATTAATAACAAAGTAATAAATTTACAAGTTAAAGAAAAAGATAACATTTGTAAATTATAGCTACCTTTTTCAACCTTTTCTAAGTATCGCAAATTTTCTTCCACATCATCTCCATGCACCCAATTAGCACGAAACCAATCTTGTGTGCAAATGAGAGCTTAGACCTTCTTGTATGAACATTAAATTTAACAATGAATCTATTAATTAAAAATAACGCATAACAAAATAAAATTACCAAAGTTCTATTAGCAAATGAAAAAACAAAGATGCATTACCTTAGGAGTCAATGAACTCCTAATGGATCAAGACACCGTCCCCCGGCACTAAAAGCAAACTCTTTCACATCATTAGCAAGTATGAAGCCTCTTTGTTTACCATAAATGTTGCTAAGTGTCAATTCAACTACCGCCATCTTAGCATGCGGATCAAGTATTGCAGCAACATAAATTAGCTTATTCATCTTCTCAACATCCCCCAATACTATCATACTTCTTCTTCATTGAAGAGGCCATAGCTCTAAAATTTTCATCATCACTTTTCTCCCATTTGTTAAGCATATCATATAAAAGGGCAATCTCAAACAAGCCTTTATTACTAGTCACATAATGAGAACCAGAAATGCAACGAGTTAATAGGTAAAACCCTTTCAAAAACACTACCAACCTCTCCACTTTTTTCCAATCATCAAGTTCAGGGGGCCTTTCATTATCTTTCAAATTCACTCCATCAGGTAGGGATAATTCACAGCAGTGTCCAACATTGTAAAGGTTGAGTTCCAATAGGTGGGGACATCAAAAGACAAAGAAGATTTGCATTCTATGTTAGCTTTTGAAACAAGTTCCTTAAATCTTTGTATTCTTGCATGAGAATTTTTCACATACTTAACGATATTCCTAATTCTATCAATGCACACACCATATCTTCTAATACCATCCCACACAATAAGATTGATTATATGAGCCATACATCTAATGTGCAAATATTTTCCATCACCAATACATCCAGTTCGTTGAACCATTCTCCTAAGATGTGCATAAGCAACATCATTAGAACTAGTATTATCAACCATTATAGTGAAAAGTTTATCTTCAATACCCCAAGTTTTCAAACAATGTTCAACCGCTTTTCCAATAGCCTCACTTTTGTGACTAGAAATTGGACAAAAGTTAATGATCTTTTTATGCAATTTCCAGTCATTATCAATGAAATGGGCAATGAGACACATGTAATTAGTTCGTTATATTAATGTCCAAGTGTCAGTTGTCATACAAATTTATTGAGAATTCTTAAGCATTTCTTTCAACTTTGTTTTCACTATGATAAAGTTGAAGACAATCACGAGCAATGGTGATACATGATGGAATATGAAATCAAGGACAAACAACACCCATGAAACTCTTAAAGCCTAGTTTCTCAATAAATCTAAAAGGAAGTTCATCAATAATAATCATACGAACTAATGCTTCCCTAACTTCTTTAGAATTCACAATTCCATACTTCAACTTTCTTTCACCATTTTCATTTTCCACATCTCCATCTTCAGGTTGAAAGAACAACTCACTTTGTTTTCCTTTACCCTTCTCTTTGTTAACCGGATTAGCAACACACTAATAAGCATGATTCTTAACATTTTTAGAACCCTTTAAATTACCATCAGCAACAAAAGTCTTATCACAAAACTTAAATTCGGCTCGTAACTTTCTGTAATCTAACTTTTCGGAGTCCACTTGCACCGCTATTTTCAAGTGCTTAGGCTAGTGGAGTCGGGTTCTGTGCAAGGCTAGCTCCGGGGTTATTGTGAACTGAACTTCTAATCTTCACCCCACAATTACTTAAAATCGCCCAAAAAAAATAAAAAATTACATATATAACCTTTTCTTTTTTTTTTTCCTTAAATCACCACAAGCTGCCACAACCACTCACCTCCTGGCAGGCTACCACCACCACCTCCTGCTAGGCGTTCTCCACCACTAAAATTCACCTCCTGCCAGGCCGCAGACCCCACCACCCCACCTCCAGATAAATTTCGAGACTTTCTCTCATATCCTACCCGTTTCTCTCCTGCCGACGTTTCCCGATCTCACCACCATGGACAGATCTTTCGAACGCACAGCAATCAAACACCATGGGCACATAAATTTCGAGCCTTTCTTTCACCTGCTGCCGGCATATCTCTCACCTCCTTCCGGCGTTTCTCTCACCACCATGGCCAGATCTTTCGAGTTTCGAACACCATAAACAGAAAATTTTCGAAATTTTTTTGGACCACGGTGGCGAACGTCTCGCCTGGACGTTCGCCCCATGGCCCGAACGTCGGGCCTAGACGTTCGGGCCATGGGGCGAACGTCCAGGCGAGACGTTCGCCACTGTGGTCCAACAAAATTTCGAAATTTTGTTAGCAGGTTGGTGGTGGTGGTGGTGGCGGATGGCAGAAGGATGTAGGTGATGGTGGGAGGTGGTGGTAGGGTGGTGGGTGGTGAAATAAAGAACAAGGGTAAAACAGTTCAATAAAATAATCCTGGGGCGATTTTAAGTAATTTCAGGACGATGTTTAACAATCCTCTTTTTTATAAGATCCTCAAAGATTATTCATCTTACAGAAAATTAATATTATTTTATTATATATATATTAAAATTTTAAAAATATCACATAATTACAAATAGTGTAAGATTTCAGGTATAAACATCGAAAATAAAAGAATGAGTAACATTCATTCCCTAAAACGTTTTAAAGAGCTCCAGTTACTAAGCACTAAAGTTTCCAAACGCTATGCCCAATGAGTCTGTAATATTGTCTATTTCTTATTTTGTAAAAAATTTGGAAGATCAGCATTAGATATGGAAGAGCAGAAAAAGAATTCAGGGACATGCAGGAGCTGGGAAGAGGAAACTTATTGGAAACATTTTCACTTTGTGCATTTCTTTCAAATTCTTCCTACTTATTTCCTTCATCACCTTGTAAGTTTTCAAAACCTTTTTCCTCTTTTCTCTTCTGTTTTGAGTTTTTCTTAACAAATATTGGTAGTTTCCTTTGTTACAAGAGTATACTTTTAGTATGTAACATTGGATATCTTGGGTTTTTTTTTTATGATCAAGTATGAGAAATTCACAACAGTTCTGAACTTTGGATTTTTTAACAATTATAATACAATTTTTTGTCTGTTCTCTCGCAATAATACAAACTTTTGATTATGTTTTAATAATACAAAATTTTGATTATTTTTTAGTAATACAAACTTTTGATTATTTTTTAATAATACAAACTTTTGATCAAAATTCCTTCAATAGGACAATAGTGGTTGTCAATTTGTTGTAGGAGGTAACAAGCTGAGGTGCTTCAGGTGGTATGGGGGTTGGGGGAGGAGGGAGAAAGAAAAAAGAACATTTTGTAATTTTTTTGACCTATTTTATCGGTTACTAGTCAACTTGATCTATTGGAGGAATTTCGATATAAAGTTTGTATTATTAAAAAATAATCAAAAGTTTATATTATTGTGAGAGAACGGGCAAAAGTTTGTATTATTGTAGTTAAATTTTTTTTTATATATATATATAAATGTCTTTTAATGTATAGTCCTCTGTACCTGTTTGGTGTGTTTTTTTCCAGCTTATCTAAACTTATTTAGAACTTATTAGATCTAATGAATCTTTTATTTGAACTTATTAGACCTTATTTTGTGAGTATATCAAATTTTATTTTTGTTGAATTGAACTTATTAAACTTTATTATTAGTTTTTATCTCAACTTATTTTTTTCTATAAGAACGAAAAGTGCTTTGAATAGAACAAGATCTTTATCTTTTTGCATGTAGGGTAGGAAAATAGGGAAAAATTATGGTTGAGACCATCACCATATAACTTTAAAAGGAGATACAAGACAAACTAAAATAGAAAATGGGGAAATCTTGTAGGAATAGAGTATTCAACAATGAATGTTGTATATGAAACAATTAATTTCTTAGTATCACAAATGGTGTATATGATAACAAAAGTATCACCATCATCCTATCATATATCATTCATCATCTGTAATGAGTAGGACATATATTGGGTTTCAATATACAACACTTGTGATTAAAGGTGGGCATGGGTTGAGCCAGCACAAGGCCCGGGACAGTTTGGGCCCGGCCCGGTCCGTTGTCCGCTACGTGGGTCGTGGGCCGCGAGCCTGTCACAGTTAAGAAATTTTATTTTAAGCCCGCACCGGCACGTGCCCGCCTAGATGACCCGTGGGCCGAACGCCCTTTCCTTTGTTTTTTAGCCTAAAATTGTCAAAAATCCAAAAAATAACATAAAACACGGGTCAGGTCCGCAGGAGGCACGAGCCCATGAGCCTGAGCCGGCCTGTGGACAAAATATGGAAATTTTAGGCCCGGCGCAGCCCACCACTCACGGGCTCGGGCCCGGCCCAGCCCATGCTCAGGTCTACTTGTGATCTATACAATGAAAAAGAAATAAAATGTATGAACAAACAAAAAAAAGTTGGCAATTGCTCCCTTTGTATAAGTATTAGGGTAATGCTGGAGGTTCGATGTTTGAAAGAAAGTGCATTGTGGACGAGGGAACATTATATTACTCCTGGAGATGTGCTAGAGTATGTCTAATTAATTATTGTGTAAGAAGTATGTAGGGTAATATCCATGTGAACCTAAAGGCCAATTCTATACTTCCATCACCATTAAGGTGCCAGGAGGTTCTACCTTTTATGAGGTACAATGGTAATGCAATAACGTCTATTAATTAACAATAAGCAAGAAGCATGGACATTATGATGAGCCATTTTTATTTGATCCATTACTCATCAAAGAGTTAATACTAGTTGTTGTAGCCTAAAAAATCAACGGCTCTGGTACTGACACGTGGCCTCATCTGAGCCCTACACGTGGCATATGTGCAGGGGAATAAAAGTACAAAAGGGCCTGAAGGTGACAGGCCTAAAAGTACGTTTCTCTGAAAGTGTACTAAAAAGACCTTCTTCTGGCCCCAAAAATTGTACTTAAGCCCAATAAGCATGATTTACACCTTTTTATGAAAGTGAGGTGTACTAACCAATTAACAGCTGCCACGTGTCCCAAAACTTTAATTAGCCAATCAGATGCTCCCAAATTAGGGTGACATCAAGGCACAGCAGTCATTTCAAACAGTATAAATAGTCCTTGATTTCAGGGTGAAAGGTACGTTTTTCAGAGCATAGTACTGTTACTCTGTCATAAATTCTTCTCTCTCTCTCTCTACTTTCTCTCTCTAAAAGTTCCTTTACATCCCTGATATCTGACTTAAGCATCGGAGGGGGAAATACCACCCAAACCTCCAGGGTGGGTCCCTTTTTTGCAGGTTGCTGGTCAGGAGTTTGCTTCGGGATTTGAACGCTCATTGTTGCACAAGTCTCCATTATAAGAACCATCTTTGGGAGTTGTGATATAAGTTGCTAGTTTTACACTACATAACATTTGGCGCCGTCTGTGGGGAGACGCAACAATGACGGACTGTCACTCTCGAAGTGGCAAGGAACAGAAGTTTTAGAGTTCAGGTGGAGATACTGTTGATGACGAGAGGCCACCCGAGGAGGGATCAGGGCCATGCTGCCGTTCACTATGAGGGAGGACTGTAACTCCAGTCATCCAAGAAAATCTTGACCGTCCAGTGACTGCTGGTCATTTGGAAAATGTATTGAATGACTTCCAGGCCAGGATGGCCGCTGTTATGGAAGACAGATTAAGAAAAAATTGCTATTTTTTCAGATGAGTCCGAGAGAAGAGGCAGCTGCGCCACTTAAAGGGCGATCCCAAGAGGGTCGTCCAGGACCTAGTCGGCCACCTCGGCCAGAATTGACTAAGCCGCCTTCCAAAGGAAAGCAGCCGGCAGTCAGTGATTCTAGGAGGAAGATGGACTGGAAGCTGGTGGTCCGTCCAGCAGATAATATCCCTCCTACTGGTCACATGATGGAGACTGATGCCAGGGAGTACTTGGAGGCCAAGAGGGCGGCAGCACAGCAGCGTTCGACCTCTGGCTCCACGCCATATATGAAGGATCCGTCCTTAAGGCTCCCGTCCAGAACAGTGGTGCGAAGCCGTGGTCCATCCGCTTTCCAGCCCAGGCAAGAGAAGACAGTTTTGCAGCCTATGGTGTACAGGCGTCAAGCCTTAGCTAACACCTCATCTAATCCGGTTTTGAAAGAGTACCGTCAGGAGCACATACCCATTGAGGGGCAGGTGGCGGCACTCCAGATCAATTGGCCCACTCCTTTCTCGGTCAGGATCATGGAGTCCCCTCCTTTCCCAAAGGTTAAGCTCCCACCATTGATCCTTTTGACGGAACTACTGATCCGGACGATCACCTATCAGCTTACAAGCATCAGATGTATGTCCAAGGGGTGGACGATGCTACTTGGTGTAAGAATTTCCCAGCTACTTTGAAAGGAGTAGCGCAAAAATGGTTCAACAACTTACCGCCTAATTCAGTGAATAATTTTACTGAACTTAGTATTCTATTCACCAGTCACTTTGTGGCTAATCGGCAAGAACAGAAAACAAGCATGCACCTGGTAAAGTCATCCAAGGTCCTAAGGAAGCCTTGAGAGGTTATGTGAAGAGGTTTAATCTGGAGGCGTTGCAGATCCAAGATTGAATGCGGGTGTGGCGTTTGACGCCTTCATCAGAGGTCTAAGACCAGGAAGTTTTAAGTTTGATTTGGTGAAGAAGAAAATCACTACTTTGACGGAAGCACTGAGGGAGGCTGAAGCATTCATTCATGCCACAGAGGTCTGTGCTGAGCAAAACAGCCAGAAGTGAAGAAAGTGAAGAAGCTGTTCAGCCAAAAAAGAATCCGCCCAAGAAGGCTGAGACTTGGGCCATGACTTCTATGACCACTTCGTCCAAGAGAAGTAGGCGGTCAGAGCCGGCGGCCTCTGTTGAACCAATAGAGTTCAACAAAGATCAATATTCCATTTTGATGGAAATAAAAGATCAGCATGACTAAAGGCGCCGGCCGAGATGAAGACGCCTTATGTAACAGGGACAAGAGCAAGTATTGTCACTTTCACAAAGATTGTGGACATGAAACCAATGAATGCAAGCATTTGAAGCGAGCACTAGAAGAGTTGGCTCGAAAAGGAAAGATGAACAATTACCTACCCTCGTCAGGAAGGAAGTTTCAGAAAAGGGATAACCGTCAAGGAAGAAAATGGACGGAGATAGCACGGATGATGATGTAGTGATGGTCATCTCAGGAGGATTTGCAGCTGGAGGTCCGACAAATCGCGGCCACAAAAACTATTTGAGGGAACTCAGCCAGGTTATGCTCACCAACCAGGCCGAGTCTGATCCTTTTCCAAAAATAGTGGTCAGCGAGTTGGACCGGGGAATATTAGGACGCCTCATGATGATCCGCTGGTTGTGGAAATGAAGATTGCCAATCTAAGGGTTAGGCGAATTTTGATTGATACTGGAAGCTCAACTGACATCATCAGTGCTGATTGTTTGTCTCGTTTAAAGTTTGACAAAAAGATTTGATGCCGGTCAATCATCCTATAATTGGTTTTGGCGGCGGGGTCATACACCCTATGGGAACCGTCACCTTGCCCGTCAGAGTTGGAGAAAAAGATGCGGCCAGGACGCTTTTTGTGAAATTTTTGGTAGTACGAGACTTGACAGCTTATAATGTCATTCTCGGGCGACCTACCTTAAATCACATCAAGGCCGTCATTGTGACCCATTTAATGCTGATGAAGTTTGAATGGGATGGTGGGAAGATTGGATCTCTTTATGGAGACCAGCAAGCTGCCAGAGAATGCTATCTCACCACACTCAAACCATCATCTTGGAAGGAAAAAGCAGAGTGTCCAAGGGCACAAGGAGATGATTCGGCCAAAAAGGTAAAGGCCAGATTGTGAGCTTAAGGAGGAAATTGAGAAGGTTCAGGAGTCGCCTCTTCCTGAAAGCAATCCGTCCATGCTTTTGCCTAGCAAGAAGAGAAAGTGTTTGGCTATTAAGGAAGAAAAGCATTCATCTGAGATAATGGCTATAATGAGTCTGGGACTAGAACGTCCAGAGCCTGTGGAAAGTCCAGTAGAGATTTGCTTGAATCCAGAGCGTCCGGAAAGGACATTGAAAATTGGATCAGTTTTGAGGTCGGAAATTCAGGACGCCTTAGTTGCGTTGCTGCGAGAATTTGAAGATGTGTTTGCCTATGCTGTAGAAGAGATGCCTGGGATAGACCCTGAGGTGGCCGTCCATAAGCTCAACATTGAGCCGGGGCAAAAGCCTATTCGGCAGAAGAAGAGGCATCTGGGGCCGGCCAGAAATAAGGCCGTTGACGAAATTCAAAAGTGCTAAATCTAAATTCATCCGGGAAACATACTACCCCGATTGGGTAGCAAATGTTGTGATGGTTCCAAAGCCGAATGGCACTTGGAGGATGTGTGTTGATTATACAGATTTGAACAAGGCTTGTCCTAAGGACAGCTTCCCGTTGCCAAAAATAGATCGTCTGGTTGATTCTACGGCCGGCCATGCCTGCTAGCTTTATGGATGCCTACTCTGGCTTCCATCAGATTCCTATGTGGCCGGATGATCAAGATAAGACTTCCTTCGTTACTGAGAAAGGGCTGTATGGATGGCTCAGGATGCCTTTCGGCCTAAGAAACGCTCCGGCTACATTTCAGAGGCTCATTAATACAGTATTTCAGCCGCAGCTCGGCCGAAATATGGAAGCTTATATAGACGACATGATCGTCAAGAGTAAAGAGGAGAAAGATCATCTGGACGATCTGAGGGAAACCTTCCTCACCTTGAGAAAATTCAAGTTGAAGCTTAATCCGCAAAAATGTGTGTTCGGCGTAGTTGTGGGAAATTTCTGGGATTTTTGGTTGATCAGAGAGGGATTGAGGCAAATCCCGACAAAATTCAGGCTATTATGAATATGTCTTCGCCGTCCAAAGTCAAAGAAGTTCAGAGGTTGACGGGCTGTTTGGCTGCTCTTGGACGGTTTCTCTCAAAATCAGGGACAAATGTCACCATTTCTTTGCTACATCAAGAAAAATGCCAAGTTTGATGGTCAGATGAAGCTGAGTGCGCTTCAGCAAGTAAAGATCATCTTCGGCAGCTGCCTAGGCTGATCAGTCCGGCCGAAGGAGAGAAGTTGTATGTTATCTGGCTGTATCACCTTCGCGTAAGTGCAGTCCTTTGGCTGAAAGAGACGCGGTGCAAATACCCGTCTATTTTGTGAGCCATGTGCTAAAGATGCTGAGAAAGATATTCTACCATCGAGAAATTCGGCCTGGCCTTGTTGATGGCTAGCCGGAAGTTAAGACCTTACTTCTTAGCTCACAGTCTTGTATATACAGATCAGCCGCTTAGGCAAGTGTTGCATAAGATGGATGCCTCTGGCCGAATGTTAAAATGGGCTGTTGAGCTGAATATGTTTGATTTAACATTTGAGCCTAGAAAGGCAATCAAGGGCCAAGCTTTGGCTGATTTTATTGTAGAGCTTACTCGGCCTACGATAGAAAGCGTCCAGGATCCAGCAGCAGGAAGGCGTCATTGGACCCTTATGGTGGACGGATCCTCAACTGCCAACGGATGTGGGGCAGGAATCATTTTTCAATCTCCAGAAGGGGATAAGTTTGAATATGCTATGAAATTCAAGTTCCAGGCGTCCAATAATGAAGCAGAGTATGAAGCTCTCTTAGCCGGCATAAAAATGTGTAAAGCGGCTGGGGCCTTGGAAATTGAAGCTAAACTGACTCTCTGCTGGTTGTCAGTCAGGTCAATGGTGAGTTTGAATGCAAGGAAGCGTCCATGAGCAAGTATATGAATTTGGTCAAGGAGAGATCAAGTCTTTAAAGAGGTTCGTCCTAGATCAGGTGCCCAGATCAGAAAACCATCAAGCTGATGCCCTCTCTAAACTGGCCAGCTCGGCCGAAGGAGATGTTCCTAGAACAGTCTTTTGGGAGGTGAAGGCGGCCAAGAGCATTGAGGCCGGAGAAGTACTGTTTCTCAGCCGAGATGATGAGTGGATGAGTCCAATCATTGAGTTCAAGAAGACCGGCCGTCTGCCTCTTGATCCCATTAAGGCCAAGTATGTGAGAGCTAGGGACAAGTGGTTTGAGTTGTGGAATGAGACCTTATACAAAAAGTCCTATAATCGGCCTCTTCTCAAGTGCATCAGCCGAAAGGAAGGTCTGGACGTTTTGAAGGAGTTGCATGAGGGAGCTTGTGCTTCTCACATTGGAGGAAGAGCTTTGGCAGAAAGGGCTCTCAGGACGGGCTACTTTTGGCCGTCCTTAAAAGAAGATGCACTCCTCTATGCCAAGAAGTGTGATAGTTGCCAAAAGCATGGTAATATCCATCAAAAGCCGTCCAATTACCTGACGCCCATTCTCTTTCCTCTTCCCTTTGCTAAATGGGGGATGGACATTCTTGGGCCTTTTCCTATTGCTGCCGGCCAGAAGAAATTTGTAATAGTAGCTGTAGACTACTTTACAAAATGGGTTGAAGCTGAAGCATTAAGGGGCATCACCACCAATGATGTCAAAGGGTTCATCTGGAAGAACTTGATTACAAGGTTTGGCATGCCCAGTCGATCGTCTTTGATAATGGGCCGCAATTTGAAAACCCAAGCTTCGTCAATGGTTGGCCGACCAAGGAATTAAGGCTCACTTTGCAGCAGTAGCTCATCCACAGGCTAATGGGCAAGTGGAGGCTTTAACAAGATCCTTTCGGCCGGAATAAAAAGAAGTTAGACAATGCAAAGGGGCTTTGGGTAGAAGAATTGCAGCTGGTCTTATGGTCAATTAGGACGACGGCCAAGAATTCCACGGAGAGACTCCCTTTATGATGGTTTATGGCTCTGAGGCTGTCCTTCCTATTGAAGTTGAGGAACCCACCTTAAGAGTAATGATGTACTCAGAAGATGCTAACTGGGCAGTCTTAGGACGGCTTTGGACTTAGTTCCTGAAGTCAGGGGCAATGCTCTGCTGAGGATGCAACTATATAAGTTAAGAATGGCAAGAGACTTCAACAAAAGGGTTGCTAGACGTCCATTAAAGATGGGAGATCTCGTCCTAAGAAAGATGGAAGCGGTTGGCCGAGCCAAAGAGTTAGGCAAGCTTACTCCTAACTGGGAAGGACCTATAAGATAATCGAAGTCGTTCAGAATGGTACCTTTCGTCTTGAAGGATTGGACGGACGTCCTATTCCTAGGACGTGGAATTCTGACACTTTGAAGAAATACTTTGTTTAGAGCACCCAGCTAAATTGTAATCTTTTCCTAATGCATTACAATGAAAAAGTAGAATGTAGACATGTACCTTGACTATCCGTCAAGCAAACTTCATATAATACAATTCTACTTCTCTATGACTTTGTTTTAATTGTTTGCTTAAGTTACATACTAACGTCAAAAGCTAACTAATTTTACAAAGCAAAAAGACAATGCACCTTTCATTAGGAGTTCGGCTGAACATGTTATCATTCTTAAACGGATAAAAAATGTCAGATTTGGCCGGTTGTTTACTTAAAGAGTTAAACATCTCCTGAACAAGGTCGGCTGGAAATAAGACGCCTTAGTAAAGGTATCTTACTGTCCGTCAAAAGCCACAAAACTTCGAAATAACAACCTTAGTAAAGGAACAAGTTATTTCTGATTCACAAAGATGGACGAGGTTTTCCAAAGAATCAGTTCTCCAACTATCATTCAGACGAGTTGCTCTCCAAAGAGGCAGCCCGTCAGAATATTAGCCTGGACGAGTTGCTTCTGGCATAAACCGCTCGTCCTAGTTGTTTAAAAATTATCTTCTTAACTCCTTCTTGAACAGGGAAAAGTTTAAAAACTCTTCGTCCAAGAAGGGGGGCATATAGGGGCATAATTTATAAATTGACTAAGTCTCTGTCCAAGGACGAACGGCACCCAGGGTCTGGCCGAGCAAACTCTTATACTTGGAAATTTTTAAAATCCAAAAATTAAAAGCAAGTCTTTGCTTGAGCATCTGGTTATGAACGTCCAGAAAAGAGCTACTGGGTCAGACCAGCCAAATATTAGGACGAATTACTTTTATACTTGAACATTGACGAATGTTGTAGTATAATCGGCAAAATGTTATGACGAACTACTTTTGTACTTGGTATAATCATGGAATTGTAAGACAATGCGTCCAAAACAGTAAAGCATAGAACAACAGAGATTGAAAAAGTTAGCTTCCCATAAATATAAAAAGATGATTACAACCTAAATTCATCTAAGTACAAAAGGAGAAAAAGTTACAAGTGGCTCACGGCCAATACAACAAAAGAACTAGGCGGCAGGAGGATCGTTGTCCTCTTCGTCCTGGGCCTCTGCATTGTCCTCTCCCTCTTCATCCTCAGAGGATTCTTCAAAGACGGGAGGTTCTGCTTTAGTTATGGTGGCCTTATGCAAGGCTTCTTGGAATTCCAGCCGACGAGCATATCTGGGGATATCCTCCTCCTCGGCCATCATCTCAAAAGCCTTCACCGCCCATTCTTTTGAGGTATCTATGATGGTGTTCATAGCCTCTTTGGCGCCGGCAATTGTCTCTGCAACCTCAGTTCGAAGGGCTTGGTTTTTGACCTTCAGGACGAGGTTTTCCTTGAAGAAATCGGCAGCCATAGTCATGGCTGAATTCCTCTCGTCCGTCAGAACACGTTCCAACGAAGCCCGTTCGTCTATCATCTCCGTCAACCGAAGAAGATAGACTTTGATCTGAGACTCCAGCTCAGCCGACCTTTTTTCCAAAGCAACTTTGGTTTGCTGGTGCAACACCTCTTGCTCGGAAATGACGAACTGAGCATGGTCGGCGGCCGCAGTTACGTCATGGACGAGCTTTTTATTCTCTTTTCTGAGCTCCTTCGCCCAGTCTTCTGTTATCATGCTGCGAGCAAAAAGCTGAAAACATAAAAGGATAGGGCATGTCAGGACGGATAATAAAAGTAAATGAAGACCAAGTAAAAAGCATAAGCGTCCGAAGAGGAAAGAATGTACCTCGGCAGCAAGCTGAGACATGTAACCTACATGCCCAGACGATGCTCCCCTTAACCCCTTGATATAAGTTTCGGGAAAGCACTTGAACAGCTCCGTCTTGAGCTTCTCACGATCAGACGACGACATCTTTCCAAAGGCTGGAGAAGATTCATCGTCAGAGAGGCTAGGGGAGCCGACAACAGCAGGACCCTTCCCTTTATCTGAAAGGTTAGACTCGTCAGTACACCTGATGGGAATAACCACGGTCTGTTTGTTGGACGGACTCATCGGACGCCCGCCAACCCGTAGTGTTCTAACTACGTTGGAATAGTAGGACTCACCAGAAGAACGGGAAGCCGTCCTATAAGCGGCCGGCATCTGGCCTACCAGTTGGGCCACTGGCCCAGAAAAGGCGGATCCGTCCACAGCCGCGTCCGGCTTGAGAAGATTGTTCAGTCGTCCAGAATGACAACCTCGTCAGGTTGCGAAGGATCGGGTTGCTCAGCCGGACCAGTATAGGCCACCAGGGCTCGAGAGTCAACTTCAGCTGGCTCCTCTTTGGCCTCCTCCTTGGCCGGAAGGTCGATCACGACCTTGGGAACCGGCCGAGTGGTCTTCTTCTCTTAGCAGTAAAACCCTTTGCCTTTTTGAGGGAGGGGCTTCACTGGTGCCTGCTGGCCGTTTCTTTGCGCGGCTTTCTCGGCCAGAGCTTTTGAAGTTGGGGCATTTTTCTGAAAAAAAAGAAAAGATTGAAATGCTCGTCAAGATATCAATCAGGACGAATTGATCCTCAAATAAGCAACTCGTCCAACACTATTCTAGACGGACTGCCCCTCGAAGAGGCAAACCGTCAAGATATCAACCAGGACGGGTTGCTGTTCAGATGAGTAACTCGTCCTATGCTACACCAGACGGACTGTCCCCTAAGAGGCAAGCCGTCAAGAATTCAACCTAGCCGAGTTGCTTCTTGGGAAGTTAGCTCGTCCTGTGTTTCTCTGGACGAATTGCCCCATGGGTAGACAAGTCGTCCAGGCACCATCTTGACGGGTTACCCTCCAAAGTAGCAGACCGGCCGGCTCAAAAAAAAAAAAAAAAAAAAAAAAAAAAAAAAAATATGAATACATATACAAAGCTCACCAAGGTGTCGGCCCTCTTTTCGGCACCTGACTTGCTGTACTCCTTCCATAGAGTGTCCGCAAATCTGGATGAGCTCATTCTCCTATCCAAGACTTCCTAGTTGCTCCTGGCTGAATCTGAAAGAGAAAAACAAATGTTGGACGAATGATAATAAGTCTAGAAATTTGTACTTGGAAGATTCTCAGTTGATATACCTCTGTCCTCGTCCTGCCTTAAGCCGGCAGCGACCAGGAAGTTGTCATGGTAAAACATTTCCTTAAAAGGAATCCAATTGGACGGACCTTTGAAAGAAACATCTTCCATAGTATACTCCGAAACCCGGAAGTACTCCACCATCTCTTCGGCAGAGTTACTCTCCAGTTCCAGTATGAGGCCATCCGTCCAGATTTGTGGTTGTCCGGCTAAAATACCGAAGACGGTTTGCCCGCTTTATGGGCGCCTGGACGAAGAGGAACTCGCCCTTCCATGAGTGCATCTTGGAAGTCTTATCCCAAGACGTCAAGAATCCTTGACGATTGCACACGCTCAGCCAGCTTCCTTCAATGGTCCTAGGGACCTTGGCAACATAGTGAATATGGGTGAAAGCGGCCAGAGAAGGGTCCTTTCCCTTTAAGTTGCAGACGGCCAGAAAGGTGAGGATATTTTGCCAAGAGTTAGGGGCAAGCTGGTTATGTCCTATGCCGTAATACTGAAGAAGTTGGCTGATGAAGGGGTGAAGGGGAAAGCGCAGGCCGGCATCTAATGCCAGCCGATAAACTGCAAAATGGCCTGGAGGAGCACTGAAAATAGTGTCCTCTCGGCCGGGAAGGACAAAGTGGTAGCCAGGCATGGGCATTGCCACCGAAAAAGGACTAAGGTCCGAGCCTAATCGTCCTAACCATGTGTTATCGGCCAGGATGAACCTAGGGTCAGAAAGGGGACCTAGCCGCCGTCTTATTTCAGACGAAGTGGTTGATGGCTCCTCTGAGCCACTAGCAGGGTCAGAAGAGCTAGCCGTCCTCGGCTCATCTGAGATCGTCCTATGTATGGACGGGCTGGCTTCTGGAGAGCCCCTGACTTCTGGTTCCTCCTCGGCATGTTCAGGAGAAGGAGTGTGGTAGGCAGGACGAGCGCTTTGGGTCTCTCGTTCTCCTTCGGCCGGAATTCGCCCAGTGGATTCCTCCCTTTCAGAGCTAGAGGCCGGCATGGTTACCCCTCTTCTGATGCGAGCCGTTTGCTTGACGCGCGCCAGATTACCCTGCACAGGTAAAGACTGGGTCGTCTGACTTTGCCGTCCATGGCTAAAGATAAAGAATGCATGCCCGGCCAAGATAGGACCAACTCTAGAAGATGCCGAGGAAGTTAGGCCCTCTGTTCTAGGGTTAGCACCAACCCTTGAGCGGCCGGAATTGTTCGAGGAAGAGGACGAATCCATTTTCTTAAAATATGTGTGCAATCAAGAAAAGAGTTGAGAATATACCTGTAGAAGAAAATTCGGACGAATGTGAAGATGACTTGAAACCTCGGACGAGCAAACAAACAATGCAAGAGCTTGGACGGGAGTTGTTCTTCTCTCTAAAAAGTTCAGTAAAAATTTGCAGAGTCTCTCTCTCTAGAAAATTTCTCAGCAAAGTTAAAATGATTCCAGGAGCGACTAAGGCACATATTTATAGAGGGGTGAAAATGACCCCCTCATCCGGTAAAAGTAACCGTTGTTCATAGGAAGTTGACCTGTGGAGACCGGCAAAATGGCGCCTCTTTTTTGAAAAAGAGAAGAGCAGTTCCAGGTCGGTTAAAAGAGGAAGATTAACCGTCTTGGCGCCCAAAAGATAATAACTCCCTCTTTTAAGGGGCAAATGTTGTAGCCAAAAAATAAACGGCTCTGGTACTGACACGTGGCTCATCTGAGCCCTACAGTGGCATATGCAGGGGAATAAAAGTACAAAAGGGCCTGAAGGTGACAGGCCTAAAAGTACGTTTCTCTGAAACGTACTAAAAAGACCTTCTTCTGGCCCCAAAAACTGTACTTAGGCCCATAAGTCTGATTTACACCTTTATATGAAAGTGAGGTGTACTGACCATTAACAGCTGCCACGTGTCCCAAAACTTTGATTAGCCAATCAGATGCTCCCAAATTAGGGTGACATCAAGGCACAGCAGTCATTTCAAACAGTATAAATAGTCCTTGATTTCAGGGTGAAAGGTACGTTTTTCAGAGCATAGTACTGTTACTCTGTCATAAATTCTTCTCTCTCTCTCTCTACTTTCTCTCTCTAAAAGTTCCTTTACATCCCTGATATCTGACTTAAGCATCGGAGGGGGAAATACCACCCAAACCTCCAGGGTGGGTCCCTTTTTGTGCAGGTTGCTGGTCAGGAGTTTGCTTCGGGATTTGAATCGCTCATTGTTGCACAAGTCTCCAATTATAAGAACCTATCTTTGGAGTGAGATATAAGTTTGCTAGTTTTACACTACATAACACTAGTCAAAGTTCAAGGTTCATGATTCGTGCATCGAGATTAAGGAGGGAGAAAGTAAGTTTGTAGTAGAGATCAGCCAGGGAAACTTTCTTGGTAAATGTAAACTCATTGTGGACAGATAGAGTAATGAATTAACATTTAGAGATAACATTCTCTCCAATATTTTTGTAAGATCACCATGGCTGAATTCTCTCCAATATTGTATTGAGAACTGGAAATTCCACTTCCTGAGAAGATATCGGAGATCTGGTCATCTGGATCCGTATATTTAATCCCACATGGAATGTATATCATATGTCAAGTTTTAACTTAATTAGAATGCTTAGAAATCTGAGGAATTTTTTTTTTGGATCTTTACTTCTCTTTTTGGGTGGTTTTCCTCTTCTCATTATGTCATTGCCAGATTTGTATCTAATGTAACATCTTGATTTTCACTGCCCTTACAATCAGACACTTCCGACAAAATTTACTGCAAATGAGATAGCCAAATTACCTGAAGTTGTAATTCTCAAAGGCCCCAATGAAATCATTTGGCATGTCAACTTGCTGAAAACTGACAGTAATCATGTTATGATAACTGGAGATGGTTGGAAAGAATTTGTCAAAGCTTACTCCTTGCAAAAGAAAGACCTCATTATCTTTAAGTATGACAGAGCAGGCAAATGCTTTGAGGTGTTGATCTTTGATCCAGCTAGTTCATGTGAGCGAGAAGCCTCTTATTTTGTCAGACAGCATAAACAAACACAAACTTATGGTGGTTTTGATGGACAAGCGAAGAGTACATCATATGAGTATGTCATCTGCTCTTCTGACAGCACTGCTAACACTGGTAATAGCGATATCTCTGACCGATACTTGTCTTGCTAAGCTACTCCCTCCGTTTCTTTTTGTTCTTCATGGTTGGAATGTTTCAACGGCAGAGGCAAATTTTGATCATGAATTCTTAATATGAAAGAAAAAACAATGTCAACTTTGTCAAGGGAGTTCCTGAAAAAATAAATGTCGAGGGATATCTTATTAGATTTGTCTAAATATGTATTTTCGATATACCAACTCTCTATGATTTTTATTAATACGTAATTAGAGATATCAATAGTCAAATTGTCAAATTGTGAACTGTGTGAAAACATGCTTAAAAATAAAGCGAAATGGAGGGATTATCTTGCTAGGATATAGTTAGACACCATAGTAATTTTATGTATTGTTAATATTACTGATGATCTTGATAATGAATGGGATGAAGATGAAGATAGGGAATCAGGCAAAGACAAGTCTAAACAGCAGAAAGCCGAGAAAGTTAATGTTTGTACTCAAAAGGGGGTGTCTACTAGCGTAGGTGCTTCTACAATAATTAGAGAAGTTCCATCAAATTATGCAACTAAAAGGAAGGCCATTAATGGTATGTATTATAAGTCCTTTTGGTGCTCTTCATTTTCGATATGAGTATGAACTTGTTCATGAAGATTTGGAGTTAGTGAGATGGATGCAGAGCAAGTAAAGATAAATAAGGTTTATTAAAGTATGTCAGGAAGATGAAAAAAACTGACTTATTTTAAATTTCCATGTATGATCACAATGCCCTGAAAGCACATGGTAATCCTTCAATAAAAGCTCGCATTTGCTCTGCTGCTCGTGGTAGAAATAGAAACAAAGAAGCGCCATTAAAGAAGCAGTCGGAGACAAGGAAGAGCTACAAAGGTATGGCTTCAGCTACTGAGCTACTATAGTTCATGGACCTTAAACAAGAGAAATGTTGTTTTTGATGCAGTAGGATACTTCTTTGCATATGGTCTGTTTTTCTCCACATTCAGTATGTTATTAGTATATGGCTTACTTTTTCGGATCAATGATTAAAAGAGAAGGGAACTGAAAATAAAGAGTTCTAAAAGAACAAATTACTAGCTAGGTTAGTTTTTCTTTTTGGGTGCAACATAATTTACCAAATAAGACCACTAATGAACTGGTTTGTATTGGTATAATATGGTTTTGACTTTTTGCTGATTAAGGCTTCGTTTGGTAAGGCGTAAAATGTTTTCAGTGTAAAATGATTTTCATGGAAAATAATTTATAATGGAAAACACAATTCCAAAATTAGTTTTCCGTTGTTTGGTTCTATGTAAGAAAAATAATGAAAATGAAAGAAATATGAAAGCGAAAGTAAGGAGGTAGTAAGAGAAGTGTGTAAGAGAGGTAAGGAAAACAGTTTTCCCTTCATTTTGAAAGGAAAATGGTTTTCCATCATTGGGAGTGTAATTTTACTTCAAGGAAAAATGGTTTTACACTCCTTTGCCAACCAAACAATGTAAAACTGAAAATAGAAGAAACCAGTTTTCGAGGAAAACGTTTTACGCCCTACAAAACGGAGCCTAAAATTAAATTTTAATGAACAATGAAACTGATTGTTATGGATAAAAAAAATAATTACCAACTCACTAGTTCTTTTATAATTTTATTGAAACATTTTTTTTTTCCAAGGAAAAGAAATTGTTCTGTGCATTTTTCTTTGAATCAGGGCTATTATAAAATGATTTGGTTCTGCATTATCTCAGGTCCTTGCTATATATCAAACAGAGGGCCTGTGACTGAGTCAGAAAAAAGCAAAGCTTTTGCAATGGCTTGCAAATCAGCTACCAATGAAAGCTTCATCGTGATCATGAGACCTTCGCATGTATATAAACGATTTTCTTTGGTAAATGTCTTCTCTTGTGAACTCCTTGGATTATTAAAATTAGTGTTTGCTATATTACTTTTTCAACCAATTCTTTTGGCACTTATACTCAGGTAATTCCGCGAAGATGGAAAGCCGAAAATTTTTCACGGAAAACATTTCAAGAGGTGATTCTTCGAATCAAAGACAAAACATGGGTGGTCAGCTTTTGTGCTACCAACAACCATGGACATGGTGGATTCGAAGGTGGATGGAAAAAATTTGCACTCGACAATTTCTTGGAGGAATTCGATGTGTGTTTGTTTGTGCCTGGTGGTCAAGAGAACAAGAGTTTTGTGCTGGATGTTAATATTTTTAGAGTTGTTGATGAACTTACTCCACTTAGCCCAGTAAACTAGTATGGAGATTTCAATACCTCATATCATTACAAAGTTCAAATCATCAACTACCCAAGATCAGATATGATGCCGTATTTTTCTTCCCAAGGTGGGAACACGTGCTTAGCCGTTTACTCCCCTGGATTTGATAAACTGTTAGGACTCTATATAATATGTATTATGATTGGGATTGTTATTTCTAGTAAGACTCTCTAAATAAGTTGTATAAATATATTCCTATGATGAATGAGTAGACTTGGCAAAGTTGATCCTGATCCGAAATATCCGATATGTGGTTCGATTTGGGGTCCGAACCTTGGTTCGAATCCGAAACGATCTCGTCCGGTCCGAAATAATCTTGATCCGAAACTCATGCAAAATTCAAATGATCCGATATGATCTTGCCCGATCTGAAATCAATCTGATCCAAAGGTAACCCGATCTCAAAGTAATCAGAAAGTATTGGCTTCCATTAGGCTTTGATTAGAAGTACCTGAAATTGACTCGTTTAAAAAAAAATGATTATCACAAGTACTTTTTGGCACAAGTTCTGACTATGCAAATTAGTTATGTATACCTTTAGAAAACACGAAGAGTGGTAGTTCCATATATACATAACAAAAGCTCATCCGATCCACACTCGTCCGATCCGAAAAGCATCCCTATCCAATGATGATCCGAAACATAATCGGAAATTCGGTCCGATTCAAAATAGTCCGGTCCGAATCCGGCTCGAATATAACTTGATCCGAAAACGGTCCGATCTGAATTGATCATGTCGAAATCCGATCCGATGGGTCCGATTGCCTGGTCTATGAATGAGAAACGGAACGAAAATTGACCATAATTTAACATGGTATCAAGAGCCTAAGAAATTTTTCTCTCCCACAAAAGAAAAGAGAAAAAAAAACACAAAACAAACCCACACATCAACAACCCACTGACGAACACCACCACCAACTTGAACCCAGAACCACAAAAGCTAACCGAAACAACCTTGACCTAAGACCAACCAACACCACCCAACTCCACCACAGCACAACGAAATCACTACAGCCAGCTGAAACCGAACCCCCCACGCCCGGCATCAAGACTCGCTACTTTTCGAGTTCTTCGAAAACCAAAATCACCACCACCCGAGCAAACCGAACACCACCGAAAACACCCACCAACAACAAAAACTCGACCCTAGCACACCGGAAACACCAAACTCCAACGGAACCGCACCCCAAAATCAGAAAAAATCGAACCACGACATCTGAAAATACGACTCAAGACTCAATTTTTTTCGAGTTCTTCTTTGATTAAACCGGCCACAGATTCGAATCTCACCCTCGATTTTATTATTGACCACGCTGAATCCGATCGTGCTGACTTTGAGGCCATCGATATGGCGAGGTATAAAGCAGCGTTGAAAATGAGGCATCCCGTCCAATTAAAAGAAGAGTGGAGATTTAAAGTAAAGAAAATGAGACAAAGAATGGCAGCGGAAATACCAATAAGACGGAGATGCTACTCTAAGGAGTAGATTATGAAACTCTAAATAGGTAAAGCCTTCAAAGACATTAATCAACTCAAAAGTCATATATATAAAAAGGGAAAATGAGGTCTCATACCCTCATTCCAACAAGTCTCAAAATGTCATAAGATTACCATAAGAAACCTCCAAAAGAGTAAATTCAAACCAAAAACAACTGAATCCGTAGTTCAAAACAAATGACAAACAAAGAGGTAGCTACTTAAAACCAACTAAGTAACTAGTCCTAATTCCAGCTTCAAAGTGCTCGTCCACTATAACAAGCACCACTTTCTTGCTCACATGGTTATAACGCGCAACCCCGGTCCAAACTGTGACAATTCTAAACAGCATCACCATCTGCACAATAATTCAACAACTTCCACAATCAGTGGGGAGTAACTAGCAGTTCTCCCAACTCAAATAGAAACAGATAAAGAACTTAAATAATTAGAAACAACATCAAAGAATACATCATCAAGATACCATACTCAGTACGAGGTACAATCGGTCTTAAATAACAAATAAGGCAAACCACTACCACAACAAATCCCCGTCAACCATGCAACAAATGCGGTCAACAAGCTCAAACACAACAGACCATGCCGTTTGTGAGTAGACTCATTGGACCATGCCGCCCAAGGCCTATGTTGCATCTTCGAGGAACCATACCGCCCTTTTCGAATAGCCAGCATATTCGAGGAACCATACCGCCCTTTTCGAATAGCTAAATTCTACGGATCATACCACCTGTAGTGAACCAATGGACCATACCGCCCAAGGTTAAGTAACCAAATCCTAGGACCATACCGCCCTTAGGATAATCAAACACAAGTTCCTAGAACCATACCGTTCTTAGGATCATAAACCTCTAGAACCATATCGTTCCTAGTATCACACTACTCAAAAACGTACAAGTATACACGTCAAGGTATACGCCAATTAATCCAAATCCAACTTTCAATGTATATACAACAAGTTATAAGAGCAAACCAAAACAATCTTACCCATCAAGGTTCAATCATGAGCTTACATAGCCAAGCACAAGCAACCGACCCATCTCAAGGCAAATAACCAGAAGCTACCCAACACGATTGGGCACATACCCTTAATGTAACACTTAAACCAACCAAAGTTTACTCAAACACCCTTAGTATACGAACCTAAGACCAACCAAGCAAAGATACATAAGCTGTAAACCAAATAGGAATTTAAAACACAGCAGCACGACCCAGGGGACAGACCCCTCGTCGCGGGTCGCGACACCCAGCCATCGCGAGTCGCGAGCAGCGACTGTCCGTGGCCTGCGAGCTTCGCTCGTACGCCCACCTAAAGCCCCACAAATTCACACTTAGCCTCCTACGCCCACTCCAACTCAAACCCATGCCAACACACGACACCAAACACCCTCACATGTGTCTAAACCTCATCAACAACAACAACTCAAACCCAAAGAAGAATCAAAGTAAACCAATTACATAACTTCAACCACAACAACAAAAGAAGACAACCAATTGACATGTTCTAACAATATGATCATAGTAGCAACTAAAGTATGAAAACAACACCAACAACCATAGAATCAACATGAAACTTCTATCATACAATCACCTAAGTTCCACCTAGCATGATACTACGTTCTCTAACGCATTTCTAACAACCTAAGTTCAAAATCTATACTCTACCGAACTAGAATAACGCTAGTTACCTTTTCCTTGAAGAAAAACGTAGTAGAAAGCTTCAATGTACTCTAAACGCCTTGTGGAATGTCACCACCTTCGACTCCTACGAACACAAAGCAACGATCTCAACACGTGCTTGAAAACCTGTGCAAAAATAGCTTGAAACCAAGAAATGTGGACTGATTTTTGTGTGAGAAAATGTGAAGGAAGAACAAACTTTTCCTCTCCCTTTTTCCTTGTGTTAGGCGTGTAAAATGAAGGTGATATGGGGGTAAGTTTTCTGATTTTATTTTCAGAAAAATGAAGGTGAAGAGTTTGTGTTTTAAGAGGTGTATTAAGGAGGCAAATGAAGAGATAACTCTTGATTAACTTTAACGTTACAAGAGCTTAAAAAGGGTTGTCCACAACCGTTCATATACCACAAATAAAATCAGAAATTTTTGACTCCCTAAAGCAAATAATACAATGTACAAAAGCGCTAGTACAATGTACGTTTCAGGCACCAAGTAAAATGTTGAAAATAATATGTATAAGTAAATGTTTTTATAATTAAAAATTATAATTATTAACGTAATACAAATACGCACGCTCTACACTATCACATTTTATACTTGGCACATACACGAGCACTACATTGTCCGTTTTGTATATATAACGCAGATACAAATATTATACGACTAACAACAATGCCACACAAATAAAACACATTATAAACACATTGAACAATAACGATTAAAATAATGTAGATGCAAAAAAATATATATTTATACTTTCCGAAAATATATTAGTAAAATATAATTTAACACTCAGTTAATAATAATTAACGAGCGAAAATTTCAAAGAAATTTTGGGGTGTTACAGAAAACACCCACCAACAACAAAAACTCGACCCTAGCACACCGGAAACACCAAACCCCCAACGAAACCGCACGCCAAAATCAGAAAAAATCGAACCACAAAATATGAAAATACGACTCAAGACTCAATCTTTTTCGAGTTCTTCTTTGATTAAACAGGCCACAAATTCGAATCTCAGCCTCGATTTTATTATTGACCATGCTGAATCCGATCCTGCTGACTTTGAGGCCATTGATATGGCGAGGTATAAAGCAGCGTTGAAGGCCATTAATTGGGTGAGTGTTTTGGTTAAAGCCAGTCGCCTGTTGTTGAAGGTTTGTGAAGCTAGGAATGTTAGAAATAAACAGGACAAGGAGAAGACATGATGAAGGAGATTAAAGAGGAGAGACAAAGTCCTAACGGTCTGTTTGATAGTTGTTAATAAATTGCGGTAATGGGAATGAATTTTAAGTGTAACTTTATTAGGGAAGCACCCTTTAAATCTCCGTGGGGAGACATTTTTTCTCCATGGGTAAGCAATCTCACCTCTAAACTTGTGTTTTTGTCTCCAAGGGGAAGCAATTTTCATTACCACTCATTACCACCTACAAGGTAGTATTGGATGGGAATGAAAATTCAAGAAGGAAAGTGGAGACTTTAGGATGAATTAGCATTACCATGGGAATGGACAATGATATTTTTCACAAATTTGCACACAAAGTCATTCCCATTACCACCATTTATGACCAACTACCAAACGGGCCGTAAGAGTTTGACGCAACGTGCTGTTATGTAGTCCCTCAACATTACAAAGAAGATTAGTGTTGATTTGTTGAATTTTTGTGCCATTAATAATGTCGTCACTAGCTCATGTCTCTCCCACAAGACCATATGTGGCGTACAACATCCCCAAGATCCTACTGCCGCGAGTCTTGCGAGCATTATTACTGAACAATGGAAAAATCTTTAGGATTTGTTAACTCTTCCTAAACCAAAAAGATCGTTTGAATGGAAAATTGTTGTGGATTTTAGATATAGGTGCAACTCATCATGTCACAGGCACTTTATCATTTTTACATAATGCACGAAAAAATGCTGGATGTCCGATGGGTTTGCCCGATGGTAGCTCTGCAGAGGCTACCCATGAAGGAGATGTGATTCTTCCTGGAAATCTTCAAATTACTAATGTTTTATTTGTGCCTAATCTAGACTGTAATTTGATTTCTATCCCGCGGTTATTAGATTTCGCAAATTGTGTTATTCAATTCACTAAGACAATGTGTGTATTACAGGACCGCAGGATGTTGATTGGAGCGGGTGAGCGGGAAGATGGACTTTTGTTTTCCCGAGGTGTTCTAAAGGTAACGATCTTGGCTGTGGATGGAATGGCATCGATTGAAATCTGGCATAAGCATTTTGGTCACCCTTCGGAGAAAGTTCTATGTCATTTTACCGTGTGTGAGTCCATATAGTATTAGTAGTTGCAATAAAGATGGATGTGATATTTTTTTTCGTGCCCATCAACCTAGAACTAGTTTTCCTAAAAGCAATAGTAGAGCTAGTAGAATTTTTGAATTAATTCATTGTGATTTGTGGTGGCCATATCGAACTAAATCTGCTTGTGGTACTTCATATTTTTTACTATAGTAGATGATTTTTCCTGCACTATTTGGACGTGTTTATTATATAATAAATTGGAAATTCAGACTATGTTTCTGCATTTTGTGACTTTGGTTGATCGCCAATTTGAATAGAAAATAAAATGTGTGGGCAGTGATAATGGTACCGAATTTAATTGCCTCAAACCTTATTTTGTGCAACAAGGGATCATTTTTGAAACTTCTTGTGTTAAAACTCCACAACAAAATGGTAGAGTTGAGAGGAAACATGGCCATATTTTAAAAGTTGCATGTGCTTTGTGATTCCAGGCTAATCTACCTTTGAAATTTTAGGGGGATTATGTGCAGGCAGCTTGCCATTTGATAAATAGAACTCCCTCTATTATTCTTGATTACAAGACCCCATATGAGTGTTTGTTTGGTAAGCCTCCTAAGATGAGGAATATCAAAATTTTTGATTGTTTATGTTATGCCTATAATATTTTTCATGGGGTGATAAGTTTGCTAGTAGGAGTCGTCGATGTGTGTTTGTTGGCTATTCCTACACTTAGAAAGGATGGAAATTGTATAATTTAAAAACCAACAAATATTTTGTTTCCCATGATGTGAAGTTTATTGAAAATAAATTTCCTTTTGCTGTGTCTGAACCTGTAAATGAGTTAGTTGGAGGGACAGACAGAAATGGATGAATTATTTGATGAGGAGATATTTATGCATGCTGTTGAAGTTCTCGTCGATGTTGACGGGGGACTTCGCGTAGGTGATGAAGTGGAGGTGGCGCCGACAATGGACGCCGAGCCACGGGTCGAGGTGGTGCCAGCTATGGAGGCCGAGCCATATGCACCGAGCCCTGCAAGTGTGGCCAGGGATGTTGGCACGTAGGGAGGGTATAGGGAGGATAATGGAACTGATTTTGGGTGCGAAAAACAAGCTAAAATTGCAAAAAAAAAGTTGCAGGATTAAGTGACTCATAATGTAGTGAAAAAGAAAAGTTCATCAACTTATACACCCGTTTCAGCATCGTCCTCAGGTACTCCCTATCATATTACACATTATGTTAGTTGTGAATAATTTTCTGACCAACATTGCAGATTTCTAGCAGCCATAACTGTTGGGCATCCTCCGAAATCATTTAGAGAAACTATGAAGCATAAAGGATGGCGTGAAGCAATGGGATCTGAGATAAAAGCTCTGGAAGATCAACGAACATGGGAATTGCAACCTCTTCCTCCTGGCAAGAAGGCCTTGGGAAGTAAGTGGATTTAAACCGAAAAATATAATGAACAAGGGAAATTGCAGAGATTGAAGGCCATATTAGTTATATTTGGTCATGATCAGGTGGAAGGAATTGATTATAATGAAACATTTACCCCTGTAGCAAAAATGACTACCATTCGCACTTTCCTGGCCATTGCAGCGGTGAAAAAATGGGACATTCATCAAATGGATGTAGGGATGGGCATGGGCCGGATCTGGGGCGGGTCCAACTAGACCCAGACCCAGACCCGCATTTTTTTATTTGGACCCAGACCCGCCCCAGACCCACAGGGTCTAAAAATTTTGGACCCTTACCCAGACCCAATGGGTCTGGCGGGTGTTGGGTCCAAAATGGGTCTCAAGTATATTTTGACTTTCTATTTTTTTTTTACCTTGCGATTTTTTTATGAACATTTTCCTTAGTAAGTAAAATGATTTGAGACCAAAATAGTTGTTTAATTCTTCCACAAAATATCCTAAATTAAACAACCACAACAATGTAATACCAAAATGTCACAACTCACAATTGGTCTACAATAAATTTAAGTTACTCAAATTCAAAATAATAATATATTCTTTCAAAAAGTCGAACTAGGGATTCGAAGTTCGAAGTGAAGCAGAGAGAAACAGGAAGGTCGAAATTCGAAGTGATCGTCTCTGGCCTGTGTGTATTACTGTATTAGGGTGTAGGGACTTAGAGGAAAATTAATTTATATATTTTTTATTATTTATTATATATTTATATGTTAAAAAAATACACTAGGTCTCTGGGTCGGGTCTGAGTCTAGAATTCTCAGACCCAGACCCAGACCCGTTTTCAGACACTTAGACCCAGATCCGACCCAGACCCAACGGGTCTCAAAATTTTAGACCCAGACCCTTAAAAATGGGTCGGGTCCAATCGGGTCGGGGTCGGGTCCTGGACCCCATGCCCATCCCTAGATGGATGTCCATAACGCCTTTTTACATGGTGATTTGGAGGAGGAAGTGTATATGGAAATTCCTCCTGGTTTTCAGGGTGGAAATACTAATATGGTGTGCAGGATGAAGAAATCATTGTATGGCTTGAAGTAGACACCTAGATGTTGATTTGCTAAATTAGCCGCTGCGCTGAAAGCATACGGTTTTACGCAGTCGTATTCTGATTATTCCTTGTTCACTTTAACCAGGAGGAACGTTCAGTTGAACGTTCTTATTTATGTGGATGATATGATTATTGCAGGGAACGATTAGGAAGCTTTACTGAACTTCAAAGCTTACCTTAGAAAATGTTTTAAAATGAAGGATTTTAGTGCTTTGAAGTATTTCCTAGGCCTTGAAATTGCCAAGGGGCACAAGGAATTTTTATGTCTCAATGCAAATATGCCTTGGATACCATATCTGAGGCTGGCCTATTGGGCGCCAAGCCGGTAGAGTTTCCTATGGAGCAGCACCATCAGCTCGCTTTGGTTTATGGTCCTTTATTTGAGGATGCAAAAAGATATCACAGATTGATGGTGTAACAGCCCCCTCTTTCGAGCTGCTAGCGGAACACACTTAACATCGATAAACTAAAATTAACTCTTAATCAAATTATTTCGCAGTGAAAACAACCTTAATTACATCAATAGCTCCACTAAAATTCCCAAAATTATATACAAAGAAATAAAAGTAACTAATCCTGAATCAACTATCTAAATAAAAACTTAATCCTTAATCCATATGACATCTTTATTTTGCTCCACTTCCAATTCCGAGCTCTTAATACCAAACCTGCAAATTCAGAGAAGAAATACAAAACAAACAAAATTCTAAAATGAGTGGAAAACTCGTAACCTTTACTTCAGCCCGTTATAAACATTTTATTTCTCAAATCATTTTCATCTCATTACAACGTTGGCATAACTTACTCTCTTACACAAATCAGTGGCAAGTAGAGGCTTTGGACAAACGTTGCCTCCAAGGTTCGTTATGGAGCCCAGCAATACTACCCCCAAGGTTCTTTATGGAGCGTAGCCAACCGCATCAGGTCAAAAGAAGTAACTGTCCTCCACCCATACTTTGCCCACTTTATATTTTCAGTTCATAAACTAAGCCAGCAAAACATTTTCGTATTCATATTCATCGAATAAAATTCCAAGAATCAACTCATAACATCACATTCATAACTATGGCCATAGTACGAACTTATTTATCGAAAACAAAATAAAGAGATCCACACACAGAAGGGCATGAGTAAATGAGTTTACTGAACATAAAAGTTACCTGAATCGCAATCCAATTCTTTAGCTCCGACAATAAGAACATTGAGAACTCCATAACTCCATCATTTCTCTTGAATTCCATAACAACCTTCAACCTCAATAACGACGATAAAAATAATTAGTAAAACCATTCTCACACTAATATCTAATCTAGAAACATAATCGTAACCAATTCTAATTAAGAAATTACCTCCACTTATCATTCTAGTTGTAAGTAGAACACTATCACAAACTTACCACATCAATCCACTTATTAATATAGTACATAGTTTGACAAAATGATAACCTACAATTAGAATTCTTATTATATATTAGGTTTGCCACGTTTCCACAATTCAGTAAACTTCCATCGACAACAACATAGAAACAACTTTCATATATCGCATAAACAAAACCAAATAACATGATTTCATTACTATTTTAATATGGTACTCACGTCGCCTTCAACCACTAATAAAGACATTTAAGCCAAAAACTAAGACTTTTGTAACATAATTAACAATGGACTAGAACAACTACTCTAATTGATATAACATGAATATAATTTAAGGGCTAAAACTTTCTATTAATACTAGAACCAAGAAAGATAGATTGTGTCTAATTAACTCAAAACATTCCAATTCTTTTAGTCCTTAACTAATAACAAGTATTTCTCATCTAGCTTAATTATATAAAACTAACTCAATTACTTTTCTTAAATAAGAATGTCTCACGAGTGTAATTACAACTCTTTGATACGGAGAAAATAACACTAACATATTCCATTCTATACTAATAACGTTCTAAGAATGATCATCGCTCCCCAAGTAATTCCTTGACTCCATAACTCAGTTCCATGGTTTTTCACCTCAATGATAACAAGTGACTTAAATAACCATTTCTCATTACTCTTAACATAAACCATTAATCTAAATAAAAATCTCTAATCCAAAGGTAATAATTTAATTAGGTTCTTGCTATTGCAATTAACTAAGAGATTAATCTAATTAATAATAGAGAAAGCAATAAAAGAAGATTACCAAACTGAAGAACTATGAACTTGCGAATAATCCAAAGGTTTGATCTTGAATCCAAAGTGGAAAGCAATAAACTAGGGTTCTTGAATTACTCTATAGCGAAAACTATGAAAAATAAGGGTTAAAACAAAGATGAATAAAAGATATTCGGATTTGGCTATTATACTACACCTAAATAATTAGGAAAAGTATTATAAAAATAGCCCGAAACTCATGAAATGCGCTTGTCGGGTTAACCGTCCTATCAGGCCAAGCATGCTCGATGAAATCGGGGTCAATATACGCATCACCGCTCAAAATGTCAAGCGCCCGATGCAATCAGGCCAGATTCGGCCGATGTCCTCGGGCCGCCTAACTGTCCTCAGCAGCGCACACAACAACACCCTCAAGCACGCCTGATGGGATCATGCCGAACCCCCCGATCGGGCCTCAAAAACAAATAACTACAGGGCGAAAGCGCCCGATCGGACTCGCAACCAAACTGATTGTTGTCTCTTGTGGGCGCTCGATCGGGCTAGGCCACCAGATGGGACCGGGACTGACCACTTTTCTTCGTTCTTGGCTCCAAACGCCAAATCTTCAACTCTTCTTTTGCTCAAGGGTCCCGGAAAGTGTCCACGGGACCTTGGGACTCAGCATCAAACCTCTCAATAGTGGTCATATAATAGTAGAAACTAAGGAAATGTTTCCCTAAAACCTGCAATTCGACACAAAATAAAAACCACAACTAGATGGAGAAAGTTAGCACAAAATAGCTCCTAAGAGCACCATTGACATCCTTTTTAGCTTATAAGTAGGGGGAAAACTCTATATAAAACCATAACATAAATGTCAAAGAGGTAAAAAATTATAATATTGTCCTCTTAGTTAATATCAAAAAGGGAAAATATATTGTCTTTGTTGACATTATTATAGAAGGCAATCAACTAGTTGCCCTTTTAATGAAAACAAATTGCCTTCTTTAATTTGCTTGTGTTTCTTGTAGTGTCACATACACATAAAAAATTTGTATTAGAAACTATGCATGGTGGCATATAAGCTTTCTCAGTCACAAATTCACAATTCAGAACACTTCTCATTATTATTTTTCCCAACCGAACAAGCTCTTAATTTTGGCGCTTAACGGCCCAAGCTGTGTACTACTAAACCCCTAAACCTTCCCCTTTCAATTTTGCCCCTTTGTTGCCTCCATGACCAGAACCTCAAAAAGTGATATACGACGTCAAAAGCTACGTCTCCTAACTGCCGACGTTCTCAAACGACGCAAAACAACTCCTTATATGCTCCAACAATGTTGTCTCTGTTTTCAACACCTCCACTGCCTTGCTGGTAATTCTCCTCCCCCGTCAAAACAATAGTCCATCTACAAAAATACTGTTTTATTTTACTATTTGTTCTGAATGGGTCACTTAGAAAGTTAGTGTAAACAAAAACTATACACAAAGTGTTATTTATAGGTCTTATTACAAATTATTATAAATAAAGTTGTACAAATCAATGAATCATGACCATTTATTTTATATTTGTTGTGTTTGGGAATGAAGTTCAGATTTTTTTTTTAATACAAATTTCAATTTATCCCTCAAAAACCAAATCTATCCGTTGGAAATAATGTTTGGTGGGACATGACAATATTTCTATTATATAAATCAAGGGGAGTTGTGGTATCCCCCAATGAAAAGACCTTTTCACCCTTAATTCAACAAGAATTATTACCTATTAAGATTTTCTAGAATTATAGCCCCTTAATTTAAAATATGCATATCAAATAAAGTTCGAAGTTGCTAAAAGTAAACTGTCATAAATATATGTTTAGCTAACGGAAAAGTTTATGATTGAAGAATAAATTAGCATAACTAGAGCAATTTTCAAATCAATTACAAAACCAAAGACATTAAATTTTAATTCTACCTAATCTTTTAAATGCAACAACAGTACCAACATCCATTAACAAGGGTTTGTTCTCCCCGACTTATTTTCAGTTCAGTTCAATTTAGTTTAGTTCCATTCAGTTCCAATCATTTCAGTTTAGTTCAATTTCTAATTTATTTATAATTATCATTACTATTAGTAATAATTTAATTCAATTTAGTTCAGTTCAGTTTTTTATGCTAAAGGGAACAGACCCCAAGTCATGAAAATACTGAGAAAACAAAAAGAATAGTCTCAACGTTTTACTTTACGGGGATCAATGATTTTCATGTGTGTCAGTTAGTAGTATAATTTGTCCTTTTATTTTTTTGGGAATAGTAGTTCTCATTTGTGTCATTTAAGATAATCTTAGCATTGTACTTTTTAGGAGAAATATGTAACGATTGGTCTTGTAAGAGACCGCCAAATTTTAACTTAAAATTAGGCATGACCCAAGCCCAATATTAAGAGGAGAACATGCTACCTTTTTTTAATATAGTGACTAGTTTAATCTATTTAGGGACCAAGTTAATCTATTTCGTGACCAGTTTAATTTATACAATAATGATATTCTTTAATCCATTCAGTGACTAGTTTAATCCATTTAGTAACTAGTTTAATCCGTTCGGTAAAACTATCGAGTTATTTTTTTGAAATTATGTAGTTCGATAATCAAGAAAAAAAAGGAAGGTCGGAGAAGAGAAGAGATGACTAGGATAGTGTTGGGTTAGAGTTAAATGGAATGGGCTTTTCAATCTTGAGTTCGTCTAATTTTATGTTAAAATTAGACCGTCTATTCTAATAATTTGTGAATATGTAATGATTATTAAAATAACTCATCTATATTATATAAGTCAAAACAGATGTATGTGATGTTTACTTAAAACTAGTTGTTGGCCCGTGCGCTAGCGCGCACGGTCCCCCAATGTAGCAAAATTTAGTTATTAAATTTTAGAAAAAATTTCATTGGTGACCTTGTAGTTTTCGGTTTTCCAATGGTAACCTTGTAGTTTTTAAATTCCCAAATATGATCTTGTATTCTTGTTGAGTTCGCAAACGTGACTTTTTTCGTTAAATTCCTGTTATATCTAACCGTTAATTCAATGAACGCATATTGTGGAATTCAAATTGAGGGGCATCTATTTTTTTGCATATTTCGATCTCAAATTTGACTCATAAAGGGCTAAATTGACCCCCAAAACCTTGATCGGACTATTTTTTTGGCTCACAAAATAATGCACGTAAATCGAGATATTTTTGGAACACAAGTTATTCCGAAAAAATGGCTTTGTCAAGGTTTTGGGATTATTTTAGCTCTTTTTGGGTCAAATTTGAGTCAGAGTTTGCAAAAAATGATCAGATTCGCCTTAATTTGCGTGCATTGATTTAACAGTTAGATTTAACGAAAAAAAGTCATATTTGGAAATTCAACAAGAATACAAGGTCATTTTTGGGAATCTGAAAACCACAAGATTACCATTGGAAAACCCAAAAAACTACAAGGTTACTAATGGAAATCTCCCTAAAATTTATAGTGTTATTATTTTGGACAAAGTATCTTAATTATTATTAGTTAATATAATACTTCCCTTGTTCTTTAATAGTTGCAACATGTAGCGATTGCGCATAGCATATATGCATATAAGGCTTGTTAGTGCAAGCCCCCTAAGGTAGCGAAAATGGTGGTGAATAACTAAATGCAAATATTAGCGTAATTGATTTAAGCAAACCAAAACATGTAACTTGGTAGTTAGGAAGATGAAGTAATTAGATAGCATATCATAAATGCAGATAACTTTTGTTAGTGCAAGCTATTTTTAGGTTGGAAAACACGTGTAATGTTGTTCAAATCATCTAAAATGTCCTGAAGTCATTGTTATATCTGTTACAAGAACTCAATCATGCATATTAGCAAAAAAGATTAGTTCATATTATGTGATGATTAACACTGTTAACATGTACCATTAGACTTTACAACAAACTAATAAGCAAGCGGATCACGTTGGGTGATGTAGTAGCATTATTGCTAGGCTTCGTAGTATCTTTGATGGTAAGTGCGGTCCTTCAAGGGGGTAAAATCAAAAAATGACCTCATAATGCAATTTTTTTTTAACTCTAACCTGATATTGAATGAAATCGATACAAACTCAACCCGATTGCGGATAGTCACAAATTTACTAAAGATTGGTAACTGTACAAATGATAAATTTTCCATAATAGTACAAGTTTAGCAAGTCAAATGCCTAAATTCTTAAGAATGTCAAATTTAAAAGAGTATGCTTAAATTTACACTTCTGCACATTAATTTTGAGGTAATTACAGAATATTAGGGCATATTCTACAATTGTGATCACAACTTCATCGAGAAGGCCTTATCTAAGCTGTCTCACAAGTCACAAATTGTAGCACTGAAGGGTCTGAAACGATGAGTAAAGGGGAAGATCCGAAGATATGAACAAGGAGGCCGCCTTAACAATGAGAATATAAAAAGAATTCACTACTCCCTCTATTTCTTATTGATGTTCCTAGTTTGACTTGCATATTTGTTAATACACATCTTTGACTATTAATATATATAATTATGTATTAGCAAAAAAATTATAAAATATTAATGTTATTAAAGTATTTATTGAGACGAATCAAATAAGACTTCACATGGCTATATTTTTTCTTGTATATTGAGAAAAATTTAGAAGATTTTATGCCATTCTAAATATTGCCAAAATTTCAAGTAGGAACATCAATGAGGAACGGAGGGAGTACATATCGTTGACGCAGCTACGTGCTGGAGCAAGTCCAAGAAGAGAAACTACTTCACCTTTGCTCTGTTCTATAACATCATTTCTCCTGCACAACATATCACCAATTAGCTTCAAATCCGGCCTAACAAAGAGCAGAAATGAGAAAAAAGTAAAAACAAAAAAATATAAAAATTTAAGTTATAGAGGCAAAATTCACTATTGTCGGTATCATTCCATCAAAATATTATGATGATCATACAAAAAGAATAGGATATACAGAGGCAAGATTCCTCAAAGAGAGAGTTATTGCAATAGAAGTCTCTACTTGATCCAAAAGGCCTAGAACTTTGATATACATGTGGGCTATTCAGCTGTGATGTGATTGCGCGGTTGTGCCTCGAGGAGCCTTGTTGTTACCTCAAGATCTCTACCAAGCAAATGTTTGATCTCTGAGGAAGATTGAACCAAGATACTACAAGAATAAGTATCTCACTTAACATGATCAAAGCAAAATTGTCTTACTTTTATAATCATGTGTCGTGCAGAAGGGTATCATCATCCTGATCGAACACATCCATACCAGAGATTAGTAAATCCAAGACATTGTAGATGTGATCACTATCCAAATGTGATTTATCCCCAGAAACAAATGCTGAAACCTCATCCTTAACCTTAATCCATGATGATCCTGCTTCTTTTACTACCCCTTTGGATCTCATCAGCTTTCTGATATCCGTAGCCTCTCTTCACTTTCCATTTGCAGAGTAAATGTAAACTAAGGCAGTAAGTGTCCCTGCACAATGGGGAGTATGCTCAAGAATTCTTTCAGCAGCACGTCTGGCACGCTCAACATCACCATGAATCCTACAGGCTCTCAGTAAGCTTGACCAGATAACATCATCCACATCACATGGCATGTTATCAATCATGTTTCTCAGCTTCTATTAACCTTCCAGCTCTACAAAAAAAGGTCAATCATGCAGCCATAATGTTCCTTAACCGAACTAATCTGAAACTTCTAACTCATAGAATTGAAATAGTGATAACCCAAGTCTACAAGCCTTGCATGGCTACAAGCAGAAAGAACTTTATGTATGTTACAATATCTGGCTTCAAACCGGTTTGCAGCATTTTCTCAAACAAATCTACAGCTTCTAGATTGTCACCATGTTCAGCAAATCCATTTACCATTATAATCTGAAATAGCCCTCTAGTACAAAATGAGGTGAATAAAAGATACATTATAATAGTAAGATTGAGCAAAACTCATATTACAATCTGATTCCAAGGCAAATGCAGTGAGCATTTTAGCTAACTACTTTAAAATCATACATTTTCTTACTACTGCAAAAATATGAGGTCCAAGAGGAAGGAGGTACAGTGTCAACTATCAGGTTCAACTATCATAATAGAACAAATAAGGGCATTAGTGTCCCTTGTTAATTAGCAAACACGTAAGTGTAAATATTATTAATTGAGACTTTGCCTGCCAATCATTCTCGACTAAACGAAAATGATTATTCAAAAGTTACTACTTCAGCTCACATATGGTATTTATACAAGAAAAGTTCAAGCAGAGAGAAAAATCTCAAACCAGCTTTGTATAACCCAAATCAAAGTATTTTTAAAAGGTGTTTTCATAAGAGGGTACTATGAGTCTTAGACTAAAATTAATAATATAATAGTATCTAAGAACAATGGATGTATAGGTTCAATAGTTTAATATATATCATACAAATAATAATTTAATTAATATTCAGGCCATAAGTGAATTTTACAGCACTCAGAGCCATCCCTCTATATTAGGCACTATCTTTATAAGGTAGTTATGGTTTATAGATAGCTTGAAGAATAAGTTAGGGAGTTAGTTATAGAAGAAAAGAAGGAAAAAAATGAGTCCCGGTAACATAGCTCTTAACACAGTCAGACGCTAACCAACATCTTCATATTATGACCCCTTAAAAATTGTAAAAACAAGCCATCAAGGTTTATGCCATAAACATTTACTTAGGATTGTGCTTCTAAGAAAGTAAAACCAGAAACTCTCAGGGTTCATGTCAAGATCGTATCATATACAATCATATCTCATCTTGAGTTAACAGCACAAGCTAAGATTTGGAGAACATACTCGGAAAAGAGGAAAGGTAGGTAGCTAGAGCAATATATAATGACAGTTTTTGTTGTACCCAAAGGATGTCCTATTGCCATAGCCCCTCCATTTACTTTGATCTTTTCTGGATCAAGTTCTATCTTCTAACGGCAGTACGCAAACTGAGAGGCAAATGCCTGTAAAGTTAAGATGAGAGAAACAAATATCATTTACATGTAATGTAAAATCAAAATATCATCAACAGCCATGGATTGGTACGCTCTGAACTTTATTATTATGCACACAATAGTATAATACACTTTGAGGTCACATTTTTATTCGTGGGGAAGGTGCAAAACTTAGGTTCACAGTAATTTAGATGCAACATAGTTATATCAAGAGAAGATCCCACTGAACAAATGGACTAATCATAACTACATTTACTTGTATCTAAAACAGTTAATAAGTATTTCATTTTATCGTCAAGTACCCATGTTGGGTGCTAGACACACAAGCATGGGTAAAGACTCCATGATATATACTTTTCCAAAATCTTACAAAATATGCATAAAAGAATGGAATCAGACACTTGGTATTATACGTATCCGATATGGATACCAAGTCAAAGTAATAGGACGAAACCTGCTTTCCTGCATCTTCTCTGAAAAATATAGCCTTTCACATAAGGTAGATTTGTTTCATCATTAATGATATTTTTCAAGGCATCCACATTGAACTCAGTACCACCTTTGGAAGATGAAATCGTAGCTGGAGGTATTGAACGAAACTTTATTTCAAGAGATCTTCTTGAAGAAGCGACCATAGGTGATGCACTAAAGGTTAAAGCTTAAGAACCATATATATTATGATAATCATACTTATGATATCCAAATGGAACAAAAACTTCCCAATGAGAAATCTTAATAGTCATTATACATGCATCTTTTCGGAAAATTCAGTCATCAGAAGTATCTGTTGGACATAGTTATAACCTAATCGATATACCAACCTGCAAGATTCTGAACGTGGAAACAGCATCAAGGAATCGATTATTAGTCTTTGAGATCAATGCAACACCATTTTTATAACTATATATTTAGATTCTATGGCAGTATATTAGTAGCATTTTAATGACGAAATTGCCATATGATTACAAAACATATTCATATTGGAGATAAAGTGACGAGTTCTCAAATCAATCATCCGATTGACTTCCTGAGCTCAAATTACACAAGTTTAAGCTTTGATCACCCAACAATTTCATTACGACCACATAACACCCCCCCCCCACACCACCACCACCAAGGTTTAGCAAGTTCCTACTTCGAATTCTTGACATGACCTTTAACGGCGTTGGCTCTTTAATCCACCTTTTGAATTGGAAGTCAAAACGAAAGACGGTCACCACACCAAATGCATCTAATGAAAAGTTCACAAAGTTAGGATAATCATAACAATTGCTTGGATTTCATTTCACCTTAGGACATGGATCCTCAGTCAACCATATCCAAGCACGTTGATCACACATACACACGGATGACACAACCCAAAAAAAGGAAAACTACTAATTAGTTAATTAAAAAAAGAAAAACCAAAAGTATTAAAAATTAAAACAAAATAAACAATTTTCAGAAATCAAAGTTATCAAATATCACTCTGTAGCACGTCCTCCAAAAAATAATGCTCAAAAATCATACATGTTTCACAATTCAATACTTGAATTGTCAGAGAATTAGAATTTGCAACCTGCTAAATTAATGCTATTCAACAATTTAATTTAGGGTTACAACTTTCAATTGAATTTTCAACACAACCGAATCGAAATCATACAAGCAACAAATATCTAAGTAAAGTCAAATTAACATAAAGTTTAGAATTAATAAATCAGATAGGTTACCTCATAATCAATCAAAGATTGAATGAAGCGCGATCAGAACACACCAGCTTACAAAAATTACCCCATATGAAAGTATGTTCAGTTCTCTTCCCCACTTTCATCACTAAAATAGCTAGGGTTCTTCTTCACCTTCTTCCCTTTCCCCAATTTCTCTTGTTCCAATCCCATATTCCCATCAAAAATCTCTAATCAGCACCACTATCAACCAAAGAAGCCCAATTATCTTCCTTATTCCAATCTATCTCTTCCTCGGCCTCGGCCTTTTTCCTCTGCTCAGTCTCTCTCCTAGTCTTCTTCGAAACGGCGCGATCCCTATTACCGAGATGATTCCTGGGACACTCATAGCTGAGATGACCTTCTTCACCGCACCCATAACACCTGGACCACCAAAAGATTGCATTTGAACAGAGAACTCATAAATGGGAAGAAATTGCATACTCTTTGCAAAATTTAGTAAGAAATCAATATAAGTGGAGAGAAATGAAGTAAAAATGGGAGAAAATAGGAGAGAAAACAATGAAGGTATCTAGGATTCTAGGTTAGAGACGATGATGAAGATAGGAGGAAAGAGAAAGGAAGGGCAGCGAACAGGGGAGTATGGCCAAGGTAAGGGCAGGGCAGGGCAGGGCAGTAATTCTATGAACTTGAAAGGATAAAAAGGTAATTTCACTGTTCCTAAGCTACAGTAACTCAACTTCTCACTTTTTAATAGGTATGGATTACAGTAATATAACCCCGTGTATATTAATTACTAATAAATGACAAGGTTAATTGTATAAATTTGATGCCATTACCATGTGTGATTTTTTATCATGCAATCAAAACAGAAGTTGCGAAAATTTCTCGCAATTAATTAAACAATGACAAAACAACTTGACAAAACAACAATCATAGAAATTTTGACATAAAGAACAAAATAATCAATCAAACAAAAGAAAAATCTTTCACAAATTTGAGTTGACAATATAACTTTATATCTAAATTCGCACAATTTCCAAACACTAAATACAATATTCTTTCTTTGCTTTAGTAGTGAAACAACTTCTTCATCAAGGTATTTGTATATTTTGTATTTATATAACATAATAAATTATTAATGAGTACTAATGGCGATTATAAATTACATCCTTCAAAATTACATACTTCAAAATTACATTTATACATCACGTGTATAGAAGACTAGTATCAGCAAAGACGCGAAGAGTCTGAGGGTGTGCGTTCTCTTCAACTTATTGGCCCTGAACTTATTGGACCTTATTTGAACTGAACTTATTGAACCTGAACTGAACTTATTGGAACTTATTAAACCTGATTGGACCTGATTCAACTTATTGGACCTGATTGAACCTGATTGGAACTTATTGGACTTTGGGTGCGTTCTATTCAACTTATTGGACCTGAACTTATTGGAACTTATCTGAACTGAACTTATTGAACCTGAACTGAACTTATTGAAACTTATTAAACCTGATTGGACCTGATTGGACCTGATCTAACTTATTGGACCTGATTGAACCTGATTGGAACTTATTGGACCTGATTGAACCTGATTGACCTTATTGGACCTTATTGGAACTTATTGACCCTGATTGAAACTTATTAGACCTTATTGGACCTGATTGAAACTTATTAGACCTTATTGATCCACATGATTCAACTTATTGGACCTGATTGAACCTGATTGACCTTATTGGACCTGGTATGAACTGAAGACCAAGTGGACCGGAATCGGGTGGGATGAGAACACTGGATGCCCGACAATTGATCCACATGATGAGAAGTGGAAAGCGTTTGTTCAGTTATATATTAATATGTAAACATATTCTTTTATAATTTTTATATCTCGTCTGATTCATACTCACTAATCTTTATGTATTACTATTTCCAGGTTCATAAAGGAAGACCTTCAGCCTTTTTAAAAAAACCACTACAATTAGAGAAAAAGATGTTTGAACTCTTTGGGGGAACTTTTGCCACTGGAAGTATGGCTTGGAGTATTAATTCCACGGGGCCAAGCTTATTTGACAAAGGGAAAATGGTTGGTGTTGATGAAGGATCGGGAGATTCCGATGATGGAGAAGTTAATGGGATAAAGGATATGATGACGACTCTTGTGATGCTAGTAGGTCCCCAAGTAAGAGTTTATCTGGGAAAAAACGTAAAAGCACTGATAGTAAGAGAACTATGAAGGAAGACCTTGAAACATGTATGGATGTTTTAAGGAAAAACATCCAATTAGGATCCTCCAAAGCACAATCCACTCCATCATCCTCTTTATATGAAAGATTAATCACAACTTTGCAAGAGATTCCCGAAGTTAAGGTTCATGGAAAAGCTTTCATTATTGATTGCTTGGATTACTTACGTGAACCAGAGAATAATGGTGAATTGTGGCTTGCTCTTCCCGATAATGAGTATAGACTCATTTTCTTAAAAAAGAAAGTTACATTTCCCGGTGATTGTTACATCCCTCAATTTGATGATTAGAGTGATGTTTGATTTCTGGGACCTAATTATCTCTTATGTATTTTTATTTTTCAAGGGCGTCGTTTCTAGGACATAAGAACTACTTGCATTTAAATTTATTTTATTTTCAAGGACGACATTTCATGCTTTTAATATGTATTTTTATTTTCATGGGTGCTATGACGATGCTTATCTATGGTTACTTTATGTTCAAGAAATACTAGTTGCTTATCTCCATCTTCCTTTTATGTTTGGCTTGTAGAATGGACGAGATGTTGGTTGAGAATTGTATGATGTACATAGCTTTACATGAGCTGAAAAGGTTGCTTACACGCATGGATAACATACCATTGCATGTTGGAGGTGAAAATGGTTCTCATTGGATCCATAGATTATTGAATGGTCATCCACAATTATGCAAGGAACAATTAAGAGTAGAAAAACATATTTTCATCAACCTTGTGAATATGCTCATGGAAAAACAACTAATCTCAGATGGAAGGTTTGTACTTGTTGCGGAGCAGGTTGGCATATGTTTGTATATCCTGGCGAAAGCCGATTCATATCGTGATGCAGCTGATAGATTTCAACACTCAATATCAACTATTTGTATCTATAATAGAAAGGTATTGCAAGCCTTAGTTGCATTATCAAAAGATATCATTCGGCCATATCAAAGTTTAAATGAAGTTCCAACAAAAATTTCCAACAATGATAAGTATTGGCCTTTCTTTAAGGTAATAATCACTTCCCTCAACTTTTTCAATATTGTTATGAAGATGATCGCCATTACTTTATGATTACTGTTTCTATGTAGGATTGTATTGGTGCTCTAGATGGGACCAACATAGACACAATAGTAGGAGATAAAGCTGCACAACCATTTAGAGGTCGTAAAGGAAACAAAACATGGAATGTGTTAGCTTCTTGTTCTTTTGATATGCTTTTCATGTACATTTGTGTCGGGTTCGAAGGAAGTGCACATGACACAGCGGATTTGAGGCATTGTTTCAGCGATCCTAATATGGGATTCCACCACCCACCTCCAGGTATCATATTATTGTTGCTAAGTATTTGAAGCATTATTTAACTAAGATTATAAATTATCTTTTTTGCACTAACAGGAAAATATTATTTGGTTGACTCTGGATATCCAAATTCTACCGGGTATTTGAGTCCATATCAAGAGAAAGGTTTGAGAGTTCATACTCCTGAATTTAGGAATGGTCCTCCACCAAAGGGAAAGTTAGAGCATTTTAATTATCGATATTCTTCATTACGTGGGACTGTGGAAAGAATTTTTGGTGTACTAAAAAATAGATGGAAGATTCTAAGAACACTAGTGGAAAAATGAAGAAGGGCTGCGCTGAAAATGGGTTGTAGGGCTGCGCTTTTTAGCAGCAGCCCTTTCAACAGCAGCCCTTCACTTTTTCAAGTAGGGCTGCGCTAGTAAAGCGCAGCCCTTCACAAGGAAGGGCTGCGCTTTTTAGGTGAAAGCGCAGCCCTTCAAGATTAGAAGGGCTGCGCTTTTACCTAAAAAGCGCAGCCCTTCCTACCAAAAAAAATAAATTTTTTTTTTTTTTTTGACTTTTTTTTACTGTTCTTTGTGTTTTTGAAATATTTTACAATTGAATCCTGCGTTCTGTTTCTAGTTAATACTATAGACTTACATGGTTGTCACAAATCAAATAAAAAGCACAAAGCCATCATAATTTGTAACAATAATCTCTATCATTTAGCTGTAAATATAATAGAAATGTCGTAAATTATAAAAATACAGAAGAACTAAAATGAACAAAAATGAAAAAAAAAGAACAAAAACTAAAACTAAAATACAGAAGAACCAAAATGAAAAAATGACACGATCTTCGCCGTTTGTTACATTCCAGTTTATAGATTTCAGTTGCTCAAAACAAAAATTAATATCCTGAAAAGGAAAACCAAAAAGGAACAAAAATAAAAAAAAATGAACAAAAAATAAACGAAAATGAAAAAAATGAAAAAAAAAACCCTAAAATTATAGATCTGAAGTTGTTGACACGATCTTCGCCGTTTTTTTCTATGGCTGCCAATGAACGAACAAAAATTAACGAAAAATGAACGAAAAATAGAACAAAAATGAACGAAAAATGAACGAAAAATAAACAAAAATGAAAAAAAAAAACCTAAAATGCGCGCGACGGTTGTTGACTCGTCGGGGTTGAAGGCGCAAATCTGATTCCGGCGAGAAAGATGTTTCAGATCCGATGTTTCAGAACCAAAATGACACGAAAAATGAACAGTCCGACGAAGGTTGAAGGCGCAGATATGATGTTTCAGATCCGACGAAGGTTGTTGTTGGGTTGAAGGCGCAGATCCGACGAAGGTTGTTGTTGGGTTGAAGGCGCAGATCCGACGAAGGTTGAGAGAGAAGAGGGAGGGTGAGAGAGAAGAGAGGGAGGCGTGAGAAAGAGAGAGAAGAGAGGGAGTGTGAGAGAAGAGGGGCGTGTGAAGAATAGAGCCTAGAGGGCTCCTTAATTATTTTTTTAAAAAAAAGCCCATAGAAGGGCTGCGCTTTTTAAAAGAGCGCAGCCCTTCTTTAATAATAGGGCTGCGCTTTTTAAAAAGCACAACCCTTCTGTAATAGTAGGGCTGTGCTTTTTTAAAAAGCGCAGCCCTTCTGTGACAGTAGGGCTGCGCTTTTTAAACAAGTGCAACCCTTCACAAAATAGGGCTGCGCTTTTATATTAAAACGCAGCCCTACTGTAACGAAGGGCTGCGTTTTATTTAAAAGCGCAGCCCTACTGTATAGAAGGGCTGCGTAATGAAGAAAGCGCAGCCCTTCCTTTTTTTTCCCCTAGTGGAATGATGCCGAAGATGGATGATGCTTACTAGTTGGCTATTATCGTGGCAACATGCACGCTACATAATTTTATTCGTTTACATGATTTAGGAATTCCAGTTTCGCAAGTAGTTGAAACCATGGAACCAAGAGCTGATTTAAATTTGACTGACAAGACGAGAACAAAGAATATGGAGATAACTCGGGCGAAAATTGCAGACGAAATATGGTTGGCTGTTGATGAAGAAAACGTATTGATTGAAGAGGATGATGTAGAAGATGAAGAAAGATACTCCGATGAAGAAAGATACTCCAGTGATGATAATGAAGCAATCAATTGATAACATTTATATCTTTCATAGTTATTAGTAACGAAAACATGTTATCTCTAGTTATTTAAAGACGAATTGCAAAATATTGTAATTATAATTATTATTATTATTATTGTTAACCTTAATTATTTGACCATGATTATAATATTATTCAATAGCAATATGAATAATCAAATAATATTCAATAATACAAATATAATACTATAAATTGTGGTACTTTAATAAAAAATTCTAATAATAACATAATCAGCTAATAGTAATATGAATAATAAAATAATAGACATAATACAAATAAATAATAATATAATAGACATAATACAAATAAATAATAAAATAATAGACACTAATACAAGTATAATACTATATAATCATTGTGGTACTTTAATTAAAATTCTAATAATAACATAATCCGCTAATAGTGATATGAAATTATGAATAACAAAATAGTGGACAATAATACAAATGTTTATTAAACATTGACTATTTGGACCTTATTAGACCTGATTGGAACTTATTGGACCTTATTAGACTTGATTGGAACTTATTGCACCTGATTGGAACTTATTGCACTTGATTGGAACTTATTGGACCTTATTAGACCTTATTGGAACTTATTGCCCTTATTAGACCTTATTGCAACTTATCTGAACTTATCTGAACTTATGTGAACTTATCTGAACTTATCTGAACTTATTGGACCTGAAACTTAATTTTTTAAGTTGAACAGAACGCACCCTTATTAGACCTTATTGCAACTTATCTGAACTTATCTGAACTTATCTGAACTTATTGGACCTGAAACTTAATTTTTTAAGTTGAACAGAACGCACCCTTTATTGGAACTTATTGACCTTATTGAAACTTCTTAGACCTTATTGGCCCTGATTGAAACTTATTAGACCTTATTGGACCTGATTGAAACTTATTAGATCTTATTCGACCTGATTGAAACTTATTAGATCTTATTCGACCTGATTGAAACTTATTTGACCTTATTAGACAAAAAAATTGACCATTAATAACATAAATATTACCCCTAATGTAAATACAACCTCTCAAAATTTATTATGAAGTAATAATTATTAAAATTCGTCCTTTGAAAAAATAATAATTATTAATTATCTCTTATGACAATTAATTTAATAAATTTTTTTTACTATTTATATATTTGCCTATACATAACTTTGACCACTAATATATCTAATACTCTTGTTTTGATTTTATAAAGCACTAGTAGAAAACCAAAAATTGATTAACATTTATTGCTAACAAGTTAAAATTGGCACATATGAAAAATTTCTCACTCCACTTTCATTTATGTGAAGGTAGTAGAATGCATTAACTCCTTATCTCTCACTCTACTTTCATCTCTCACTTGTTACTTGTACCAATTACATACTATGCATTATTATAAAGGAGGGAGAAAGTAAAAAGAAAAAAAAGAAAGAGAAAAAAAATCAGCTAATATTATTTAATAATAAGATAATCAGCTAATAGTAATATGAATAATCAAATATAGACAATAATACAAGTATAATACTATACATTGTGGTATTTTAATAAAAATTCTAATAATAACATAATCAGCTAATAGTAATATGAATAATAAAATAATAGACAATTGTACAAATATTTAATAAAATAATAGACACTAATACAAGTATAATAATCATTGTGGTACTTTAATTAAAATTTTAATAATAACATAATCAGCTAATAGTGATATGAAATTATGAATGATAAAATAATGGATAATAATACAAATATTTATTGAACATTGACTATTTGGACTTTATTGGACCTTATTAGACTTGATTGGAACTTATTGGACCTTATTAGATCTTATTAGAACTTATTGCACCTGATTGGAACTTATTGCACCTGATTGGAACTTATTGGACCTTATTAGACCTTATTGTAACTTATTGTCCTTATTAGACCTTATTGCAACTTATCTGAACTTATCTGAACTTATTGGACATGAAACTTAATTTTTTAAGTTGAGGAAAACGCACCTTGAGTTTGGAGACCACAACTACATGCAAACTTGCAGTGGCGAACCCGCACGTACCAGTTGGTCGTGTAACCAACTAATATTTCCGGAATTTTTTATTTTTAAAACAAGCGCTCATTTCTCTTTCACGCTAATAATAAACCCTAACTCTTTCCCTTTCTCTCTCTTTCGTCGTCACTAAGCTCTGTGGGTTTTAGTGAAGAATATCGCACAAGACTCACTGAGTCTCTGTCTCAAACTTGCTCCTCTCCTCCAACCAGCGTTAAACTCACCCTAAACCCTCCCCTTTCAATTTCCAGCCTTTGCTGCCTCCATAACCAAAACCTCAAAAATGATATACGGAGGCAAAAGCTACGTCTCCTCACCGCCTACGTTCTCAAACGACGCAAAACGACTCCTAATATGCTCCGGCAACACCGTCTCTGTATTCAGCACCTCCACTGCCTTGCTGGTAACTCTCTTCCCCTCTCAAAACCATAGTTCCTCTACAAAAACACTATATTACCTTACTTTACTATTCGCGCAGTACTAATTCAGATAAGTAATTTGTATTTTTTCATTTGTTGTTTGCGTTATTGTAGATAACTGAGTTGGAGGGTCATAAAGCACTTGTTACTTCGGTTCTGGTGGTGCCTAGCTCAAGTAAGGTGTTGAATTTTTGTTGGACCTCATCTCTTGACGGAACGATTCGGTACTGGGATTTCGTGGTGCCCGAATTGATCAAGACTGTTGATATTCGGCTGCCCGTTTTTTCTATGGTACTTAAAACAAAAGTGTTTGAAGAAAGTGTTTTTTATGTTGATAGATTGAATTCATGAATTGTGCTTGTATTGAGTTGAATGATGCTACGTGTGTTGGTGAACTTTTTGATTATTGAAATGATGGAGATTGTTGATTTTGGTGTTGATTGGTGCCATTGATGAAGATGATATTTCTAGGACTGGTATTTTTCTCACTAATGTTTATATTTGATCTTCTACAATTGGAAAAAGCTCTGCCTAAAGAACATAAATTGAGATATGATTGAAACCATGTGTGACATGTCGTGGCCAATGCACATAGTTTCAGTATTCTCCAATCTTTGAAAACTAAGCGTTGTTTGATGAAGTTTATTTTTGATTGTTTAATACTTCCAATGGTTGATTGCAGTTAGGAAGAGGGAGAATAAGAGATATTGGGCAAAGGGTGTAGGGTGATAAAAATAAGAAACGAGAATTCCAAAAGCACTTACAAAACTGTTGTCGGAATCTCAAGGAAATATGTTTTTTTAAAAGAGATTGCAGAACATGTTTTGTCCTTGCTTTGCCCAACAAATGGGAAAATGGGATACTGTAAGCTACCGAACAGACCATTAGCTTTTGTTTTTGTTCTGTTTTCTAATGATGAGACACAATTAGACTTATAACGTCCATGGACTTGTATGGAGCACCTTCCACTTTTAGCTTTTAGTTTTTAGTTTTTCAGCCCATAGGTGTTGATTTTCTGTTGCCATTCCCATTCATGAAACAGGTGTGAAATGAAGGTGGCATCTCTGGTGGCTTATGCAATTAATAAACACTTTTGTTTAAGTGCTGCTGCTTTACCTATATAATGGGTTTATATGATTACTTTTGAATTATCTTTTTCTATTTTCTAATTCAGGTGATCCCTAATTTTCTGTCTAAACAAGACGAAGAAGGTAGCAAACCAACTGATGTGTTTGCTTATATATCAGTAGAAGACGTGAATCATCCCAGTGACAAGTCTAAACGTTTGAGTGGGAAAATTAGAAAGTGCAATTTAACTACGTCTAAGCTGGCTGCTGGAGTGATTTTAAAAGAGGTTGGTTGTGCTAAACCCCCAATTGCTCATATAGTATGTATTGACTTGCTATTGCTTGTGATTATAATGGATATTTGACCATCTATCTTGAAGTATACCTTTGATTATTGACTTAATATTGTTTGTCTCTGTAATGAATCAATGACCTCTATCTTAAAGTATTCCTCCATGTTTGATGAAGTAAGCAGAAACTTTGATTTTGTTCTACTTTTATCTAGGATCCTGCCTGTGCAACTTATGAGAAGGCTGTTTCCATTTTTGTGTTTTTGGGGTTTGAATTACGGTATGAGCATTTGGCTCAAGCTTGTTAATTTATGTTAGTAGTTTATATGAGCTTTAGAATATAGGGATGATACTCTGTTACCAGGACTCAGCAAAATTCGCCAAATACCCGGGTCGGTACGACACGACACTGACTCGGGTATGAAATACAAGTCGGATCCTACAATTTGCACTCCGACACGGCGCTAAACCCTAGTTGTTGGATCTGAAAATTTGTTGTTGAATCATGACAAATAGGTGAAAAATATTAGGGCTTTTTGCTTCCCTAGTGAGGCGATTCCAATGATGTTGTTTTCATCCATTTTTATGGTTGTTGATGATAGGAGGAAAATTATAGAGGAAAGAGGTTGAAGAAGGTGAGTAGTAGGACGCAAAGGAAGACGAAGAAGATGTATGGTTGGTCGGCCAAATTTTGTACTTTTTAAATTATGAACAAACGTGGGCTAAACTTTACTTTTTAACTTATTAGCAAATGTGGGCTAAAAAGCTTTTCTTTTTTGAGGGAACCAAGAAGCTTTCCTTTGGTCTTCCTTCGTCAACTAAACTACCCATACCTAATTCTTAAAGACGAAAAGTCGAAAATACCCTTGGTCTCCCTTATCTTTTTCTATTGTATTTGTGTCTTCATTCTTCAACACAACCTTTTTACAAGCTCTTATCTCTCCTGACCAATGCTGATTGCTTAAGATTTTTGTGAATTATAAGTAATATTAATTATTAAATTTTATATTGTAAAATATTAATTTCATACTCGTACCCGTGTCCAAATTCCGGACAGAGTCCCCGTGTCCTGATTTTTTGGAAGTGCCATACTCGACACTCGGATCCGTACCCATTTTCGACACTCCTAGCCGAGTCCAGGTAACATAGGGATGATCTATATGGCTGGAAATCAGGAAAAATATTAGATGGTCTAGCTCGATCACGATGCTTTTATGTAGAGACTGGATGTTGTTTGGTTATGGAGCAAATGATGTCCCGTGATGTGCCCTAGTGATGGTTTGCAGATGTTATTACTTTTTGAAAATTTGGGTCCGAAGTGCCATTGTGAATGGTAGCTACTGTTTGAAACTGTTCTATTATACCCCCATGGCCCCATCGAAGACATACTGTTGTTTTAGCACTATCTCCTTTGTTTTCTCTCACATGAACTATTAATTGTCATTTTTTGCCCCATTGAAGTTATCCTTTGTGTTGTCATTGTTAATTCTCTAGTTTGTGCTTGTAGAGGGTAAGATCTTAATTAAAACTGACCCATATGATATTTCGTATTTATATTTAGTACCAGAGCTGTATGGTGGATTTTAGTATCTTCGTGTGGTAGATTTACAATAACAACTCATCTAATTTCTTTCGCAGACTGCACGGCCTCAGTTTATCACCAGTAGTCCCTCGGGGGAATTTTTTGGTATCCAAAATAAACGCACACTTTTTATTTGGAAAGTTCCAGCCCATGATAGTGAGTTTGCTTTAGTGAAGAAGATGAGCTTGCACCATACAAAAAACTTCACAACATTAGCTTTCCATCCGAATCAGAGCATTGTGGCTGCTGGTGATATAACTGGGAGGATTTTAGTTTGGAGGGGTTTCGGTAAAAAAACACTTACAAAAGGCAGTGAGCAAGCTAATGAAAAACTAGTGCAGTATGTAGATGAAAGAGCTGGGGTCAGAGGAGAAGATGATGCTGATTCATGCTCTACATGGCATTGGCACTCATCTGGAGTGAAATTTCTTTCCTTTTCTTCTGATGGAGCCTATTTGTACTCAGGTATATAGTCATTTTAAGTAGGTTGCTTTATGTTCAACTCTTAATTTTCTGTTTAGTTTTATGTTATTGCTTCGAGATGGACATTCTTTTGTTTTACATAGGATATATAATTTGCATAACGTACTGGTAGCTTTCCAGCATTTTGTCTTTATGTCTTGTTTTTCTTGTTACCATTTGTAGATTATTATATATTCTCCTTAAGCATTTTACTTTTTCGTCCTTGATCAGTTACGGGAAAGTTTGTCTCGGGTTGTTTTATGAACTTTTTCAGAATTATGTCTTGGAATCCCCTTCATATAATATGAATTTTAATTTCAATTACTCTTAAGGTTGACCACAATTAAATTTTTATTTAATGGACTTACTTCACTTGGTGCTTCCACTGTGTCAAAATGATGGGTTAAGTTCGACTTTTTTCGGTGAACTTTTATTTATTATATATATGTTTGTTGTTATTGTTTGTTGGCAATTTTATAATTCGAGGATATTATAGAAGTTTTTATGAAGATAAAAATGAGACTTAATCAACTATAGACCAGTACATTACAATCATTTACAATGGAGTTGTTTTAGACTTTTGGTTTTGTAATTGACTAACTTAACGAAGTCGTTGTGTGTCAAATTGAAAATCATAATGATAACATTGTTATACCCAACTCCTCTTGGCTAAAGCAATTTTAGAGGAATCAGGGTTTGTCGTTATGCTTCTTGTTGTTTGCCTATTAAATTAACACAATTATTACTAGTCAAAATTTTTAAAACTCAAATGTTGCCTTTCATTCTGAAATGGAGTCAAGCCTTTATTGCCATGATGAACAACTTTGTTGGGTTTTGTCACAATGTTTGCTCGGAGCTTTTTGCCCATTAAAATAATATTTGGTTTGTGAAAATGTGCTGAAAATGTTTTTTTTTTCTTTACATGGCCAACCACCTTTTGATAGCTTCTTGTTAGGGTGTCGGAGGGGGGGGGGGATAATATCTATGTTGATATTTAGCCTCAACACAAATCGTTTTATGACAGAAAGTGGCATAAGGTGGCTTTGTTAAACAAGAACTATTGTCCAAATGGTTTCCTTGGAAAAAAATTGGAGGTAGCTTTTGTCTTTCACCATCATATTGAAGGTGGGGTAGCTTGCTCCAATATTACTTTCTGTTTACGTATAATCTTTTGGTGGCTGTTCTTGTGTTGAGAGATCTATTTGCTGTAGTTTGCTGTTTGCACTTGGTACATTATCCATATGAGGCTATGAGCAGGGCTTGGTTAGTCTAAATGTCTTATTAAGCTGTTCTTCTCTATGCTCTTGTGCCATCGCTTCTTTTGGATGCAGTTGGATGTCCTGTTTCACCTTCGCTAGGCGTTGTCTATTATTTTTCTGTGCTGAATGTCCTTCAAGCTCTTACAATCCTGTATTTCTTGTTTCTCACTTTAAAGAAAGGTTTAGTTCATAGTCGAGGCCTTGTTAAACGAAGCTAGTAGTGAACAGATGGAATGCTTTTTGCTTGTGGATACTATGTAAGCATAAAGAAATAGATTACTCTATCTCTAAATACGAGACTGTTTTTCTCGTGGATATTTAAAACACATAGAAATATATCATGTCCAATAGGATTTGAAGCTATGCCAAATTTTTTATTGAACTTCTATCCTAGACATTAGATAATCGACACTTTTCATTCTGACTTTTGTCAGATTTTTGTTTTTAGATTATCTTTCTTTTGTTCCTTAAATGGTATCTGATTCTACATAATATGAAATGAGAAAATTTCTTGAATTGCTAATGGGTATATTATCATCACGAATCACGACTATCATGTGTTATTTCCATCTTTGTTCTTAAGATCTTCATTGCTACTCCCTCCGTCCCATATTAGTTGTCATGTTTGGGGGAATGGAAATAATTAAGGGAACATCATTTATTATGTTGTTTCCCAACTATTATATTACTTTTGACCAATAGAAATTAAGTTTTGTGGAACATTTAATGATTTTGTTGTTTATTGTTGGAAACTTGACAACCTTTTTCGGACATACAAGAAAAGGAAAATTTGACAACTGAAATGAGATGGAGGGAGTATAATCTTTCTACTGTTAGTACGCTCCTACTACTCTGGTTTCTGATTTTTGGTTGTGGCAAACCTGACTGTCAGTCACTGTTATGCTTTGAATATTAACCATTAACAGGAGGAAATGAAGGAGTTCTTGTCCTGTGGCAGCTGGACACTGGGAAGCGGAAGTTTCTTCCCCGAATTGGATCTCCCCTTCTATATTTTGTGCACTCTCCTGATCCTACACTCTCTGCGGTAAGTATATACTGATATATGTGTGATGCCTGACTAAGTTGAAATCATACTCCTTGAATTTGGAAAAAAGAAATGGGAAATGCTCGTATGCGGTCATGCGGTCACATGTGCTTCCACATATTTATCACTTCTGTCCTCTGATTGAACTCCACTTTGAATTTACTGCTCTATTAAAAGAACAATCTTCAGATATCTTGTGCAGATAATCAGATCCAGGTTTTGCAGATGCCGTCATTGGAAATCTCAAAGTCCATTGCAGGAATTAAGGTTGGCAACTTGGCACTGCTTGTTCTTATCTCTAGTTTGTGTGCTTTACTCTTTATTGAGGGAGGGGGGGGTGGGGGTGGTTGCAAAATTAAGCATACCTAGAAATATGAATTGGCACTGTAGTTGGAACTTGGAATGCTTGTGAGTGAAAAGTTTCTTGTCATTGCAGTGGGAAACATATGCAAGCTCAAATGATATGCGACACTTTTGTTGTCCCTTTGTTTCTCGATCCTAGGTTTCAAATGTAAACTGTGTAATCTAACTTGGAAGCACCATAAAGAGAAAAGCAGTAAGTTTTTAACTTTTAAGTAAAAAAATTTCATTGACAAAAACAATCCAATCTATGCGTGAACTTCTTTAAATAGTTCCAAGTCCCAACTAAGGATAGACCATACTGTACAACCCATTTGGCACCATTGGACCTTGGACATAATGTACCTGCTGTAGGCCTGTAGCGGGTAAGCCATGTCATGTACCCCTTGCGTGATATTTAATGGAGGGAAAACTGTTCCTTCTTCCTTTGTTTTCTTTTTTTATTTCTCTTTCCTTCTTCATTTCCCCTGATCTCTCTCTCTCTCTTCTCAATCATGTGTATATTCAGCAAAATGGATATCAGATCATGCATTTTGCAATTTGAGTTTTTCAGCTTCATTTTCTTGTTCATCTTCTCTTGTTCTACCTTCACTCTTACAAGTTAGCTCTCTCTCCTCCCTCACCTCCATTGTAAAATCGGGTTTTTAAAGCTTGAAACTTGAATGGTTAGTCGTTTATGAATTTGATTGAATTTTGGTTCAATATGACATTCGGGTTTCACCTTTCGAGTGATCAATGAATCATAGTCTTTATCATATTTTTATCTTTAATTAATCTTTTTTTTTGTAATTGGTAAAATAGTTTTTATGTAATTTTTGAAAGAAAAAAGAATATTAAGTATCATTAAAATATATAACAAACACTCAAATTAATGATAGACCAATAGAAGAAGAACCCGGAATGACTACTTGAAGGAGAGATGGCATGAGTGAGTGGGAGGCCTTCTTCTTTTTGAAATTAACCTTCTTGCATGTGAAATTGGGGGACAAAAAACATACATAATTATTGTTACGTGTCAACAATTTTTCCTATCGATTTGAAATCAACTCAATGTGATTCTAGCAATATCTCAATGGGGAACAGGGGAAGCATGTCTGGAGGATTATTTATGGGTTTTGAGACCCATACTAATTGAAGTAATGTCACACCATTAATTGAGGGCTTTTGCTTTAAATTGAGTTATCTTGTTTTGATTTTGATTTTAGAAGTTTGGTCTTTTTTTGGTTTTTAGCTCAAATGTTCGTTCTCATACCTCCAATCTAAAAGTGGCCAAGGGTCGACGACACCTTGCACCTCTCTCAAGGCTGTTTGAGGCACGCGCCTACCTGCTCAGATTGTAGGTTGCTGTGCCCGAGTCTGCAAGCTGTAACAAATATTAATGTATTAGTTGACCAACATGATAGAATTATCGGGTTTTCATTCTAAATCGGAAGTGGGGAGTATATGCGTAAGATTGAGCGATTTAAAATGAAAGACTTAAGCTTTTTAGTGGTTGGCTTTAGTGTTTGAAAAGGTACGCTTGAGACTGTGCTGCTGTCCAAGTGCTTGGCACAGTCTATCGAAGCTTTTTTAAGGTGGCATTGAGGCGCTGCTCACTTAAGGCACTCAAAGGCTTAGGGTCAAGGAATTAAAACTCTCCCGTTCAATCACGTAACGCCCGTTCTGTAATGGCTTTTGGATTTGTCGTTCCGCAAAATCCCGTTACGGAACGCCATAATAAAATTCACATACTTCTCGCAGCGTTGTCCGTTCCGGAACGCGAACTCGCCGCGTTAGAACGCTTTTATCCCCGTTACATCGGTTTTTCAAACATTGGTCAAATTTTTTCGATGATTTAATCATATAGTTGATGAAACATGATATTCTATTAGATTTGATTATATTATGTCGTGATAATGCTTCATAAACTAAAAAAATGCAAATAAGGTTGAAACATATTTATGTACGCCGTGTCGGCCGCGAAACGTTCTATTTCCCTGTTACAAGCCGTTCCTGCGATAACGTGACCGTTCCCGCGAACGCGACCGCGTTTTTTTTTTCTCTGTGCAAAACTAGGTGCATAAATTTGTGGTCTAATATATGTTTCCACAACCAGAATTTTGTGCTCACTTGGACGAGCACGAGGCGCGCACTTCACTCCCGCGCTTTGCTCCTAGGCTCGATGGCTGAGAACTGTTATCTCCTTAGTGCTCCTTTAGCCTTCTCACCTTTTGATTTTTGATCACCTTTTGATCTCCAGAGAATTGTTAACATCGTGCAATGGACTCAGAGCTATACCTTATATGTCTAGATTTTAATGTTTTTTCCTCTAGATATACTACCTCTGTTTCGTTTTAAACGCAACAGTTTCCATTTTGGGAAGTTTCAAATTAAATGCAACAATTCCAAATTTTCTATTTTTGTAAGTTTTTTAGGTGTAAATTTACAAAAATACCCTTACTAAACAATTAAACCACACTTAATTGTACTTAATGAAAACTAATCAAACCCTTAATAAGAATTTATCATACTAATGAAATCAATACAAATCCAAATCATCTTCCTCTTTCTATCTCCTCAACTCTCACCCACCACCACTTTTCTTCTTCATCATCATCTAAACCTCAATCATCACCCACCTTAAGATTCTCTTTCCTCAATCCCACCCACCTCATGTTTCTCTTTCCTAACTCCAACCCATCACCACTTTGTATCTCCACCACCAACCGCCGGAAATTAGTCAAAATGCCCTTTCCACCAATGAGAATTCAGAATTTACCAACAACTGCAATGTCGAATTGAGATCGTTGATAGCCGTCCTCGTGAAAATTGAAAATAGAGCGCTGTTTTTATGACCAAATTCATTAAATATATGAGACAATTATCACATCAGTACTATTGTATGCTCCAAATGCCCACGTTCGCGAGTTCTGTGGAAGGTTTCGACGAGGGTTTGAGGTAGGAGAGATGGTGAGCGAGTTGACTCATATTTGGGGTAGGAGAGATGGTGAGCGAGTTTGTCTCTTGGTGTGATTCCGGTGAGATTTCAGTGGTTTGGGTGGTGAATTTCGGTGTTTTTTGGTGGCGAGTTTGAGTGGTTTGGCTGGTGATGCTGGTGGTGGTGTTTTTTGGTGGTGAATTTCGGTGTTTTTGGTTTGGGTGGTGTTGTTGGTGGTGGTATTTTTTGGTGGTCAATTTCGGTGTTTTTGGTTTGGGTGGTGCTGTTGGTGGTAGTGTTTTTTGTTGGTGAATTTTGGTGTTTTTGGTTTGGGTGGTAAATTTTGGTGTTTTTGGCTGCTGGTGATGGTGGTGTTTAGGTGGAGCTGGTGATGGTGGTCATGCTCCGTGGTGGTAGTGGCAGTAAATAGTGGTACTGGTGGTGCGTGGTCCCACTTTCTCTCTCCACTTAAACTTAATCACATACCCTCACATCTTTCTAATCACCCCTTAAGAATTTTCAACTAGGAGTCCGTGCCACTCCAATTGTTGCGTATAAAATGAAACGGAGGTAGTGTTAATAATTTCTATCAACTTGCAACTCTTGACAATTGACATGCTATTAACAAGCCTACTTGGTTGTAATTTGTACCATTTGCTTGGTTTTGGGTTTGCTTTGCTGACTGGTTATGCTCTTTTGCTCTTGATGTGATCCATATTGCAACTTTCCTTCACCTTTCCTAAAATCTAGGGTGTATGTTGCAAACTAATCAGCCATTTAAGTTTTAACTTGCCATTGTTTGAGATGAAGAATCTAATGCAGTGCTGTGCAGCTTCCTTGTTCATTTCCAGATATGTGGAGTGGTTTATCTAGTGGATTTACATTTGATCATTCAGCTGGATTGGTTGCTCTGCCTACTGAGAATTATCGTATCCAGTTCTACAGCTTGTTTGATGACGTTGGAATTTCAGAGGTGTAATTCTCAATCTACCTTTTCCTATACTTATCATTATATTCTTAATTGACTCAATTAGTTGTCGTATTTACTCTTGATGGAGCTGAAGATTTACTAGCCTGCCTTTTGGATCATAATGGGCTAAGTGAAAATGTCTCATTAAATTGCGTGCTTTCTTTTGTGTGTGTGATTGTAAAGCTTTATTTGTTTGTTGCATATTGGATCCAAAGGCATATGAAAACAACTTGTGTCTCATTGTGGGAGTAAGGTCGGGTTAGGCTGTGTGGATTCCTACCCCTCACCCGCCCACTTACATACAAAAAAAAGAAAGGAGCCTCTTTAAAGGTCGCTGAATGAAATACGTGCATAGTTATCCTTTTTATGGGGATGAAAAATTCTTTTGTCGTTCTAAATTAGTTGCAACATGGGGGCATGCACATATTTTAAGGAGCCATTGTGATGAGGAGAAAGATAAAAAAGGAGCCCATGGGATGTTGAGATAGAACCTACTAATGTTGCATTTGATTTAGAACTTCCTCAAAAGGTAAGTGTTGCAAAGATAGGACGAAGTATTTAATATTTTTATTAGCAATATTCTATTTGAAGCTCGCAAATTACAGAGTTGGTGCAAAACTTGCATCATATTAGTAATTTCTCGAAGTTTGATTTTCTTTAGACAAATTACAGGATAGATCAACTCGGACGCTCTTATTCTTGCTTTTTTGACTAGATAGATCATGAAATGTTCCAATTTAAGGTCCTTCCAGTTTTTTACTGACATTTGAAATGCACCAATGATCTCTTTTACTTAATTTCAGCTTTATGATTCCCAAGTATGTTTTTTCATTGTCCATATAATGCTTCATCTGCAGGTTCAAATCTGTGAAAGAAATCATCAACCAAGTGACGTTATGATGGTACTTTTCTCTACTTGTCCTTTCCTCTTTTATTTGAAATGACTATGTGAATGAATACGTGATGGTTTCATTGTTCTAGGTCCTATTCTATCAAAAATGTAGTTTTTCGGTATTAACTATGGCTGTGCGCCAAAGTGTGTATATGGCTCACTCGATTGTTTGAGGTAGTTGTGCTTGATTGTTTTGCTGTGGATCTGTATGTGTGAGCCCTCTTTTTTAGTAGGCATATATCCAGCTCTTCCTGATGATCACAGGGGTTCTACTCGAGGTGGTAGAGTATGTTATTTTGTGGCATGTAATGGGTTCCATCTAGTGGTGATCTGTATCTGTCTATGACAAGTCCAACTTTGCTGTATAGCCACTCCTGTCTATTTTTATGAGCATGTTTACGTACTATTGTATCTTATGGCACATAGTGGCTTGCCACATTTTACTGGGATTTGACTTCCTTTTGCTTTTTTTGTTTTTGAAGAAAGACATATTCGCTCAGTACATCCGTCTTTGATAGCAATTTAAGTAAACTGAAGGAGCGCTTTTATGTGTCACAAAAGTGAACTTTTTAGTTCACTTTTTTTCCATTTCCTTTGCCCACTCCCATATTTCTGGATCTTATTCACCACCATTCTATTGGGTCTCGTTTCCCTCTACTCCTCGAGTGTAAGATAACCACACTCCTCTTTCCACTGCCACCACTATAAATAGCCTTAACAATTAACAACCATACAACCATAAATAGCTTCAGCAACTAACAACTATACCACCATGAATCCAGCCCCATGACCTCAGCAACCAACAAGGAAGAGATAGAAAGAGGGCGTTATCATAAAGGATCCTGGGTTTGCTCCTCTGATGCCCTCCACTTCCCTCATTACCACCGGGTTGCCATCATCAGATCTGAGTTCCCAACACGACCACTGGTATATCCCCAACACCATCAGATCCAACAACAGCATGTCCACCATAACCATAAGGCTTCAGTCGTCCTATTCGTTGATCTAATATCACCAGGAAATCCCCACCATGATCACCTTTGCTTGTTTGTGTTTTAATCTGTTTTATTGTCCCATTGTATTCTCACCCTTGGGAACTTGGAGCTGCTTAGAAATGCTTTTGATCGTCTTGCACGTTTTGTTTACAGGTGGTAGTGAACTTAGTGGCACTTTCACTTGATGGTTCTTTGATGAGTACTGTTGAAACCAGGCTAGACGAAGATGAAGTTGGAGGCTTTATTTGCTTGAAATTTTGGGCTTCTGAGACCCAGAAAAAGGATTTTGAACTCTCTACCATAGTTTATGAACCTCACAGGTTTGTTTCTTGTAGCATACACACTCCACAATTGCCTCTGTACTTGGTAGTCCTGTTTCACAATTTTGCTTTCGTTGTATTCCATTTCAAATTGATTGACTTAGTTATTTAAATGTCTTGTTGATATAAATGTGACTCTAACAAATGATAACAAATGATTTCTAATAATGGAGCAACTGCATTTAAATCGTTTTTTTGGTAGCTATTTCTTTATGGGTGTATGTTTCCTACACCTTCTGGATCTGAAACAGAAGTTGCTTTAGACTACAAATGCAAGTTTCAAAGCAGAAGCAATCTTTGAAATTATTAGAAGCATTTAATAATTGTTTTTGCATCGCTTATTTTTTGATGCAGTAAGCTTATCGAAGTGAGGGACACCTTGTTTTTACATGTTTTTGGACTTTGACCACACAGTTTTGTAGCGTGTTGGACATATAGTCCTAATTAAATCTACAAGTTGTTTGCAATTCCTTGTGTGAACAATCTCGGTGTCTAACCTCTGCAGTTAATGGTCTATATCTTGTTTCTTCATTTAAGTCTCTAGAATAAGCCTTACGTATACTAGTTATAGTAGGCAAAGACGAGGAAATAAAACCCAGTAAGATAAGCTCCATATTTAAGTAAGTATATCAATGGAAGAATTAGGTTCTGAATACTGACCTAGTGTCAGAATTTGGTGGGGCAATATTAAAGTACTATGGATCCATAACCTTGTTGCATTGATGAGATGTCACTTACTCAAATCTTGGTGATAATGCTCGTACTCTTGGCTTTAAGGAGCAAAGCAGTGGAATTTTAAGTTTAAGAGCATAAAGTTTGAGTGGCAGTTCTAGAGTAACTATACTGCTTACCAAAATCTATTCAGCAGAATACCAGAAAGAGCAAAGCCACCTGCTTTGGTTATACCTTATCTTTGCTCTAGTTTCAAATATTTTCCCTGTATGTTTTAAGTTCAGGGATCTCTGTGGTTTAGACTGCAAAGCTTTCTGTATTACATTCTGTCAAGAAAAGGCTTATTTATTAAGTAGGAATAGGATAGGTTGATATAGTTCAGTATCGCAATTTTGTTTTATGAACAAGTTGCACTTGTTTTGGCTAAAACAATGTTCAAAACAATTTTGTCAATGATTGTTGTTGGAAATCCTTTATGTTCATCCCCTTTTACAACAATGTAGTTTAAAGCTTTAGGATTTATGCTTGGTATTGGACATGTAGACCTCCTTAAAAATCACTGTTGGCAGGTTAGGATTCCGTATTACTCATTTGTCGATCTGCTGATTTTGGAGTTTCTTCATGAGTGTTATGCTATGATGATAGTCTGCAAAAAGGGTTCTTGGTGATTTTCATCTGTAACCTGACTCACTATATATGTGTTTTGTTTTGTTTAATTTATCATCCTGAAGACTGATTGTTGTTTTACTGTGGCTGCTGGCACAAAGTTTGCTGGGAAGCCGGCCCTTTTCCTTAAGTAGCAAGGACTGAAACTCTATCTCTTTTTTGTAGTTTTCTTTGGCAAGGGAAATTGGTTTGGCATGGCCTTATTTGAAAAGTGTGATTTCCTTTGGTACTCTCAGGAATCTTTACGAGTTTTTGTTTTATCTTCGGTTTATAAGTTTGTGCTCTACCAGTGGATTGTGATTTTGGTTCATATGTGTATCATGTAGTTGATCTTGTTTTGTCTAAGAAGTGAATATCATTCTGCAGTGATGAAGCTGTATAGAATTCAAGTACCTAATGTCTGAAAAATTTTGGACTTTTTTCTCCAGAATTAAATAGCTTAAATCTCAATGTTCGCAGCAATCATTTCCGTTTACTCAGTGTGAAAGAGTGATTGAAGTCTCATGTTTGCTTGTCTTACCTGATTATTTATATGTAGGGATGCTGCTATCTCTGCCATTGCTTTTCATCCCAGAAGTAAAATGGTTGTCAGTTCTTCCTATGGTGGTGATTTCAAGGTACTTATTTAAAATACATCATGATTTGGCAGTTATCTTGATTAGATTCACTGACACCTCTTACTATTTATCTACCTTTTCAGATTTGGGTTCATAGTAAAACTACTGAAAGTAAAGATGGTGTCCGTGAAAGCTCAGGCTGGGTTTGCCATTCTGTCGGCTCATACAAGTAGGATTTCCCTAAAAGCTTGTCCTTGAGGATGTAATATTATTGCATATGCACTTCATATTACATCAATCACGAGCAGTTAAATCTGCAGTCGGCTCTGATATGATTAAAAAGGTCAAATTGGAGGTCATAGCTGATTATTAATATACACCTTCTTACCATCTATATTAACCGAACGTTTACTTGCTCTGCAAGTTATTGGTCTTTTTTTTGCTTTGGTTATAATTTTGGTCCGTCTATGTGTTTCTTTATCTCATTCTTACTGCTGCTTTCGTTGCCTTTCATGCTATTATCTTATGCCTTTTGATTGTTCTATCTATAATTGTCATTATATATTTCCTCAGAGGGAAGTCCATGACTGCTGCCACCTTTTCTGCTGATGGCTCCATTTTAGCTGTTGCTGCTGAAACGGTGATTACATTGTGGGACCCAGATAGGAACTATCTTGTGGCTGTAGTTGGAGAAACTTACATGGTAAACTCGGTATCTTTTTGTTTGACATATTTGTTGTGCATGCATGATGAGATAAATTGTTCCAAGGAGTTGGACATGAGTACTTCTACTGAAATCTTAATAGAGGTGGAGATATTGTTATCTGAACATCTGTTTGGGTCATAGATCTTTGAGCCTCTTTCTTGCTATAATCAAGTAAGTAAGCTGCAATAATTGTCTACAGAAAACATACTGTTGTGACTGATGACAAACCCTGAAACTTCCTTGGTGAACAGACTTTCAGAATATAGAGGAAGAAATTGGATTAGTGAGAAGGAAGGAGAGAGAGTGAGACCACTGATTTGGTATTCTGAGGAGAAGAGATTGACCAAAGAAGGTGCTTCTTTTCCCCCTTCCTATTATCGCTCTTCTAAGCAGAAAATGTCCTTTTAGGGGGTTTTTGGGGGGGGGGGGTTTATGATGATAGAAATACAAAATTTTGTTTAACTACTACCCTGAATTGACTTTTCATGCGAACACACCTAATTATTTCGTAAATATCCAAATATTACTCCATGTGCAGGATCTTCTCAATGAATCTACAATTTAAGTCTCTTTGGGTGAATTAGTTTTTCACCCTTTATGAGCAATTCTCTATTGCTGGAATACATCATATGATGGTTTTTTGAGAAAGCAACTTTACTTATACCAAAACTTCTTGTCAAGGACTTCAGGTGGTTGCTGGAAAAGAGGGTCTCTGGAGGTGTTAGTTGGGCAAAGCCTGCTTTATTGGTTTTCTAGCCATGGTGTTTTTGGAGTATTGATGGGGGGTGGGTGTGGGGGAGGGGGGCATCGCGAGGGTGGTGAGGGGGGCTGCGGCAGGTGGGGGATGGGGGCAGGGGTGGTGGGAGGGTGGGGGAGGGGTGGTTAGGGTTAGGTTTAGGGTTATTGTTAGGGCTAGGGTTAAGTGTTAGGGTTGGGGTTAGGATTAGTGGTTAATTAGGTTGAAATCTAGAAAATTAGGGTTAATGACTAGCAACGGTTAATGCCGTTAGTCATTAAGGGTATCTGAGTGTATTAGTTTGAAACTTAGGAGTACCCCGTGTATTTTGAAAAGTTGGGGGTACCAGGTGAATTTTTTGAAAACTCGGGGGTACTTGGTGAAAAAACCGCTAATGTAATTATCTTGAATCTCTTTGTGGCATTCATATCAGTGGAATAGATGGAAATACATGGGGTGTGACCGTGTGAGTGAAAAGACGTATAGTACTTTAGGATGTAAGATTTCTATTTCACTAAGGGGTGTCCATTTGAGGTTATTTATCTGTAAATTTTCCCATCTATTGTGTTACTAGGATTGTTTCTCAATTGTAATGCTGCAGCTCTACACTTCTACATAGTAGGCAATTGTAGAAACAATCTCGAGGAATGATGGTGAGATGGAAGGGGAATACTTGATGTTTGGTTAAGAGGATTGTGGGTGTTTCTTTAGGACACTTGACAGAGGACATCATCTTAGGAGTTAAATGTAGGGTTTGTTTCATAAATCAAATATATTGTTAAAACGATCTTGCTGAATAATGAGTGGTATTTGTTTAAGTTAGTTGAGTTTGCTAATTATGGTGAAAATGTTGTTATGTTTCTGGAACCTGATTTTGGTCCCTTCTAATACTCACTTGTGAAGTTTTGTTTTCCTTGCAGCCTATTGCGAATCTTACGTTTGTTGGAAAGTCTGAGTACATTGTGTCCACTTCACAAGGTTCAAGGCCCCAATTATCTCTCTGGTGTTTATCAAAGCTGTCAAGAACATGGTCCTACGACTTCTGGGTTGAAGGTTTGTACATTTCTTTGACATTGATACTCAGGTTTTTCCTTATGTTTGTTTTGGACTTTTGGTGCTCTTTTTATTGAGGGATCTTACATGTAAATGTTTTTTAAGATTTTTTAGAGTGAATCTATTAAAAACTTGTAACATTTCTTACGTAATTCGTTTAAATACATAGTTCAAAACTTGTCCGCAGAATGAGGAAGCACAAGATATGATTAATATTATATCAAAGAACATACTTCCTTCGTCCAAAAGTAATTGCGTCATTTTCCTTTATGAACCTTCACAATTAAATTGCCCCATTCCTTTTATAGCAACATGATCCCACTATATTTGAAAACTTTATTACCTCTCTGGTCCCCTACTCCCTTTCTCATTGTCTTCTGCCCCCCCCTTCCTTTCCAGTCTCCCTTCCCAGATCTGCTTCTCTGCTGTCCCCCTTTTCCTCCAGCAATGTACAATTGAACAAATCTAAGGCTTGGCTTTTGACCTTGTTCTGGTCATAAGGAATGGCTTTGTAGCCAGAGTAGGCTTTTCCAGCAGCGGATTCTAATATAGGAAAGTGTGTTGCGGGGGTGATGGGTGCAGTGGAGGGTGGATCTTTGATTGGGAGCCACAGACAGGTCGGAGGAAAGAGTGTTGGGCACTGCGGGGGGGGGTGTTCTGTCTGCTGGGGGGAAGTACAAGAATGGGGGGTGGAGCCAGGAGAGGGTTGACAGTGGTATTGGGCGGGTTCTTTTGGAGGGGAGAGGTATTTGCATAACACTTCCACATTACCATAGCAATTACCAGTGCGCTAACCAATATATATCACTGAGCATGCTAAAAACCCAAAGGGACAATTATATTGGGACTGTTTTTAAGTTTTTTTAGAGTGAATCTATTAAAAACTTGTAACATTTCTTACGTAATTCGTTTAAATACATAGTTCAAAACTTGTCCGCAGAATGAGGAAGCACAAGATATGATTAATATTATATCAAAGAACATACTTCCTTCGTCCAAAAGTAATTGCGTCATTTTCCTTTATGAACCTTCACAACTAAATTGCCCCATTCCTTTTATAGCAACATGATCCCACTATATTTGAAAACTTTATTACCTCTCTGGTCCCCTACTCCCTTTCTCATTGTCTTCTGCCCCCCCCTTCCTTTCCAGTCTCCCTTCCCAGATCTGCTTCTCTGCTGTCCCCCTTTTCCTCCAGCAATGTACAATTGAACAAATCTAAGGCTTGGCTTTTGACCTTGTTCTGGTCATAAGGAATGGCTTTGTAGCCAGAGTAGGCTTTTCCAGCAGCGGATTCTAATATAGGAAAGTGTGTTGCGGGGGTGATGGGTGCAGTGGAGGGTGGATCTTTGATTGGGAGCCACAGACAGGTCGGAGGAAAGAGTGTTGGGCACTGCGGTGGGGGGGGGTGTTCTGCTGGGGGGAAGTACAAGAATGGGGGGTGGAGCCAGGAGAGGGTTGACAGTGGTATTGGGCGGGTTCTTTTGGAGGGGAGAGGTATCTGCATAACACTTCCACATTACCAAAGCAATTACCAGTGCGCTAACCAATATATATCACTGAGCATGCTAAAAACCCAAAGGGACAATTATATTGGGACAGAGGGAGTATCATTTAACATTTGTGTTGCATGAAGTATATTTTGCTCTGCTATGTCTTATCCTGGCCTTTTTTGTTTAATATATTTGACCTTCCAAATGTACATTCTTAGAGAAAGAGCATATAGTTCTTTTGTATGCGGACGGGAAAAAGTAGTTTTGACATAGTCTGGGCAATGCTTGATTGGACAAGATAATCCCAACTAAAAGTCCAAAATTTGAAGGCTATTGATGTCTGTGATTTGTTGGTGAGGGATTCTCTTGCCAGGAAATACTTACTGTTCCAGAAAGTTCTTATATATTTTTTTATATTAATAACCGTTAAACAATTTTCGCTGCTTTATCATATGATGTTAACCAATAATTCTACTTTTTAAAAAAAATCATATGATGTTAACAGGTTATGGAAAAAAAGCAAAATAAAACAAAAGACAAATAAAGTTAAGATGAGTTTTTTTTTTTTGAATTCAAAATGCTAATATTAAGTTAGAAGTTTCTCTTTTGTATAAAAAATGATTTCTAGGAAAAAAGGAATGTAGTTAATCATTTTCTTTTTAAAAGCTATAAAATGGAATTGAAAATTTTGCAAGAAATAACATATTTCTCATTTCAAAACGATATTATCATAGTTGAAGTGTCCTTTTTTTTGGGGACCAAAACATGTTTATCAAAATGTAAATATTGGTAAAAAAATTCATAAATATTAATATATTCAATCTCGTTCAAGACATGGGACTGTTTCCACTTTCCAGCAGTAGTCCAATGGAAAAAATTGCGGATGTGGTCGAGATCGCAATCGCGGTAACATTTGTTGCGGAAGCGGCTTGTAACGGATGAATGGAACGGATCGCGGCCGTCGTGGCATGAAATTTTCCAAAAAATTCACATTAATATGTTCTAACCTTGGTTGCATTGTTTTAGTTTATGAAGCATTATTACAACATAATATAATCATATCTATATGAATATCATGTTTCATCAGCTATATAATTAATACGTAAAATATTTTTGGCCAATGTTTGAAAAGAACAGATGTAGTAGCGATAAAAATGTTCAATCACGGCGAGTTCGCGTTACGGAACAGACAAGCGGCGAGAAGTATGTGATTTTCATCATGGTGTTTCGTAACAGGATTTAGCGGAACGACAAATACAAAATCTGTTACATAATGGCCGTTCTGTAATGGACGTGAGAGTTTTAATTCCATGAATGTCCATGAAATACCATCGAATTTTAAAAGATTGGGGTGAAATTAATTACCCTTGTGCGTAGTTCAGAATTTTTCGAATTAATTTTCATACAAGTTATATTACTTCTGTTCTCCTCAGATCTTTGACATCTTATATTCTTGTTTCAAGTGCTTGTTTAAGAAAAATGACTATAATATTTTAATGTGCTGAAGATGCATCCTGATTCAGGCAGCTACTTTTTGTTGGTTGTGCAGCTGTTGCTTGTATGGAGGATGAATCCCTTTTTGCAGTTCTTGCTGTTTTTTCAGAGTCATCTGTCTCCACCGAATCACAAGGAACTCCAACTTCTTCTGGAGATGGCATAATCTTATTATTTGATGTGAATGTTCCGGTTCCAGTTGCTACGTGGTTGGTTAGGAAGGTATTACTCTTTCTAGATAGTTCATATATATGTTATGATTTTAGCCATTGGTTCTGACATGGTGTAGATTATTGCAAGTAATTTAATAAGTGACAAATATACTTCATGTACTCTTTTCCTATAATTGGATAAGTGACAGATATACTTCATTTCGTAATAATTCTGCTCAATTTGCTGTCGAGGTAGTTAACTGTGCAACTTTTTTTCCTTTTGGTTGGTGGGAGGTAGTGTGCGCACAATTTTTTGTCTCATGCACTTCTTGGGTACTGTGGTCGTCCAGTCCAACAAACCAACCATATAAAAGAGGGAGGGAAGGGAGATGGGGAAAGCTAGTTCTAGATGGAGCAAAACATTGGTTGGAGCCTTGATAAGGGTGTAGCTTTTGTAGTTTCTACCTGATTGAAAGTGTCCACTATTCAACTTCCTAATTCACTTTCATGACATAATGGTGGATGTGAACTTTTGAGGATTTTCAAATCTGGCCTTCTGTTTGTAATAGCAAAGACCATTGGAAAAAAGGACTCTTGATGTCGTGTTACCAAGTACACATGGAATTGGGACAAAGTAAAAAGAGATGCTTCTTGTTCTCTGCTGTAAAAGCTGCACACCCCTGAATCCACAAGTACCAGCAGAAGCCCAAGAAATCACTCGACCTCTTACATCTCTAACAGTCACAATGGTATTTCAGTTGATATTTCCTTTTCCCTCTGCTGAGGATTGAGGATCTTTCATCAATAATTGGGTTGAGGGATCCCAGATAATGTATGAGAAAGACTTTTGTATATTCCCTTGTACCATTCGGACTTGATCCTGGGCATGTTCAGTTACTCTATAGGGAAAGCCTTGAATTACTTGATTATCAAATTTAACAATTTATGTCTCGTCCTATTAATGGCAGCCACTCTCTAGACTACAAACCAACCAAAATAACTCTAAAAAATGGAAATTCGATCAAAGAACACTAGGAAAGAGACAAAAATATGGGCAAGGAACAGAAAATAAAACATCAAAAATTGCAGTTTTCTGTCTCAGCTTGGCGATTTGTAATAAAAATTTCTTTTATTATCAAGGCAAGCATTTATTTTTATTTTTCACTACTAACTTTTTTAGGGTGTTTACTAGAATTGGTTCAGGAATCAGGAGTCAAAATAGCGTATTACTGTTTTAACTTCTTTTGGGTAATCTAAAGGTTAAAGTCACGTGGGGACTAGGAAGGGCTAATTTATTGGGTTTCATTTTACTCCCTCTGTCCCATAATATAGTGCTTGATTCCATTTTTTCACGGGAATTAAGGTAAATAGAATCTAAGAGGAAAGTAAAAACTTTTTATTATTAAAGTAAATATTGTGTGGAAAAAGGTGATCTTAGGAGAGAGAATTAAGAATAATTGGTGAAAGAGCATTAAATGCAACCCTTGGGTTGAATAAACAAAGCAAAAAAACTATTTTCAAGAAGCAAACAAATTAATGATGACACATTTTTCTAGGCAAATCACAAAAAATTATGGAATTAAATATAGAACCAAGCACTATATTTTGGGACACCCAAAATGGAAATGAAGCACTATATTATGGGACGGAGGGAGTACTTTTTACTTTATCTACTTCTTAACACTTTTGACTATTCAACTCTATATTTTGACTACAAGTATTTCCTAACTACAACAAATTTTCCTCACCAAACTTATTGGATGAAAATTTTCAGAGATAATATTTATATAAACGCCGTATGTTCGTACCCGCGTCGCATTTTAGGACGCTATCCCCGTATCCTAAAATTTTAAAATTACCTTGTAGCACATTCGGATATTTACTCGTATCCAAGACTCGTACCTTGTCTAGGTTAACTGCAATACACCCACCTAGGCCACCCATTCGTTTTACTTACAGCAGGAGGACAAAACCATGACAAAGGAAAAATGGTGGTTCTAGAAAAAATGCCTCGTCACCCATTCTGTTATTGCCTGGATAATTATTTGCCTAGTCATTATATTCTGTTATAGAATTCTGTTGTAGAGAGAGAAAGGTGATGAGGTGTAATTAGGGGGGAAGAATCTGGGGAGTAGTTTCTCTATAAATAGTAGGATGAGTATGTAAAGAAGGCATTCAGAAAATTAGCCAAGTAATGAAAGGAGGGAGTCTGCCTCTCGAAAGCAGCACTAACTTAGCCTAATCTTGTTTGTTTATATTTCCTTGAGGTTTTTCTTGTGAAATCCAGTGGGTTCACCACAGTTGGTATCAGAGCAGCCGAAACTAAGGTGATTTAATGGCACCTAGTAACGTTTCCCAGAGAGTGGAGACTGTGGAGCAGAGCTGGCCGGAATCCGAGCGTCCATGGAAAAATGCGCAGGTTCTGTGCAGACCCAGCAGACCTTCCTCGATGAAGTGGCACGGATGAACGCTCAAATGAGGATGTTCATGGAGGGGCACAACCGATTCCAGGAGGAGGTGAGGGCCAGCCTACCGGAATTTGCCAATATACCCAACACCCCGAATTAAAACTAGAGCACGGGCGGGTCGAACTGGAGGTTCAAAAAACTTGACATGCCTTTATTTGACGGGACAAACCCTGATGGTGGATTATGCGGGCCGAGAGGTACTATGACTTCTACCGGTTGACGGAGGTCGAAAAGGTGGAGGCCGCGGTTGTGGCAATGGAGGGCGACACTCTCTTCTGGTACCAATGGGAGCATCGACGGAGACAGATAACTCAGTGGGGTGAGTTAAAAACTTTACTCCGGCGGCAATTCCGAGCTACCCAAGAAGGGTCACTGTATGAGCAGTGGCTAGCGGTGACTCAGACCGGGACGGTGGCGGAGTACCGGAAAAAGTTCATTGAATATTCGGCACCGTTAGAGGGGGTATCGGAGGAGGTGGCCATGGGCCAGTTCATAACGGGGCTCAAGGGGGAAATTAAGGCCGAGATCCGGTTACTTGGACCGCCCAATCTCGAAACGGCCATGGAACTGGCGTTTAAGGTGGAGGAGAAGCTCAGACACACCCAACCTAGAAACTCAGATCCCAAAACCTCACAAAACCCCAACCCATTTTTCCATAAAAACCCGAACCTATATACCAATTCCGGACCGGGCCGAAACACTTTTTCCAACCCAAACCCACAAACCACAAGAAGTCCAAACCAAAACCCAACCCTTAACCGAGCCAATCAAGGAGGGATAAGGAGGTTATCTGACAAGGAATACCAACACCGCCGGGAACGGGGGTTGTGCTACCGCTGTGACGAGAAATGGAGTATGAGTCATCAATGTAAACGACCGGAGTTGAGTGTGTTGTTGGCCACGGCCGACGAAGAGGACGAAGAGGAGAGCGACGTGATAGAGACCGGTATTGAAGAAACCAACCAACCCCTGGTATCGCTAAACTCAGTGGTGGGGTTTACTAACCCACGAACCATGAAGATGGTGGGGACCATCGGAGGGAAGGAGGTAGTAGTAATGGTCGATCCGGGCGCCACCCACAACTTTATCTCAACCACCACCGTAGCTACCCTCCAAATTCCGACAACCTCCACCGCCCAATTCGGAGTATCCTTGGGGACGGGGGTGGCGGTGCAAAGCCATGGTGTTTGTAAGGGGGTCAAGCTGCTGCTTCAAGGGTAATGGTGGTGGAAGACTTCCTCACCTTGGATTGGACATTCGGACCTTATTTTAGGGGTCCAGTGGCTGGAGAAGCTTGGGTCAGTCACCACCAATTGGAAGACCCAAGTGATGAGGTTCAGGGTTTAAGGGGAGCCCATCACCTTACATGGAGATCCTTCACTGGGCCGAACAAGGATATCACTTAAATCCATGATCAAGGTAATACAGAAGCACAAAGGGGGTATCCTTGTGGAGTTGTGTGCTTTAGGAGCAGACCCCATGGAAACCAAGGCCCAACCCTACCAAGCCCCGAAAAACCAGCCCTACCCAATATACCCGAATTTCTAAAAAGCGTCCTAGCCCATTATGAATCTGTTTTCCATATGCCAGTGGGCCTACCACCCAACCGAGCCCATGAGCATGCCATTAACCTCAAAGAAGGCACTAACCCAATTAGCGTGAGGCCATACCGCTACCCACAGATCCAAAAGAATGAAATAGAAAAGTTGATCACCGAAATGATGGAAGCCCGTATAATACAACCTTCATCTAGCCCATTCTCCAGCCCGGTATTGTTGGTAAAGAAAAAGATGGATCGTGGCGTTTTTGTGTGGATTACCGGGCCCTTAACAAAGAAACCTTCCCCGACAAATAGCCGATACCCGTGATAGATGAATTGTTGGATGAATTGCATGGGGCCACCATTTCTCTAAGCTTGATCTCAAATCGGGTTACCATCAAATACGGATGAAAAGGGAGGATGTTCCTAAAACCGCCTTTCGCACACATGATGGGCATTATGAGTTCTTGGTAATGCCGTTTGGGCTTACCAACGCCCCGGCCACATTTCAGTCCTTAATGAATGATGTATTTCGGCCTTTTTTGCGGAAATTTGTACTGGTTTTCTTTGATGATATTTTGGTTTATAGTGCAGATAAGGAGCAACATGGTCATCATATGGCCCAAGTGCTGGAGATCCTAGTGGCCCACAAGTTATATGCCAACATGAAGAAGTGTGAGTTTGGTCAACCCCAAGTCCTTATTTGGGCCATGTGGTGTCTGCCCAAGGGTAGAAGTGGACCAAAGCAAGATACAAGCTATGGTGGATTGGCCCATTCCCAAGAATATCAAAGAATTAAGAGGATTCTTGGCCTGACGGGCTACTATCGCAAGTTCATTGCCCAATATGCCACCTTGGCTGGGCCCCAACCGATCAGCTCAAAAAAGATGCATATGGGTGGACTGAAGAGGCGACTTGGGCCTTCGAAAAACTGAAAAAAGCAATGACCCACACTCCAATCTTGGCCATGCCCGATTTTAACAAGATTTTCATCATAGAGGCTGACGCCTCCGGGTACGGGTTAGGGGCAGTACTTATGCAAAATGACAGGCCCATTGCATATTATAGCCACACTTTGGGGCCAAGAGGAAGAGCAAAGCCCATTTATGAAAAGGAGTTAATGGCAATAGTGTTGGCAGTCCTCAAATGGCGTCATTATCTATGGCCGAACTTTTGTGATCCGCACCGACCAGCAGAGTTTGAAGTTTTTAATGGATCAGCGTGAGGTGGGGCCGGAATATCAGCGTTGGGTCCGGAAATTATTGGGCTTTGATTTTCAGATTCAGTACAAGCCCGGTGCGGCCAATAGGGTTGCTGATGCCCTTTCACGAAGGAGCCCCCCTGAGCCCACCTTGAATGTCCTAGCATCCAGCCCGGTTTCAAATTGGGCCCAGATACAAAACCAGTTGAAGGCAGACCCCTTCATAGCCCACATTATGACAGAGATACAAGGAGGGAAGTTGATTAAGGGCTATGAGATCCAACATGACCAGTTGTTTTACAAAGGAAGGAAGGTCCTCCCAAGCACCCACCCATTAACGAAAGAACTTCTCGAACTCTACCATAACTCTCCTTATGGGGGACATTCCGGCGACCTCAAAACCTACCTCCGGCTTGCCGCCGAATGGTTTTGGCCGGGCATGCGAAAGGCCGTTGCTACTCATGTTCGCCAGTGTGCCGTATGTCAGAAAAACAAGGCGATGACACAATCGCCGGCGGGGTTGTTACAGCCCTTACCGGTGCCGGCGCAGGTCTGGGAGGAAATCACCATGGATTTCGTGGAGGGGCTGCCGAAATCAAAGGGGTTTGACACCATATTGGTGGTAGTGGATCGGTTTACTAAATATGGGCACTTTATTGGGCTATCCCACCCATTCACGGCTCTCACGGTGGCAGGGGTTTTTATCAAAGAGATTGTCCGCCTTCACGGGTTTCCGGCCACCATAGTTTCAGACCGTGACCGCATATTCATGAGTATGTTCTGGAAGGAGCTCTTCCGCCTCCACCAAACCTTCCTCTTACGAAGCACGGCCTACCACCCTCAGACCGACGGACAGTCGGAGGTGGTCAATAAATGTTTGGAAACATACTTAAGTTTTGTGGGCGGAAAGCCACGAACTTGGGCTCAATGGTTACCTTGGGCGGAATTTTGGTATAATACCTCACCCCATGTGTCGATCAAAATGACACCATTCCGTGCCTTGTATGGTAGGGAGGCCCCCCACCTTCTCCGCCATGGACATGGCGCAACGGTGCTTGATTCTCTGGACCAACATCTACAAGAACGTGATGCTATACTGGACGAATTACGTGCCCAGATGCTTCTGGCCCAACAGCAGATGAAAAAAGTGGCTGATGGAAAACGCAGAGACGAGAAGTTTGACATTGGAGATTGGGTATACCTTAAGCTCCAGCCATACCGCCAGAAATCACTGGCTCGCCGTCCTTATGAGAAGTTGGCCGCCAAGTTCTATGGGCCTTACCAAGTCATCGCATGTGTAGGCACAGTGGCTTATAAATTGGCTCTTCCACTTACTAGCAAAGTTCACCCGGTCTTCCATGTGTCGCAGCTGAAGCGAGTTCAAGGGCCCCTTCCTACCCTCCCCACTCCACTACCTGACAGTCTCAATGGTGATTTGGAACTGGAAGTATTACCTGCCAAACTACTGGGCGTTCGTACCACTTTACATGGAGATGAGACTAGTCTGGAAGTTCTCATTCAGTGGCAAGGGTTGTCAGAATTTGAAGCAACTTGGGAACAATCTGCACTCATCCAAGAGCGTTTCCCTTCTTTCCACCTTGAGGACAAGGTGCGGGTTTGGGAAGGGGGTAATGCAATACACCCACCTAGGCCACCCATTCGTTTTACTTACAGCAGGAGGACAAAACCATGACAAAGGAAAAATGGTGGTTCTAGAAGAAATGCCTCGTCACCCATTCTGTTATTGCCTGGATAATTAGTTTGCCTAGTCATTATATTCTGTTATAGAATTCTGTTGTAGAGAGAGAAAGGTGATGAGGTGTAATTAGGGGGAAGAATCTGGGGAGTAGTTTCTCTATAAATAGTAGGATGAGTATGTAAAGAAGGCATTCAGAAAATTAGCCAAGTAATGAAAGGAGAGAGTCTGCCTCTCGAAAGCAGCACTAACTTAGCCTAATCTTGTTTGTTTATATTTCCTTGAGGTTTTTCTTGTGAAATCCAGTGGGTTCACCACATTAACATAGTTTATATGACATGCAGTACCCAACTCTTTTTGAGGTTGAATTGACTGTTAATTTGCATGAATCATAGACAATTGTTGCAAAATATAGTATTATGAATGTAAATCTGATGTACTTATTTCTTGGTTATCCAGGATGCTGTTTCATCATAAAAAGCACCAATACATATTGAGCTTGAAGTCTGACTATTAATTCCTGTTGATTATATAGTTAAAACTAAATACTTATTCTGATATGAACTAATGGTTATAGTTTTATACTTTTATGAATATAAATATATAACAGAGATATTAATGGTCAAAGTTGGACTACAAATCACAGAGGGTTTATATCAATGGTCAATGCTATGCAATATGTATACAATTGCTGACTGTCATTACATATTTTCATGCTAGGCAAAGGGAGGAGGATTAGCATTTCTCCAAGTTAATCAATCTTCATTGAAGGAGAATAGTTCTTCTGGAAGACCATCTGCTTTGCTGGCATATATTAACAGGGATCATGAATATGTTGTATTTGACCCCCTTACCCAAGAACAACAAGAACTCAATGTTCATCGGAAGAAAGGTTCAGCGGATTTCGAGGAAGCAGGTATGACTTAATGATACTACTATATATAGCCCTATCATCTTACCAATTTTAAGGAAGCTCTGTGATACAATGATGAATTGCTAGTTTTGTTGTAACATTTTCTGATCATAAGAGAAGGATCAGTCCCTATATTAATGTAATGATTCTGTGTTGGCTGCATTGGCTGTGTGCTTTTATTGGAACCTCAAATTATAAATCATAAGATATGCTGTTAGAAAAGCTGAAATCCTGATACGCTCTGGCTGATTCTATGTATTGTTCCCTGGAAGACTTTTGCCTTTGACATGGAAAGCCATCATGTAACAGCCCTGTTATATTTGTAAATCATTGATTTTGCAAGCTGAAAGTGAGATATGTATTGGGATTTTGCTTCATTCCATGCAGAGATTTTCTTTTGTTTGAAGAGGTCAAGGCCATGTTGTTTTCAATTAATATTTTCTGTTTAGACTTGTCTGTGCTGAACTGAGCTTTTTTTTTGCTGACGTGAATCAACTTCAATGAAATGCATTTTCAGTTCAAAAGAACATGGCCTAAAGCTGATCATGTCCTTGTTTCATGCACATTCGAGTATCGTAGCAGTAAGGTTAACTGCGTCTGAGAAAAGTTAAAACTGTCTCTCCAGAAAGAGGATAGATAGAATGATAGATACTGTACTGAAGAATCATTGTATTATGCGATTCCACTTGAGATGGAATGCAACTTACACAACATCTATAGATTTATTCATATATCTTCTTTCTTAGAAGTTTTTAGTTAAGCTTGCAGGATATGTTCAATTGCTTGTGATGCTGCTGTAATAGATTTCCTATTGAAACACTGACTAATAGTTGATAATTTTTTTGTTAGGACGATCTGGGTACGCTTCTATTTACGGGGAGCTGCCGCATTTTGATCCCAAGAAGATTATGCAAGCTACTATTGTGCCGTCAGAGCGTCCTTGGGAGACCATTTTCAACGGTCCCTCACATGCTCTTCCGCCACTTACGAAATTGTGTTCTGCATTTTTGGAATCATTGCTTGAGAAGAGAACAGCTAGCACTGGCTGATTTCTGAGCAGAATTTTGAATTGTAATAGAAATTTTGGCACGGAAATCACCTTTGATTTTCTTCTTCGTATACGGTGTCTATGTAACCACTTATTTACTCTGCTTAATGAAATGAAGAAGCATATTTAAGTATTAATGAAATGTTTCCTATTTTTCTTTTTGGGCCCCCCACTGGAGACTCACTGGTAAGAAGAAGGATCTTACTGGAGCAGCACCTTTCATAGGTCAGCCAGTTCAGCTACGCATACGCTTGAGAGTAGGGAGATATAAGTGTATTTTTACTCCCAAGTATAAGTAGGTAGTGGGGTTTAAACTTGTGACCTCCAAGTCATACGGTGAATTTTCCACCATCTCCACCAAGCAAGCTTGATTATGAAATGTTTCCTATTGCCTCTCAATATGCATGTTGAGCTCATTTTGTAGAAGAATGATGTAATTGTTATAGTAGACCTAGATGAAAACTTCTTGTCGACTTTTTGCTGTCTAAAAACTTTTATGCTTGCTGTAATACTCTTATTATAGTCTTATGTACATCACTTGTATGTATGAAAGGGGAAGGAGATGGACTCCACATCAGCTCGTACACATCTCTTAATTACAGAAGCGACTATTGTTGGCTTATAAATAAGAGATATAACAATAGCTGAAAACTCATTTTGTTATTCTAGTATGAATACTAGACCAACTACAAGAGGGGGGGTTGAATTGTTGTTGAGGGGAAATTTCGATTTTAAATGCGGAATAGAAGAACTTAGAATAAAAAAAGATTGGACGCAAAATGTAACTTACAAGGAAAACTTTCTCGACCCAATAGGAAGAAAACTTTGACCCTAAGAGATTTTGACTAAAAACTCTATATTAGGCCAAAATACTTTCTTTACAACCTATTACTAGACTTTTCTCTGTTCCTCTAGGAACTTGTTTCCAGTCACTTTGTTGCTCTTGAACAGATGATACTCACTTGACTTCACTCGAAGTTTTCTCTTTTTTCTCTCACTTGTTACAAGAATATTTTGATTTTTTTACTCAACCAAACACTAAGAATGTTACAATGATATGTGATTGTAGGAGAAGAAGAAAATATAGAAAAACTTTCTAAGTAAAAGATAAACTTTGTATGCTTGAAAGTTGTGTTTTTCGAACAAGTATTTTCTTCCTTAAATAAATGCAATAGCTTCATGTACTTGACTCCATGTTCTCCATGTTGTGTACTTGCTAAAACTTAGGGATCAAAGCCCATTTTCGCTACACATCATCCACGATCTTTGCAACTATAAACAACCAACCCCATTATTCGTTAGTAGGCGCATATTCAGCACGTGGATTGAGGTGGTTAGCTATCTTCAAGCAATTTGTTCCACAATTTTAGTCACGCACTTCAACCTATTTTGCACGACATTTTCAACTGCAAAATATCACTAATAACTTGAGAATCTTTTACTCAAAGATTCTAAGTTAATAGATACATTAAACATATCATAGAATAAAATTTCAAAGTGTGTAAATAATATCTTGACTAGATTAAATCTCATTTATCTTTCTCCACAAGATATACAAAAATTAACAAAACAATATTTTGTGGGATTTTATATATATCAAAGTAAAACTATACAAGACCTAAATATTTGGGATCATCAAAACATGAAATACAACAATATTCCCCCTTTTATTACTTTAAATGCAACCCTTGGGTTCAATAAACAAAGCAAAAAAACTATTTTCAAGAAGCAAACAAATAATGATGACACGATTTTTCTAGGCAAATCACAAAAAATTATGGAATTAAATATAGAACCAAGCACTATATTTTGGGACACCCAAAATGGAAATGAAGCACTATATTATGGGACGGAGGGAGTACTTTTTACTTTATCTACTTCTTAACACTTTTGACTATTCAACTCTATATTTTGACTACAAGTTTTCCTAACTACAACAAATTTTCCTCACCAAACTTATGGATGAAAATTTTCAGAGATAATATTTATATAAACGCCGTATGTCCGTACCCGCGTCGCATTTTAGGACGCTATCCCCGTATCCTAAAATTTTAAAATTACCTTGTAGCACATTCGGATATATACCCGTATCCAAGACTCGTACCGTGTCTAGGTTAACTGCAATACACCCACCTAGGCCACCCATTCGTTTTACTTACAGCAGGAGGACAAAACCATGACAAAGGAAAAATGGTGGTTCTAGAAGAAATGCCTCGTCACCCATTCTGTTATTGCCTGGATAATTAGTTTGCCTAGTCATTATATTCTGTTATAGAATTCTGTTGTAGAGAGAGAAAGGTGATGAGGTGTAATTAGGGGGGAAGAATCTGGGGAGTAGTTTCTCTATAAATAGTAGGATGAGTATGTAAAGAAGGCATTCAGAAAATTAGCCAAGTAATGAAAGGAGATAGTCTGCCTCTCGAAAGCAGCACTAACTTAGCCTAATCTTGTTTGTTTATATTTCCTTGAGGTTTTTCTTGTGAAATCCAGTGGGTTCACCACAGTTGGTATCAGAGCAGCCGAAACTAAGGTGATTTAATGGCACCTAGTAACGTTTCCCAGAGAGTGGAGACTGTGGAGCAAGAGCTGGCCGGAATCCGAGCGTCCATGGAACAAATGCAGGCAGGTTCTGTGCAGACCCAGCAGACCTTCCTCGATGAAGTGGCACGGATGAACGCTCAAATGAGGATGTTCATGGAGGGGCACAACCGATTCCAGGAGGAGGTGAGGGCCAGCCTACCGGAATTTGCCAATATACCCAACACCCCGAATTCGAACAACTCACCTGGAGGCACGGGCGGGTCGAACTGGAGGTTCAAAAAACTTGACATGCCTTTATTTGACGGGACAAACCCTGATGGGTGGATTATGCGGGCCGAGAGGTACTATGACTTCTACCGGTTGACGGAGGTCGAAAAGGTGGAGGCCGCGGTTGTGGCAATGGAGGGCGACGCTCTCTTCTGGTACCAATGGGAGCATCGACGGAGACCGATAACTCAGTGGGGTGAGTTAAAAACTTTACTCCGGCGGCAATTCCGAGCTACCCAAGAAGGGTCACTGTATGAGCAGTGGCTAGCGGTGACTCAGACCGGGACGGTGGCGGAGTATCGGAAAAAGTTCATTGAATATTCGGCACCGTTAGAGGGGGTATCGGAGGAGGTGGCCATGGGCCAGTTCATAACGGGGCTCAAGGGGGAAATTAAGGCCGAGATCCGGTTACTTGGACCGCCCAATCTCGAAACGGCCATGGAACTGGCGTTTAAGGTGGAGGAGAAGCTCAGACACACCCAACCTAGAAACTCAGATCCCAAAACCTCACAAAACCCCAACCCATTTTTCCCAAAAAACCCGAACCCATATACCCATTCCGGACCGGGCCGAAACACTTTTTCCAACCCAAACCTACAAACCACAAGAAGTCCAAACCAAAACCCAACCCTTAACCGAGCCAATCAAGGAGGGATAAGGAGGTTATCTGACAAGGAATACCAACACCGCCGGGAACGGGGGTTGTGCTACCGCTGTGACGAGAAATGGAGTATGGGTCATCAATGTAAACGACCGGAGTTGAGTTGTTGTTGTTGGCCACGGCCGACGAAGAGGAGGAAGAGGAGAGCGACGTGATAGAGACCGGTATTGAAGAAACCAACCAACCCCTGGTATCGCTAAACTCAGTGGTGGGGTTTACTAACCCACGAACCATGAAGATGGTGGGGACCATCGGAGGGAAGGAGGTAGTAGTAATGGTCGATCCGGGCGCCACCCACAACTTTATATCAACCACCACCGTAGTTAACCTCCAAATTCCGACAACCTCCACCGCCCAATTCGGAGTATCCTTGGGGACGGGGTTGGCGGTGCAAAGCCATGGTGTTTGTAAGGGGGTCAAGCTGCTGCTTCAAGGGGTAATGGTGGTGGAAGACTTCCTCACCTTGGAGTTGGGACATTCGGACCTTATTTTAGGGGTCCAGTGGCTGGAGAAGCTTGGGTCAGTCACCACCAATTGGAAGACCCAAGTGATGAGGTTCAGGGTTCAAGGGGAGCCCATCACCTTACATGGAGATCCTTCACTGGGCCGAACAAGGATATCACTTAAATCCATGATCAAGGTAATACAGAAGCACAAAGGGGGTATCCTTGTGGAGTTGTGTGCTTTAGGAGCAGACCCCATGGAAAACCAAGGCCCAACCCTACCAAGCCCCGAAAAACCAGCCCTACCCAATATACCCGAATTTCTAAAAAGCGTCCTAGCCCATTATGAATCTGTTTTCCATATGCCAGTGGGCCTACCACCCAACCGAGCCCATGAGCATGCCATTAACCTCAAAGAAGGCACTAACCCAATTAGCGTGAGGCCATATCGCTACCCACAGATCCAAAAGAATGAAATAGAAAAGTTGATCACCGAAATGATGGAAGCCCGTATAATACAACCTTCATCTAGCCCATTCTCCAGCCCGGTATTGTTGGTAAAGAAAAAAGATGGATCGTGGCGTTTTTGTGTGGATTACCGGGCCCTTAACAAAGAAACCGTCCCCGACAAATACCCGATACCCGTGATAGATGAATTGTTGGATGAATTGCATGGGGCCACCATATTCTCTAAGCTTGATCTCAAATCGGGTTACCATCAAATACGGATGAAAAGGGAGGATGTTCCTAAAACCGCCTTTCGCACACATGATGGGCATTATGTGTTCTTGGTAATGCCGTTTGGGCTTACCAACGCCCCGGCCACATTTCAGTCCTTAATGAATGATGTATTTCGGCCTTTTTTGCGGAAATTTGTACTGGTTTTCTTTGATGATATTTTGGTTTATAGTGCAGATAAGGAGCAACATGGTCATCATATGGCCCAAGTGCTGGAGATCCTAGTGGCCCACAAGTTATATGCCAACATGAAGAAGTGTGAGTTTGGTCAACCCCAAGTCTCTTATTTGGGCCATGTGGTGTCTGCCCAAGGGGTAGAAGTGGACCAAAGCAAGATACAAGCTATGGTGGATTGGCCCATTCCCAAGAATATCAAAGAATTAAGAGGATTCTTGGGCCTGACGGGCTACTATCGCAAGTTCATTGCCCAATATGCCACCTTGGCTGGGCCCCTAACCGATCAACTCAAAAAAGATGCATATGGGTGGACTGAAGAGGCGACTTGGGCCTTCGAAAAACTGAAAAAAGCAATGACCCACACTCCAATCTTGGCCATGCCCGATTTTAACAAGATTTTCATCATAGAGGCTGACGCCTCCGGGTACGGGTTAGGGGCAGTACTTATGCAAAATGACAGGCCCATTGCATATTATAGCCACACTTTGGGGCCAAGAGGAAGAGCAAAGCCCATTTATGAAAAGGAGTTAATGGCAATAGTGTTGGCAGTCCTCAAATGGCGTCATTATCTATTGGGCCGAACTTTTGTGATCCGCACCGACCAGCAGAGTTTGAAGTTTTTAATGGATCAGCGTGAGGTGGGGCCGGAATATCAGCGTTGGGTCCGGAAATTATTGGGCTTTGATTTTCAGATTCAGTACAAGCCCGGTGCGGCCAATAGGGTTGCTGATGCCCTTTCACGAAGGAGCCCCCCGAGCCCACCTTGAATGTCCTAGCATCCAGCCCGGTTTCAAATTGGGCCCAGATACAAAACCAGTTGAAGGCAGACCCCTTCATAGCCCACATTATGACAGAGATACAAGGAGGGAAGTTGATTAAGGGCTATGAGATCCAACATGACCAGTTGTTTTACAAAGGAAGGAAGGTCCTCCCAAGCACCCACCCATTAACGAAAGAACTTCTCGAACTCTACCATAACTCTCCTTATGGGGGACATTCCGGCGACCTCAAAACCTACCTCCGGCTTGCCGCCGAATGGTTTTGGCCGGGCATGCGAAAGGCCGTGCTACTCATGTTCGCCAGTGTGCCGTATGTCAGAAAAACAAGGCGATGACACAATCGCCGGCGGGGTTGTTACAGCCCTTACCGGTGCCGGCGCAGGTCTGGGAGGAAATCACCATGGATTTCGTGGAGGGGCTGCCGAAATCAAAGGGGTTTGACACCATATTGGTGGTAGTGGATCGGTTTACTAAATATGGGCACTTTATTGGGCTATCCCACCCATTCACGGCTCTCACGGTGGCAGGGGTTTTTATCAAAGAGATTGTCCGCCTTCACGGGTTTCCGGCCACCATAGTTTCAGACCACCGCATATTCATGAGTATGTTCTGGAAGGAGCTCTTCCGCCTCCACCAAACCTTCCTCTTACGAAGCACGGCCTACCACCCTCAGACCGACGGACAGTCGGAGGTGGTCAATAAATGTTTGGAAACATACTTAAGGTGTTTTGTGGGCGGAAAGCCACGAACTTGGGCTCAATGGTTACCTTGGGCGGAATTTTGGTATAATACCTCACCCCATGTGTCGATCAAAATGACACCATTCCGTGCCTTGTATGGTAGGGAGCCCCCCCACCTTCTCCGCCATGGACATGGCGCAACGGTGCTTGATTCTCTGGACCAACATCTACAAGAACGTGATGCTATACTGGACGAATTACGTGCCCAGATGCTTCTGGCCCAACAGCAGATGAAAAAAGTGGCTGATGGAAAACGCAGAGACGAGAAGTTTGACATTGGAGATTGGGTATACCTTAAGCTCCAGCCATACCGCCAGAAATCACTGGCTCGCCGTCCTTATGAGAAGTTGGCCGCCAAGTTCTATGGGCCTTACCAAGTCATCGCATGTGTAGGCACAGTGGCTTATAAATTGGCTCTTCCACTTACTAGCAAAGTTCACCCGGTCTTCCATGTGTCGCAGCTGAAGCGAGTTCAAGGGCCCCTTCCTACCCTCCCCACTCCACTACCTGACAGTCTCAATGGTGATTTGGAACTGGAAGTATTACCTGCCAAACTACTGGGCGTTCGTACCACTTTACATGGAGATGAGACTAGTCTGGAAGTTCTCATTCAGTGGCAAGGGTTGTCAGAATTTGAAGCAACTTGGGAACAATCTGCACTCATCCAAGAGCGTTTCCCTTCTTTCCACCTTGAGGACAAGGTGCGGGTTTGGGAAGGGGGTAATGCAATACACCCACCTAGGCCACCCATTCGTTTTACTTACAGCAGGAGGACAAAACCATGACAAAGGAAAAATGGTGGTTCTAGAAGAAATGCCTCGTCACCCATTCTGTTATTGCCTGGATAATTAGTTTGCCTAGTCATTATATTCTGTTATAGAATTCTGTTGTAGAGAGAGAAAGGTGATGAGGTGTAATTGGGGGAAGAATCTGGGGAGTAGTTTCTCTATAAATAGTAGGATGAGTATGTAAAGAAGGCATTCAGAAAATTAGCCAAGTAATGAAAGGAGAGAGTCTGCCTCTCGAAAGCAGCACTAACTTAGCCTAATCTTGTTTGTTTATATTTCCTTGAGGTTTTTCTTGTGAAATCCAGTGGGTTCACCACATTAACATAGTTTATATGACATGCAGTACCCAACTCTTTTTGAGGTTGAATTGACTGTTAATTTGCATGAATCATAGACAATTGTTGCAAAATATAGTATTATGAATGTAAATCTGATGTACTTATTTCTTGGTTATCCAGGATGCTGTTTCATCATAAAAAGCACCAATACATATTGAGCTTGAAGTCTGACTATTAATTCCTGTTGATTATATAGTTAAAACTAAATACTTATTCTGATATGAACTAATGGTTATAGTTTTATACTTTTATGAATATAAATATATAACAGAGATATTAATGGTCAAAGTTGGACTACAAATCACAGAGGGTTTATATCAATGGTCAATGCTATGCAATATGTATACAATTGCTGACTGTCATTACATATTTTCATGCTAGGCAAAGGGAGGAGGATTAGCATTTCTCCAAGTTAATCAATCTTCATTGAAGGAGAATAGTTCTTCTGGAAGACCATCTGCTTTGCTGGCATATATTAACAGGGATCTGAATATGTTGTATTTGACCCCCTTACCCAAGAACAACAAGAACTCAATGTTCATCGGAAGAAAGGTTCAGCGGATTTCGAGGAAGCAGGTATGACTTAATGATACTACTATATATAGCCCTATCATCTTACAATTTAAGGAAGCTCTGTGATACAATGATGAATTGCTAGTTTTGTTGTAACATTTTCTGATCATAAGAGAAGGATCAGTCCCTATATTAATGTAATGATTCTGTGTTGGCTGCATTGGCTGTGTGCTTTTATTGGAACCTCAAATTATAAATCATAAGATATGCTGTTAGAAAAGCTGAAATCCTGATACGCTCTGGCTGATTCTATGTATTGTTCCCTGGAAGACTTTTGCCTTTGACATGGAAAGCCATCATGTAACAGCCCTGTTATATTTGTAAATCATTGATTTTGCAAGCTGAAAGTGAGATATGTATTGGGATTTTGCTTCATTCCATGCAGAGATTTTCTTTTGTTTGAAGAGGTCAAGGCCATGTTGTTTTCAATTAATATTTTCTGTTTAGACTTGTCTGTGCTGAACTGAGCTTTTTTTTTTGCTGACGTGAATCAACTTCAATGAAATGCATTTTCAGTTCAAAAGAACATGGCCTAAAGCTGATCATGTCCTTGTTTCATGCACATTCGAGTATCGTAGCAGTAAGGTTAACTGCGTCTGAGAAAAGTTAAAACTGTCTCTCCAGAAAGAGGATAGATAGAATGATAGATACTGTACTGAAGAATCATTGTATTATGCGATTCCACTTGAGATGGAATGCAACTTACACAACATCTATAGATTTATTCATATATCTTCTTTCTTAGAAGTTTTTAGTTAAGCTTGCAGGATATGTTCAATTGCTTGTGATGCTGCTGTAATAGATTTCCTATTGAAACACTGACTAATAGTTGATAATTTTTTTGTTAGGACGATCTGGGTACGCTTCTATTTACGGGGAGCTGCCGCATTTTGATCCCAAGAAGATTATGCAAGCTACTATTGTGCCGTCAGAGCGTCCTTGGGAGACCATTTTCAACGGTCCCTCACATGCTCTTCCGCCACTTACGAAATTGTGTTCTGCATTTTTGGAATCATTGCTTGAGAAGAGAACAGCTAGCACTGGCTGATTTCTGAGCAGAATTTTGAATTGTAATAGAAATTTTGGCACGGAAATCACCTTTGATTTTCTTCTTCGTATACGGTGTCTATGTAACCACTTATTTACTCTGCTTAATGAAATGAAGAAGCATATTTAAGTATTAATGAAATGTTTCCTATTTTTCTTTTTGGGCCCCCCACTGGAGACTCACTGGTAAGAAGAAGGATCTTACTGGAGCAGCACCTTTCATAGGTCAGCCAGTTCAGCTACGCATACGCTTGAGAGTAGGGGAGATATAAGTGTATTTTTACTCCCAAGTATAAGTAGGTAGTGGGGTTTAAACTTGTGACCTCCAAGTCATACGGTGAATTTTCCACCATCTCCACCAAGCAAGCTTGATTATGAAATGTTTCCTATTGCCTCTCAATATGCATGTTGAGCTCATTTTGTAGAAGCATGATGTAATTGTTATAGTAGACCTAGATGAAAACTTCTTGTCGACTTTTTGCTGTCTAAAAACTTTTATGCTTGCTGTAATACTCTTATTATAGTCTTATGTACATCACTTGTATGTATGAAAGGGGAAGGAGATGGACTCCACATCAGCTCGTACACATCTCTTAATTACAGAAGCGACTATTGTTGGCTTATAAATAAGAGATATAACAATAGCTGAAAACTCATTTTGTTATTCTAGTATGAATACTAGACCAACTACAAGAGGGGGGGTTGAATTGTTGTTGAGGGGAAATTTCGATTTTAAATGCGGAATAGAAGAACTTAGAATAAAAAAAGATTGGACGCAAAATGTAACTTACAAGGAAAACTTTCTCGACCCAATAGGAAGAAAACTTTGACCCTAAGAGATTTTGACTAAAAACTCTATATTAGGCCAAAATACTTTCTTTACAACCTATAACTAGACTTTTCTCTGTTCCTCTAGGAACTTGTTTCCAGTCACTTAGTTTCTCTTGAACAGATGATACTCACTTGACTTCACTCGAAGTTTTCTCTTTTTCTCTCACTTGTTACAAGAATATTTTGATTTTTTTACTCAACCAAACACTAAGAATGTTACAATGATATGTGATTGTAGGAGAAGAAGAAAATATAGAAAAACTTTCTAAGTAAAAGATAAACTTTGTATGCTTGAAAGTTGTGTTTTTCGAACAAGTATTTTCTTCCTTAAATAAATGCAATAGCTTCATGTACTTGACTCCATGTTCTCCATGTTGTGTACTTGCTAAAACTTAGGGATCAAAGCCCATTTTCGCTACACATCATCCACGATCTTTGCAACTATAAACAACCAACCCCATTATTCGTTAGTAGGCGCATATTCAGCACGTGGATTGAGGTGGTTAGCTATCTTCAAGCAATTTGTTCCACAATTTTAGTCACGCACTTCAACCTATTTTGCACGACATTTTCAACTGCAAAATATCACTAATAACTTGAGAATCTTTTACTCAAAGATTCTAAGTTAATAGATACATTAAACATATCATATAATAAAATTTCAAAGTGTGTAAATAATATCTTGACTAGATTAAATCTCATTTATCTTTCTCCACAAGATATACAAAAATTAACAAAACAATATTTTGTGGGATTTTATATATATCAAAGTAAAACTATACAAGACCTAAATATTTGGCATCATCAAAACATGAAATACAACAATATTCCCCCTTTTTGATGATAGCAAATATAAGGCAGAAAATATAAAATGAACAAAAGTTAACAAATGAAATTAAAGCAAAAGAATCAAGAGCTAAGACTTCTAAAACAAACAAAACAAAATCTAGAACTAAGACTTATCAGTTTTGAAAACAAGGAAAGAAAAGTCAAAAAGCATCACCACAGAAATTAAGGAGACTAGAATGTTTTTGTGTGTGCCACTTTAGTTCCCCCTTTTATCATCATAAAAAACATCTAAGCAACTAGTAGTACTCTAAGAGTGTATCAAAGACAACAATAACAAATGAAAAGTTGCTCTAACATTGGATCTAATAATACTAGCCATCCAAAAATTGTAATGAGCAGGCATTGAGACATGAGTTATGCACAAGATAAGTTCAAGAAAAAAAATGAAGGAAAGAAGCAAAGTAAGCAAAAAGATGAGCAAATCGAAAAGAAATAAGAAGAGAGAAGAAAAATAGAAACTGATGTGTTAGACACATCCAAAAGATAATGAAAATAAAAGTATCACTAAACCACCATTGTTTAAGTACATCCCAAAAACCAAAGTAACATTGTTTTAATAGATTAATTTGAAGAAAAGGGGATTAGAGTTTGGGGAGAACAGAAAAAGTAGAGACAACAACGTCAATCTCTATTATATAAGGCAACACATGGGGGACACCAAAAAATAGAAAAAGAAAAAAAAGAAAAAAAAAATAGAGACATAACTAACTCTCATTTGAATGAAAAAAAGGGGGAAAGTAGGACATTTAAAGTAAACATCAATTTTTTGAAAAAACAAAAAGTAAAGACGGTTTTTCTACTCCGTAAAAAAAAAACGGTTTTTCTACCCAATTAATTTTATTTTCTACTTCACATGCTATCGCACGCATTGCGTGCATGTAAGACTAGTCTTATCTGTCACAACAACTTCTCCTTTCTTGATAGCTACTAGGATTTGCTCCTGCCGAAGATCAACTTTGGCTACCCTGACTTCAACACCCTGGATCCTGGTGTGGAGAAGGGGCATAGAGTCTTGAAGTAAATGTAGAATCCCACGAAGGCTAGTGGTGGAGAGAAGTGGAAAATCCACAACAGTAGATCTTGGAGAGACTAGATCCTCCTCTAAATATATTGTTACATCACCCTTACCCTGATCCTAGGGAGACTTAGTCTCTGCTAGTCTCTGACTCTTTCGAACAGACTTTGGATCCGATCACTGACCTCTTCCTCATGTTTCCTTCTGATCTCAGTGTCTACCTTTCCCTTGGGCTCTTCATTCTCATACCCTAACTTACCACCTTGTACGCTCATCTTAAGTCTAGAGAGTTTATCCTTAGTCAAATAATTCTCCGGTTCTAGATCAAAAGAGGGACTGGCATGAAGTTTGATTTAATTATTTTTAAGAATGGTAGAGACAAGGGTACCATACCCAATTTTGTTATTATGGGAGATGCAGTATGAGAGGTGTGAAATCATCAAAGAGGAAAAGTTTATTTTTATGTTCTTTGCAAGGTAGAACATAAGGGAAAGATCTATGAGGTTCGCTTGAGTCCTCTTGAAAGTTGTTCTGGGCAAAATGAAGCGCCAAATTAATTGAAACAAGAATTTGTGAAAAGGAGAGAGATCTTTTTGATCTAAGGACTGGTCAGTAGCATCACCACCAAAATAATCCAGAATTGTGGCATTGGAAGACACATTCACATTTAATTTTGCCCAACCTTTAAGATAATCCTTGTACCCATCATTCGGTATGATAATCCTTGTACCCATCATTCGGTACTTCAAACCACTCAAAAATTTTCTTCTCACTGAATTTTACTAACTTCCCACTAACAACACTTATGCATAAACCATCATTATTCTCAATTGAAACAAATTCACCCATTTTTGCTTCATACAAACCCTCATCAGAACTTAACACTTTAGTGAATTTTTGAAATTTCACATCATCAAGAAATTCGACCTAATTGGTTTTCTTGCACCAAGAAAAATCGACACAAAACCTATGATATACTTAGAAGATTTGGACTTCTTAATTACCGCATTTTGTTGGGACTAAGATTTCTTTCTCCTGCTCTGTTTCAACATCGTCAAGCTCTTCTTCCTTCTTGGGAGACATCACTTCATCAGCTAGTTATTATTTTGAGAACCCAAAGAATCTTCATTTGAGTTTGAAGATTCATTTTCACTTTCTTATTTGTTGTCAACCAGAGGAGAAGTTTCTTCAGCGGAAAACTTTTGGTTTCATTAGAGGATTTTTCACTACAAAAAAAAGTCCATTTAGAGACGGACAAAATCCGTCCCTAAATAGGTCAATTCCGTCGCTATATGGGCTTAGAGACGGATTTAGAGACGGATATTGTCCCTCTCTAAAACCCTTGTCGCTAATTCGAGTTAGAGACGGATTTTAAAAATCCGTCTCTAAAGTTTAGAGACGGATTTTGGAAATCCGTTTCTAAGCTTAGAGACGGATTTAGGAAATCCGTCTCTAAGCTTAGAGACGGATTTAGGAAATCCGTCTCTAGTTTAGAGACGGATTTTGAAAATCCGTCTCTAAACTTAGAGACGGATTTTGGAAATCCGTCTCTAAGTTAGAGACGGATTTTGGAAATCCGTCTCTAAGTTTAGAGACGGATTTTGGAAATCCGTCTCTAAGTTTAGAGACGGATTTTGGAAATCCGTCTCTAAATTCGCTGAAAATATAAAAAATATATAAACGAAATTAACAACACGATAATTCCTAATATTATCATGATTATATTTAATCACCTATTATTACCTACCTAGTTCAAGTTGATCTCATTCCATTTAGGAATATCCCTTAAGTAAACCCGGTTCAACTCTACAAGAGAAAGGATAAGAAGACTCCACAGTCGCAAGAATCGCTGTTCGTAGGAATCGAACTTGTAACCTCAAAGAAACGAGAAGAAGCTCCAACCAACTACACCAAATACAACTTGGTATACTTCTCTACATAATATTGGTAATATGTAGAAGAAATATTAGAGACGGATTCAAAAATCCGTCCCTAATTTAGAGACGGATTTTCAAATCCGTCCCTAAATTAGAGACGATTTCTAAAATCCGTCTCTATAACTTAGAGACGGATTTTAAAATCCGTCTCTAACTTAGAGACGGATTTTTAAAATCCGTCCCTAAATTAAAGAAGTGCAATAAAATATTCATATTTGAATTTAGAGACGGATTTTTAGAATCCGTCTCTAAATTTAGAGACGGATTTTAAAAATCCGTCCCTAAATTAGAGACGGATTCTAAAAATCCGTCCCTAAATTAGAGACGGATTTTGAAAATCCGTCTCTAAATTAAATACGTGGAATAAAATATTCATATGTAAATTTAGCGACGGATTTTTTAAATCCGTCTCTAACTTTAGAGACGGATTTTTAAATCCGTCTCTAACTTTAGGGACGGATTATCAATATCCGTCCCTAAGTTAGAGACGGATTTTCAAAATCCGTCTCTAAATTTATTTCGAGACGGATTTTTAAAATCCGTCTCTAATTTAGGGACGGATTTTTAAAATCCGTCTCTAATTTAGGGACGGATTTTTAAAATCCGTCCCTAAAGTTAGAGACGGATTTAAAAATCCGTCTCTAATTTAGAGACGGATTTAAAAAATCCGTCTCTAAATAAATTTAGAGACGGATTATCAATATTGTTCTCTAAATTAGAAACGGATATATATCCGTCTCCAAAAATCCGTTGCTATATAAGCTTTTTTTTGTAGTGTTTGTTTGGGTGCCATTGAAGTCTTTTGGAGAAGGAGATGAAGATGAGAAGTTTTGAGAGAGAGAGAGAGAGAGAGAGAGAGAGAGAAAGTGTAAGCGGTTTTTTAGAGGTGATGGCTTTGAGGTGAAAAGTGATTTTGACGTATAAATATGCTTTGATGTGATGGATGCTTTTTCTTGAGAGTAATTTATGGGGGATGGTGAAAACATTTAAGAATTTCCCTTCCTTTATTAATTCGTTGAATTTTTGTATTTTTAAGTTATGTAATTGTATGTTGGTGAAGCGTTTCAATGTATCAAAAATTTATAGGGGATAAATGAAGAGAGAATTAAATTTGTGGAAAGAGAAAAATATAGAATTAAAGAATAAATCTGTTATCTACTTGCAATACTGTCATTATTGTGCGATTGAAATTATTTGCTTTTGCTGCGTTTCGATCATTAGGTTTGCACTGTTATTTGATGTTGAATTGTTGAGGTTTGATTTTTTTATAATAAAAATTGCCCAATTTGCGTCGCACCTAGCTAGTAATGCGACGCAGATTCCCTTTTATTTTTAATAAAAAATTCCTAATTTGCGTCGCATATTACTTGAACATGCGATGCAAATGGTTGATTTGCGTCGCACCATATACAATGTGCGATGCAAATAGCTAAAAAATCTGCGTTGTTTCCGCATACGACGCAGATCAATTATAGGTCATCTGCGTCGAGACCTGTGCTGTCGGACCCAAGTCCGACGCAAATAGGGGTCCCAGGTCCGACGTAAATCAACCTCTCTCTACTAGTGAGAAGTTATTTTTGCAGAATGTAACGTTATATTGTTAGATTATTATTTATCCCTGCATGTTATTCATTAGTATCATGTTAGGAATGTTTATGTAATACTATGTAGTACTCAGCTTTGCTGATTACGTGCTTTGTTTGTGATTGTTGATCATGGCTTTGCCTTATTGATCCTGTGATGACCCATGTTGGTGAGCAAATTCTTTAGAGCATTGACATTTACAGGTTCGCAGATGTTGCATCATTGGGAATATGGGAATGGAGAGCTTGTGTAATCTATTATTATAATTACTACCTTAGTAGGAAAATTTTATAATAAGTTTGATTTGAGTAGACATGAGTGTTTGGTTTTCAGTACTTATTTACTTATTTATTTATTATATTAAAGTATGAAGTTTAGTTTTTTTTTTTCCGCTGTAAAATTCTGAATAAGCCGATACGTTATCACATTGGTGATAATGATTGGGTAATTCTCTATGTTTTATATTAAAAAGGTATTTATGAAAAGAGAGAATTATCGGGGTGTTATAGTACATTCTTATGACTTATGAGGCAGTTTCACGAGAGGAGCAACTTCACATATAAATCAACTCTCTTTCTTAGAACAATTATTTATCCAATAATCATATTGTTTGTACAAACATTGTGATCAGTGTTTCATACCTTATTCATAATAACATGGGTTTCACATCTAATTATTTACATGCACGACTAACATGTAAAATGGGTGCATAAAGATATTGTGCTCAGCCTGGAATACAATTATAAAGTTGAAAGTACCAAAAATTTCTAAAGGCATATCATTAGAAAAGCTTTCTTAACCAATCGGGTAGATCAAGAAAACAACTGTAGCCGCCTCTACAACTGGAGCTAAATATGCAACAACAATATAAGGGCGCATACCCATACGGAAGCTAAGTTTCCACTCACGACCCATATAACAAGCTACACCAAGTAAGACATGTAGAAAGAAAAACTCCCTCGAAAAAAGGGTCTCTCTCTAGTTCGTAGAATGCCCTAATGTATTGCGGTGGTTCTCCATTACGGCGGCTGGATTCCTTGGCTATGACTGAGAAAATGACTGCTTTTTGTTCGAAACTTCGAATTGATGAGGAAGAGGATGTAGTTATTGACATAAAATCGATAAACCCTAACCCCGAAAATCCAAAACTCCCGCTTCTTCTCATTGGAAAGTTACTGAGTGATAGATCGTACAATCTGGATGCTTTTAAGCGCACCATTACGCTTGTCTGGGCACCTGTGCATGGAATTGTTATTCCGGTTTTGTGTCCGAATCTTTTTGCCTTTCACTTTTTCCACTGGTAGGACATGGCTAAAGTCTTAGACGGTCGTCCATGGTGTTTTGATAACATGTTGGTGTTGCTAAAGGAGGCTGATGGTGACGAACAACTTGACCAGGTATCCATTATCCACTCCCCTTTTTGGGTTAGATTAAAAAATCGCCCTTTTAATTATAGATCTGATGACGTTATTTTGGAGGTTGAGGAGGATGTCTTGGGTATTGGTAGGTACAAGAGGGTTAGAGTTATGCTTAATGTTACAAAATCCTTGTGTCGTTTTCGGAGAATTAAGGTTAATACGGGGAAGGAAATTCAAATTGATTTGTGTATGAACGTCTTCCATTTTTCTATTTCGCCTGTGGCATAATGGGTCATTCAGAAAGAGATTGTCATGGAGTTCTAGAGGAAGATAGTAAAGAAAGTTTGGGTTAGAGTACTGCTTTCAAGGCTACGCCTCGAAAAGGGCGTTCAAAAGAAGTGGCTGAGGAAGAAAAATTTAGAACCAGTAAAAAGGTTCTTTTTGTCCCTTCTATTGCTTTGAATGAAGTGGATCCCCAAATTCTTGTTCCTCATAATGGTTCTGTCGGATTGGAACCCCCCCCTCAAATTGGCATCACCAAGGGACCTAAGTCTCCCCCCCCCCCCCCCCACACGCAGGACTTGTCCCCCTACCTATCCAAATTTGTCTTCTTCCCACCTGCAATCCTACCAATTAATTGCCACCTCCCAGCCATCTCACCACTCAAAAGCTACCACTTTCCTGACAACTCTCCTGTCACTCGCATCCAAACACCCCAAATAATACCTAACCTATGCGATAACCAGTCAACCCCTCCCCACATTAATTTACCTCCTCAAAATTTGCCCCCCTTCATTACCTAATTCGCACAATGATGCCACGCCCACCCAGACACCCTACCCGATTTCATAAAATACCCCGACCCTTTTTACTCCTCCTCCTAGTCTGGCTGAGCAGCCTACCTTGCTTCATGAAAACCTGAACCAAAGTACGTTTGTTTTTTCTAGCATCAAACAAGCAGGGGTGAAATCTCGCTCTTGGAAACGAATTGATCGTGATAGTATGGAAGATAAAGGACAAGTAAAGAACATGGAGCTTGATCCTTGTGATTTGTGTCTAAAACATTCTCAGGAATCTATTACTAATCTGGACTTTGAATTAAGTGAGGGTGCATGAAGCGTCTCAAGCCGAACACCACTCATGAGTTTCAATCCACCTTTTCGGCAGATGTTGGTGACACCCATCCCCGCAAAGCATCATGAGTATCCTTTGTTGGAACTGCTTGGGGTTGGGCAACCCTCAGACAGTTCGACAACTCCATCGCTGAAGTTTGAGCAACAACCCTGATATTGTTTTTATCTCCTAAACAATTATCAACAAAATTGAAGCGGAGAACTTGAAAACGAACTTGGGTTTTAAAAATGCATTTGGTGTCTCTAGTAGGGGTAAAGGAGGTGGTTTATGTTTATTCTGGAATGATAATGTCAATTTCTCCCTGGTCTCGTTTTCTCATCACATTTGTGGTGTGGTTGAGAATGGTGAAAGTTCATGGTTTTTTGTTGGCTTATGGGTGGGGTAAAGAGGAGGAGAATGACTTGGAATCATATCTGAAATTTATGTGAAGATTCTCACCTTCCCTTGATTATTGGTGGGGATTTTAATGAAATTCTCAGCTATGACGAGAAAGAAGGCGCATCTGATCGTGTTCGGCGTGAGATGAATGGGTTCCAGAATGTTTTAGAGGAATGTGAGCTGCGTGATCTTGGTTACAATGGTGCCTAGTATACTTGGGAGCGAGGTAGTTCTACTGCCACCCGAATCAGGAAGCGTCTTGATCGATTTGTTTGTTCAAACTCATGGCTCCATCTATTCCCTCACACAAATGTGCAGCATTTGCTTCGCCATAAGTCCTATCATTCGGCTACCCTAACTACAATTACAAAGTAGCGTCAGCACGGTAGGAAAATGAAGGGCTTTAAGTTTGAAACGACCTGGTTACTTGATGAAGGGCGCGAGGCTACTGTTCGTGCGGCTTGGGCAGGTTCGGCGGGTGAAGAAATAAATTCGAGACTCGCTTCTTTGGCTCACCAGTTGGTTGTTTGGAGTGCTGGCATATTTAATAAGCTTCGTGAGAAAATCAAGCAGGTGGAGTTAAGTAGGGCCCAAAAGCGTCCTATTTCTGAGGACTCTTGTCATGTTTCTGCTGATCTTGAAAGAAAACTTGATGACCTTCATGAAAAGCACGAAGCCTATTGGTACTTGCGCTCCCGAGTTGAAGAAATGAGGGATAGGGATCGTAATACTTCCTATTTTCACCACAAAGCATCTCACCGGAAAAAACAAAACTATGTAAAAGGTTTATTTGATGACCAGGGCACCTGGCATGAAGATAGAGAAGATGTCGAACTTGTGATTACAGAATATTTCAGCAACATTTTCAGTTCTACCTCTCCCACCGATCATGATTTTGAGGAAGTTTTGAAATATGTTAATCCTATTATTTCTGAGGAGTGTAATAAAGCTCTTCTCCGGCCTTTTTTGAAAGAAGAAATTTATGCTGTCCTCCAGCAGATGCATCCCTGCAAAGCCCCGGGGTCCCGACGGTATGCATGCAATTTTTTATTAGAGATTTTGGCATATTGTTGGTGATGATATTACTAGTTCTGTTAGTAATATTTTGAGTGGCACTACCTCCCCGGCTAGTGTTAATTACACTAATATTGCTTTGATTCCTAAGGTTAAAGATCCTACTTTAGCTGCTGAATTTCGGCCTATTGCCCTCTGCAACGTGCTTTATAAGCTTCTCTCTAAAACTTTGGTGATCAGATTGAAGGATTTTTTTCCTTCTATTGTTACTGAGAATCACAGTGCTTTTATGCCTGATCGTCTCATTACTGATAATGCTCTCATTGCTATGGAAATTTTCCATACCATGAAATCTCGACAGAAGGGAAGATGTGGTACTATTGCCATGAAGCTGGACATGAGCAAAGCGTATGACAGAGTTGAGTGGGGGTTTCTTAGGAAGCTTGTCCTGACGATGGGCTTTGATGGTAGATAGGTTAATTTGATTATGAACTGTGTTCTACAGTCTCTTATGCTTTCATTATTAATGGAGGCGTCTGTGGTTCAGTTACTCTCGCTAGGGGACTCCGTCAAGGTGACCCTCTCTCTCCGTAATTTATTTATTTTGGTAGTTGATGCTTTCTCAAAAATGATGCAGAGAAAGAAATAGGAAAGATTGATCCACGATGCTAAAGCCAGCCGAAGTCGTCTAGAGATTTCTCACCTCCTTTTACAGATGACAATCTTCTTTTTACTAGAGCTACCCGACAGGAATGCAAAGAAATAGTTGATATTCTCAACACATATGAAGCCGCATCTGGACAGAAAATTAACTACGAAAAATCGAAAGTCTCTTTTAGCAAAGGTGTTAGTGTTGATCAAAGAGTTGTGTTATCTGAAGTTCTGAACATGAGGCAGGTTGAAAAGCATGATAAGTATCTTGGTATCCCTTCTATCAATGGCAGATTGAAGACTTCTATCTTCAATTCTCTCATGGATAGAGTTTGGAAGAAACTCCAAGGTTGGAAAGAAAAATTCCTTTCTCGAGCTGGATAAGAAATTCTTTTGAAGTCAGTGATCCAGGCAATGCCCACATATCTCATGGGAGTTTATAAAATTCCCGTCACCATCATCCAAAAAATTCACTCTGCCATGGCTCGTTTTTCGTGGGGAGGAAATGACACTCATTGGAAAGTGCACTGGATTAATTGGAAAACAATGTGCACTCTGAAATGTTATGGTGGTATGGGTTTCAAAGACCTTGCAAATTTTAATGATGCTCTTTTGGGGCGCCAAGCTTGGTGGTTGTCCCGGGATCCTAACTCTCTTTTTGGTAGTTATGAAAGCCAAATATTTTAGACATGAAAATTTCCTTGATGCTTCCCTTGGCTTCTCTTGCAGTTACTCATGGAAGAGCATCTGGAGTGTTAAAGCTTTGATTAAAGAGGGGTTCATTTCGAGAGTTGGTGATGGAGCTAGTATAGATATTTGGGAGGATCCGTGGATTTGTGGAGACTAAGGAAGGTTTATCACAAGTGAGAAGAATGTGGCGCTTCAACAGGTTAGCAATTTGATTGATTCAGATTTTATGGAGTGGAAGATCCCTTTGATTGAATAAACTTTTAATGAAGATGATGTTAAAAAGATTCTCGCCATTCCTCTTAGTGCCCTCTCTAGTAATGATGAATTAATTTGGGCACTTACAAAGAATGGAGATTATTCAGTTAAAACTGCATACATGCTTGGTAAGGGAGGCAACCTTGATAATTTTCATCATGCTTGGGTTCACATTTGGGGTGCGGATACGAGCTCCAAAGTTCGCCACTTCTTCTGGATACTTTGCACCAACTCACTTCATGTTCGTGCTTTGCTCCATTAACAACATTTTATTGAAGATGCTTCTTGCCCATGGGGCTGTGGTGAGGAGGAGACAGTGGCTCACGCCATTTTTTGCTGCCCTCTGGTGGCTGAAGTCTGGGAAGCTTGTGGGTGCTCGTTGCTTTGTAGTCAGGTTTCATCCTTGGCAATGGTGGATTTAATTGTGAAATGGCAGCAGTTGGATTCTAAGGTGATCCAAAAAGGAATGTTCCTTGCTTGGGTGCTTTGGGGTGAACGAAACAAGCTGGTTTTTCAAGAACAATCTACGCCCCTTCGAGTTTTGGTTGAGCGAGTGTCGAGACTTGTTGGAGAGCATGGCTCGTATGCCAAACACATATATCAACCCTTGACTTCAGATCTTTTGCCCACGAGTTCGAAGCTGTGGCGGGATTCTCCGCCTGATATTATCAAAGTCAACACTGATGCCTCCCTCGCTGCTAAAGGCTGGGTTGGGCTTGGCGTTGTTGCGCGTAATTCTGTCGGGGATGTCCTCTTTTCAGCCACCCGCATAGTCAAAGCTTTTTGGGCCCCTGAAGTAGCTGGAGCTAAGGCCATTGCCTTTGCTCTTAAGCTTGGCCATCACCATGGTTTTGAGAAGATAATGGTTGAATCAGATTGTCAAGTGAACGCCATTTCTTACCTGTCAAAGCATGCTATCTTCCTCTCAGATTTGGATTTTATCCTTCATGATATTCTTTCTGTTAGTATTCATTTTCAGTCTTTTAGTTGGTCTCATGTAAAAAGAGATGGCAATTATGTTGCGCATCATTTTGTGAAGCTTATCCCTTTTGAGGTTGAACAAGTTTGGGAGAGGCACTGTCCGATGGAAGTGACTCTCTATGTACTCACATATTATCTGTCTTTGTTTGAGTAATATATTTGCTTGGCTTTCCAAAAAAAATAAAAAAGTGTAAGACGGGTAGAAGAATTAGCTCAAAAAGAGCAACTGGGTTTGTAGAAACTGGATTGCTACAGTACAATATACAGTTTGAAGACAATTTAGCTAGTAAATGGCTTTGGACCAAACTGATCAAGACCTAAGAATTATGGTCAACGTCTACCATTTGTCATAAATTTTACAATTAATCCACAACTAGCAACATGACACTTTTTGACTTAGCAAGGAAGAAACTTGTGAAAGACTCGATTCGTTGACCGTGAAACCTTGTGGTGGTGCATGAACGACCCTAGTGGAGTAGTTAGTTGTTATTGATACTCCTCGGACAATCTTCTTGTATGTGCTACAAATTATAGTAAATATATTACAAATTTGAAAAATGAAATTTGTGAAAAGTTTATAAAGAACCACGCCTTTTGAATTAAAGCTTTAAAATGATTTTACATACGAGAAGTGCATATTGATGAGAGGAAAGATAATTGTTCATTTTACAGTTTGGTGGCCTCTCATATTCCCATACACATTACACAATGATGCATCATTAGCTAGACCTGATATTAGCACAATCTGTCTCAAAAGTTTGCATAAGTTGGCAAACTAGGCTTATTAAGAAATTAGTCAAAATGAACATATTCACCTATGTATTGATCATCTTTAGTTTGATGAGTGGCTTAGAAACGGTAAGAAATGAGTTCTTGATCAATAATACACTAATATATGAATTAGGAAGGTTAGCCGCACAGTTCGACGAAAAAGTCCATTGTACTAGTCAGGCTCCCGATGTCAAAATGCTTAATAAGATATCTTTCCGAAAAGTAAAACGGGCCAAAAAATCCAACTCGCCACTATGTCGTGACCTACAGGCTTTTTAAGCCATCCGAATTCATTTAGGGTTCAAAAATAACATTTCAATAATTTCCGGATTTATTTTTGCCTAAAATTCGTATTAGGGTTTTGTTTCGACTATTTAAATGTTTTTATCCATTATTAAGAGACAAGTTTTATTCTAATAATAATATTTAAGAGTTTAACTCTTTTTTTGGTGGATTTCGGAGTTTCTGCAAATTTATTGCTTGTAAATATGTTTGTTTGTACTAGAAATTGCGCTTGCTTTTCCTCCATTAATTTCGATTGCATTAATATAAAATAAAGATAATGAACTATATTTGATAGTATAAGAACACCTATGGTGACTTGCTTTGATTACTTTGTGAGCCCATAGAAATATAGAATAGATGTAAATGTATCGTCCTAGAAAAGAAGACTCATAAGAAAAAAATTCAAAATATGGGGTCTAATAATTGGATCAAAAACACTGCACTAACGTTTATTGTGTTGTAATCCAACCGAGCCATTATTAGTAACCCCTCTATGACTATATCACGCACATTATGTATTAATGATCTCAAACTTTAATAGGTCCCTTAATATGTTCCGGTGACCTGATTAGTGCACTATTAGCGGAGTATCTCATAATATCAGGTATAGGTAGTCAACTAGCCCGTAACTCTGTAGGCCTCATCCTACGTCACTTAGTCATTCTTTAGAAAAAAAAAACTACCACACCAAAACCTATCAATAACCCTCCTGGAGCGGTTCGCCGATGTATGTGGTAGCGCAGAAGTGTCGGAGCGTGAGATTCAAACTATTTCAGTGGTGCAAGAATTATAAGATCGAGAATAGTATAAATTGGGAGAAATTTCTCTCCAAATGCGGGGAGGTTCAAGCTTCATTACCTCACAGTGCTGAGGGTGATTTGGATGAAAAAGTTCAACAAGAGAGTATTAGTGACTTGGATGTGCAGCTAAAATTCTGGCAACAAAGGGCGAAAAGCAAATGGAAGACATGGGAAGATTCTAATTCCAAGTGGTTTTTTCGAAAGGCAAAAGGGCGTAAACAACGAAATGAGATACTACTGCTTAAGAATTCGGCGGGAAGATGGGTTTCGGAAAAACAAGATATCCAGAATGAATTTCTTGGCTACTTCTCGAACATTTTCCAAGGAACACAGCATAATCAGGAATTCTGGGATGAACTGGATCAGATTCAACATTTGGTGCCGAGGATTGATCCGTTATTTAGAGACGATCTTATCAAACCGGTCTCGAGAGAAGAAGTCAGAAATGTGGTTTTTCAAATGGGGAGTCTTAAAGCACCGGGACCGGACGGTATCCCTGCCATTTTCTATCAGAAGCATTGGGCGATTGTCGGGGAAGATATATGGCGTGCGGTTTTTCATTTCTTCTCCACTGGGTTCTTGCTTAATGAATGGAATCTGACCAATATCTGCCTTATCCCTAAAAGAGAGCGCCCGGAAGAAGCAAGTCAATTCAGACCTATCAGCTTGTGCAACGTAATTTACAAAATCATTTCGAAAATAATTGCGAACCGGCTAAAGCCGATTTTGAAGAGCATAGTGACACCTTATCAAAATGCGTTTGTCCCAGGGAGATTGATCTCAGACAACTGTCTCATTGCACATGAAATTATCAATCTAATCAAACAGCGCAAGAAGGGTACGCAGTACTTGGCAGCTCTTAAAATTGACATGTTCAAGGCATATGATAAAGTAGATTGAGACTTCCTGTACTGGCTCCTGACACAAATGGGATTCCCGGCAATGTACCGACAATGGATAATGCAATGTGTCACTACAGTCTCTTACGCGATCCTCGTCAACGGTGAGCCGACCAGAAGATTCAAGCCGACATGCGGGCTCAGACAGGGTGACCCTCTTTCTTCTTATTTGTTCATTCCGATAATGGATATGCTGTCTAGATTGTTACTGCATGGAGTTAGCTCTAACAAATTCCAAGGCATTAAGCTCTCTGGGTCTAGCCCGGTTTTATCTCACCTCTTCTTCGCAGATGATTCACTAATCTTTTTCAAGGCAACTCCGGAAGCCTGTGCAGAGGTTAAGAATATTCTGGCACGTTTTAGCAGATTATCAGGTGAGGTGATCAACTACAGCAAATCGCACATTATGTTTAGTCCAAATACGCCCTTAAGGTTCAAGAGATTCATGAGGAGCATTGTGGGCACCCCCTCTGAAGAGTCTGTAGGCAAATATTTAGGCTGCGATATTGAAGTGGATGGTAGAAGTTCTAGAAAGTTTCAGCCTTTGGTGGAGAAGGTTGAAAAAAGGGTCTCCAGCTGGAAGTACCTCACGTTGTCCCATGCAGGGAGAGTCATATATATCAATAGTATCCTATCCATGCTAAGTCTTAACATCCTGAGTGTCTTCCTCATTCCAAAGGCTATGGCTGAAAAGATCAACTCGATTTTTGCTAGATTTCTCTGGACAAGCTCAAGTACCACCACCCCCATATTTTGGAGAAGCAAGAGGATCACTGAATTACCGAAAGGGGGCGGAGGACTCGGAATAAGAAATGTCCATCTTTTCAATAAAGCCCTTCTTGCAAAACAAGCAATCAGAATCCATAATTCAGGCCACTCGCTGATATCGCAGGTCCTCTTAGCCAAATATAAGGATTCCCCCGTTAATATTGTTCTACGAAAGAAGAAGTTAAGTAGGGCTTCTTGGGGCTTCAGGGGTCTCTGTAGAGCAGTCCAAGATTGTTGGGAAGGGTTTACAAGTCAAATTGGCAATGGAGCAGACACTAATATCGAAACAGATAAATGGATTAAAGAAGGCCCAATTATTGTGAAGGATGGGGTAAACCTATCAGACATGGGTTTACTAAAGGTCAAGGATCTGCTGGTCTCGAATCAGAAAGCATGGAACCCTACGCTCATTTGGAGATGTTTCAGCTCGGAATCCGCAATCCGGATTTTAGCCACGCATATTCCTGAAGAAGATGTGCAGGACAGATTTGTTTGGAGTGAGACCAAATCTGATATTCCCAGAGTTAAGGATGTTTATGCTTTCTATCTGTCCAAAAAAGGGGCATTGAATTTCTCCCAGGAGAATAGGCAGTTCTGGAACAAACTCTGGGCATCCGATCTCAAGCCCAAATGGAAATTTTTCACTTGGAGACTCTTGAATAAAGCTCTGCCTACAAACTCCAATCTGTTAAAAAGAAATGTTTCAGTACAGGAGAATTGTTCACTATGTAAACAGTTCAAAGAGAATGAAAGTCACTTGTTCAGAGATTGTGGCATATCATCTCGCGTTTGGGCAACCTCGGTGTTGGGGATACGAACATGCACCTACCCCTTCATACCTATTGAGGAGTGGATTAAGAATTTCCTCAGGATTTTCTGGAAGGAGGATGGGGTTAAGTCAACACGTGCAACGGAGTTCGTAGCAACCCTATGGTCTATATGGATTCATCGAAATAACATCATCTTCAGGAGGGAAGAAGTGAACCCTGCTAGTATCGTTGTAACTAAATCAACCCTCCTTAAAGAGATCATTGAGAGCAACAAATACAGGAGCCGACATTCACTACTCTCCTCCGAGGATAGTACAAGGCTGGATAGGTATTTGAATTCTCAAGGTAATGGGGACCATGAAGGATGCATAGTCAGGGTAGATGGAGCTTGGAAGCGCCATTTGCAAAAATTTCCGAGGGCAGGTATCGGATGGTCAGCAACTATAGATAATATCAAGATTTTTGAAGGAAACGACGCGGTTATCTCTTTATCCCCTCTCCAAACGTAAGCTCACGCAATTCTTCGTGGTATGCGTGAAGCACACACAAAAGGCATTAGTCGAGTTCACATCTACTCAGATAGCAGCGACATTATGTATGCACTTCAGAGGAGACAATACCCATTTGAAGTCGCAGCTTTAGCTCATGATATACAAGCCCTAAGTCGTAAATTTCTTTTCTGTAAGATTCATAAGGTAGACAGGAATTTAGTGGCACCGGCGCATGAATTAGCTGTTGCAGCCAGGTTAGGCAATGTTAGTTAGTTTCATGTTTGCACTTGTTGTCAAAAAAAAAAAAAAAAAAAAAAAAAAAAAAACCTATCAATAACACCGGTCCATTAAACCATTATTCATAACCATGACTTTATTAATGCAATTATGACGCAAATAATTACATGCACCCAAGTGCATGTAGAGCATGGTGCACCCTTTTCTAAATTACGTCGTTTTATTATTTTTAGAGTCTATAATTTTAAAAAATTATTGTTATTTGTTTCCTTAAATTTTGCAAGTAAAGATTCATTTTTCAAATTTAAATTTAAAAGGTATATGTTCTTTTACCTTAAGTGTAGAGGTTCATTTACTATATGTTCTTTTCATTATAACATTTGTTCTTTTATAAATATAGATTTACACGTTCTTTAATTTTAAGCCGTGTGTTCTTTTTTAAAGTGAAAAAGTTGTTGAAAAAAGTTCGTGTTCTTTTATATTAATTGTATGTTCTTTTTGGGTGCACAATGAGCATTGTACACCCTAGTCTATAATCCACGCTTTGCAATTATGATATTTCCGTCATAACCCTCATAATGCCTATGATTGATCCGTTGTTTATGTTTTGGGTGCTAAAGAGGGGCTAACCTCCAATAAGAGAAAGAAATAACTAAATAGAGATGAGTTATGGCCAAGCTACACCGCCAATATCTTTATGAGACATCCTTCTTAGCTCCGAGTTTGGATGACTATAAGAATCATGATCTTCTCTGTTTGTGCTACTCCTCAGTTTGCAAGCCAATCTGATGCTCGATCTCCTTCTATATAGTAGTGGGTTACCATTGTTCCCATCTGCGCACATTAGAAGTGTCCGGTAACGATAGATGAGATCCACACAATCTCTTTCATCCGTTGTTAGTAATTTCATTAGAGAATTCTTGCTTCCAACCTTACTCTTGTGCTAACTAGTAAGAAATACGAAATTGTCAAACTAAAATTTATTCATACCTCATTAAGTATTATTAAATATTAATAACCTAAATACGTTATTATCAGTAACCATTCGTAAATTATACTCGTATTAGTAATGTTAATTAGTTATTAGACCAGGACTATGTCCCGGGTAAGAAAAAATTTCATTTATTAATATAATACTTTATGATAATAACACTAAATATAACTTAGCCTAATGGTTAGAACTTTATCATATGTACTTGAGGTCTCAGGATCAAACCCTATACTATATAATTTTTTTATTGTACATGGATTACATGAACTAAAACTACCTAGGGAGAGCGACATGTGCCACAATTTCTTGTTTTCGCACGTCTTTTAATATATTTGTATAGATAATGGTAATAGGAATGAGTTTAGTTTTATGTCAAAATCTCGAGAGAGAATACAAATATTATCATCCTATAGAATAGTTTGACTCAATGATCTACGTGTTTTCATTACTTTTTTGAAATTTTGCATTAAATTTGGTGCTTCTTTTTCCACAAAGGAAAGTGGTTGGAAATTCAGAACCCAAAACACTCATATTTAGTTTTCTTATAAAGAAAAAAGAGGCATATTTAGAATTCAAAATTATATGGATGATTGGAAAATGTTTCAATAGTCATACTAGTCAAGGGATGTGAAACAGTGAAAAGGCGTGTCCTGCACTCCCAATACTAATTAATTGACTTGCTAGTTGCTAAATGCTAGTTGAACTTTCTTATGCCTATAAAAGGAGGGACATCCATTGGCTGAATTGCATACCCAAAAAAGAAAGGAATTCAAAGTATAGTAGGAGTAAAAGTATTGTTTATGATAAATTAGGCCAAACACAAAACAAGTGAGCAAATGGGGATGAAAGCACTCTTACTCGCGAGCTTTGTGCTAAGCCTTGCCATTACTGTTGCGAATGCTAAGGTTGGACTTGCTGTCTATCATACTCATAATACTCGTGAGTAATTCTTCATACATATCTCTTCAATTTAATAGTTTCTCTTTCTTTTTATGACTCACAACATTATTTCTCATAAAATTCTCTGCAAGAAAATGGATAAACTAATAAAGACTGGAGGAAATAATTAGTAATCGGATATTTAGAAAAGGAAAAGGGTGTATCTGACATGACATGTCATGTGTTCTCCGCCAAAAAAAAAGTACATGACTGAAAACTACAATTTACTGCAAATCACCTTGATTTCATAAGTAAATTATTAGAAGTTTTAATGATGCAAAGCAAGATAATTACAAGTCTGTTGTATTGATTTTTTATATAGTTGACTATCATAATGTTGTGGATCTTAAAAATTTTCTATGCAAACAGCCTCGGCTTGCTACGGGAACGAAGACAAAGGATCATATATAACAGGGGTGAGTAAAGACTTGTGGAACAACAGAGGAGCATGTGGGAGATTTTACAAGGTTACATGCATTGGAGGAGCAAATAAAGCTCCTCACCCATGCAAATCACAAAGTGTTACTGTCAGAGTTACCGACCTTTGTGATAGTTGTGCTGGTGATCTTAACCTTTCACAAGAGGCTTTCAATGTTATTGCTGACACTAGAGCTGGCAAAGTTCGTGTTCGATATGACCCGTAAGTATATACTCTTAAAAAGATAAAAATAAACATTTCACAAAATAATTGATCAAACAATAGAGGAGTACATTTAGGTTATTTTATAATTTTATTTGTACGAATCATGTGCAGTTTCCTTTATCTTAGGCCTTATTTGGTTATATATGGGAAGTCATACTTCCTAGAAAGTTATTTTTTCCATGTATTTGAAATTCTGAAGAAGTGTAAAATTGTGTTTGGTTGATAATGGGAAGTAGAACTTCTTATGGGAAGCTCTACTTACATAGGGGACCTAGGTAAGTAACTTCCTCCATTTTGGAGGTAGTAGAACTTCCTAGGAAGTGCAAATTCCCATGGTTTTGTCAACTAAACAACTTCATATACTTCTACTTCCTAGGAATTTGCACTTCCCATGATTTGTTTTGTCAACCAAACAAGGCCTTAGTTTGTTAGCTAATAAACTGTTTTGTGTTTAACCATACTCATATTCTTAACACTATAATTTTTTTTATTAATATAATTTCTATATATGTAGTTCATTATATAAAAAATATCTTATTTTGACGTTGGTCAGACTTGGCAAACTCACCAAAAATCGGTTGCTTGAACAAAGAACATGTTTGCAACCATTAGCAAAGAATTTTATGATGGTCACTAAACCCTAATTGCAAACTTATATTAGCAACTTAAATTTGGTGGTCAACATTGATTATTAACTCATATATAATTTTATCTTTTTTTTCTCTAATTAATTTGCAGAGCATAAGTACACGTCCGTTGTTGAAAGGATAAAGATGATTGGAGTCTGGAGACAAGGATAGTAAAATATACAGATGTTGTCATGGGTTCAGGGCCCTAGAAAAAGAAGTGTTATGATTTAATTTTATTGTTCTACAATATTGTACTAGGCAATAATGAATTAAGCAGTTTTCTGCTTCTATGGATGGGAATAAGTAGCTAATTAAGATGTTTGTTTTCTTGATAAGAAGTAATTAATTAAGGTGTTATAAGAAAACGAAATGCATAACTTCAATCAAGTAGCATGGTATATATGCTACTATTTCCATATGTTTGTAGTCTTATAGAGTTATAGTAGAGTTGGAATACTTGGATCAACATATATGGATCTTCTATCAAAAAAAACCTTTCTTTATTAGCATGTTTGTGGTTTCTTCTTCCAAGCATAAGGTTTGTTGTGATTGTAAATGAAAAATATTACACATATATTAAGCGAAAAATATTTTATACATTATCTATATCTATAATATCAATACACCTGGACAAATATTGTAGTTTGTCACATGTCACTCCTTAGGAAAGTAAGATAAACCTGACAGTAATATTAAGAATTATATCCGTTTTACACTTAAATTAATAATTAACTACTCACATGTCACCACTACTCGGGCAATGCGTGGCCCGTGGGGTCAAGCTTTTAATACAATTCCAACCCATTACAACCCCACGCGCCACGCATTGGAAACCCCATGCCCGTGGCCACCACTCTATCTCCCTCCTCTACTTCTTCTTCCTCCATGCCCCACCACTCAATCACCACTACGACCACCCGCAACCCCCCAACCCTAGCCCATCCCCCACCCCAGTCCCAATCTAACCCCTCTACAACCCCCAGCTAAGCTAGCTAGCTATGCCTAAACGTGAGTGGTCATTTAATTTTATCCCACTTGAATTTTGATACAGAATACTATTTTTTATAAAATCCAAGATATTGTAGTTTTTTTCTTTCCAAGATTGACTATTTGCCCCCACTAAAATATATTTCCGGATCCACCATTGGCCCCTCAACCCACTCCCCCACCCCTCCCATAGCACCACCCCAACAGCCACCCTATTTGCATCCCCAGACGCCACCCCTGCTATCGTCACCTACCCTCCTGGCCCAACCCCAAGCCTCCATCCCCCGAACCCACACTCTAAGCCCAACCCCCACCCCCAGCCCCTCTGCAGCTTCCCCCGTCACTCTGTAAGACTGTAACACCCCAATAATTCTCATTTATCAAAATACATTTTCAATATAAAACTTAGAGAATTATTAAAGTATTATCGTCCGTGTAATAATGTATCGACTTATTTAGAATTTTGCAGCAGTAATAATAATAAATAATTTTGGAAATAAAACTGAATCAATCAACAGTCAACTCCAAAACTCAAACCAACATAAAGTTAAAAGTCAACCTTAAAAGTAAAAGTCAACTAGAAAATATAAAGTCAATTATAAAATGTAAATTCAACATAAGCTCTCAAGATTCCCGAACCCATGATGCATCATCTTCAAACCTGTAAACAACGATGCTCTATTGATCCCGACAGACTGCTCACCAGTCGGGTCATCACAGGATCAATAAGACATAACCATGATCAACACATACACACAAAATACGTAATTAACGAACCTGAGTACTACATAGTAAATAAATATAAACCTAACATGATACTAATGAATATTAAGTAGGGATAAATAATAATATAATAACATCGCAGACTACTTTTACTGAACTAAACTCAAGAACTAATAAGTTAATTAATTTAGATGGACTAGTCAATGAAACGAGTTGTCTAAACCAAAACTAGTCTTCAATCTAGAAGACGAAATAGATACACAACTCCATACTCCCCTGACCTACAAATCGATGAACCTTTCAAATAACAATAGGACACAATGATCAATTGTAACACCCCCAAATTTCTCTCTTTTGAAGATTATAATTTAATATAAAACACTTGAGAAACTTGAGAGTATTACCGCCACGTGATAACGTTGAAGGCTAAAACTACTAACTACTAATTTAATAATGCAACGGAATTAATAATAATAACTTCTCTTTATTGGATAAATAAAAATTATTGTTTCTACTAGGACAAAGGAAATTACAAAATAATAACTACTAAACTAAGCTATGTATTACTCCTCACTAGCTCCCCCATACGAAGTATGCATCAATCAACCTGTAAATTCTGCTCACCAAAAGGGTCATCACAGGGACAAAGCCATAAAACAAAACAAAATAAAAGTGTGTCAGTAAAAATACTGAGTACATGTATATGCGGAAATTTAAATACTTTATTTAATTAAACTTTTGAAATATTTAATTTCAAAAAACCTTTATTGGATACTTGATGATACTTGTATAATATAAAGTATATAACCTTGATAAAAATCCTTTTTCCTTGCCTAGGTACCTTTCCTAAAGTGTGCACACCCCAAGTTTAGTATTCCTTATTGAGTCTATTACGAGGGGAACTACCTTGTCCACATGACTTATGCAAAAAATACATGGGTAAATAATATAATAGCTACCGTTCTTGCTAATAAATAACAAGCCGTGACCTCTTTATAATTGTGATCATAAAAGATCATATAACTAAGAAAAACTTTCGGAAATAATCCTCTTTTATAAGAATAGTAATTCTTTTAAAACTTTAGCCATATAAATGCATGTAAAATATATAACTTGTTCATGAAATAATCTTGAAAGATCTTATTGGTCATACATGAAATAATAATTTTCATGATAATACTAATATGAAAAGTAATAATAATTATGCTAATAATTAGGCAACCATATAACAAGATAGATAAAAACATACACAAAAAAGTATGAGAGAGAAAGAGTTAGTGAGAGATGCTCTGCAGAAAACGCCCCCCCATTCCTCAATCCCTTAACCTAGCTTTTCGCCCCAAAAAAAAATCCCCAAATCTTCGCGACTCTTCATTTCGCAAATCATAGAATACAAATCTTTTGCAATTCTTCCATGGATCTACGTTTTCATCATTAGTCTGAGTTTGATTTCGCTGCTTCAGTTGGTTTCCCCAATTTTTAGGGTTTATTCGCATCATTGTTATCTTTTGCGAATCGACCAGTCAGCTGGTAGTTTGCCCTATTTCTTTCTAAAGGCTCCTCATTTTTCAGTAACGAGTTGTTGGAAGGCGGAAAAGTTGGCTAAAGTTTCCCAGAAATCTTTCAATTGGAGGAAGGGATTTTATTTGCTGCAGTTCAAGTACAAGCGAGAGCGATGGTTCGTTGGGGTTTCCTGTAGAGCATTAAATGTGAGTGCTAGATTTTTAGGGTTGCGTGATTTCGCTAATTGGTGTGGCGTGCTTAATTATGGTGATTTGCGGCTGAGTTGCAGGTTTATAGGTGATAATTGTGACTTGTTAGCCCCCCTACTTTGGTAAGTAGGCTTACTCATTCCTCTGTTGCATTTATTGTGATGGAAAAGCTCAGTGAGGAAGTCTCAATGCTCAGATCAGGTAATTCTGTCCCTCTCTATAAAAGGGAGGCTCAGGTAATTTATTGTAGCACATTCCCTTTCATTCCCTCTTTTTATTCTGCCTATGTTTGTGAGGTTTCTGATTTAGTAAGTTTGGTAGTTATTAAGATGGATTCTTCTCCCAATTTTAAGGAAGCATTAATAGCACATCCTCATCCTAGTTCTGGGGATGATGCTAGTTCTTCATCCACTTTTGTGCTTCCCTCTGTTCCAGTCAGTTCTGAGTGCCCCCCATCCTTATTTATTTCTCCTTCGCAGCTTGAGAATGATGTTGGTTTAGGGTCTGCTGACCCCCCTTTTGGTCCTTGCTTTCCTGAGACTATCATTCTTGATAGCCTTCCTCAGGTGAAGCAAGATATTTCTGAGCTTTCTAAGATGTGCTTAATTGGTAAAATGCTCTCTGTCCCTCTGGATATTCGCACCATTACAGCCAAAACTAAGGCTGACTGGAAGTTCATTAAAGGTGAGGTAGACTATTTGGATATGGGGAATCATTGGATTCTATTTCGTTTTGCTAATCCTCAAGACTTGTCTTTAGTGTGGTCTGAACAGCCCTGGCACGTTCAGGGAGATTTACTTGTGATGTATCCATGGAAACCAGCCTTTGACCCCTATTTGGAAGAGGTCAAACACTACAAAAAAAAGTCCATTTAGAGACGGACAAAATCCGTCCCTAAATAGGTCAATTCCGTCGCTATATGGGCTTAGAGACGGATTTAGAGACGGATATTGTCCCTCTCTAAAACCCTTGTCGCTAATTCGAGTTAGAGACGGATTTTAAAAATCCGTCTCTAAAGTTTAGAGACGGATTTTGGAAATCCGTCTCTAAGCTTAGAGACGGATTTAGGAAATCCGTCTCTAAGCTTAGAGACGGATTTTGAAAATCCGTCTCTAGTTTAGAGACGGATTTTGGAAATCCGTCTCTAAGTTTAGAGACGGATTTTGGAAATCCGTCTCTAAATTCGTTGAAAATATAAAAAATATATAAACGAATTTAACAACACGATAGTTCCTAATATTATCATGATTATATTTAATCACCTATTATTACCTACCTAGTTCAAGTTGATCTCATTCCATTTAGGAATATCCCTTAAGTAAACCCGGTTCAGCTCTACAAGAGAAAGGATAAGAAGACTCCACAGTCGCAAGAATCGCTGTTCGTAGGAATCGAACTTGTAACCTCAAAGAAACGAGAAGAAGCTCCAACCAACTACACCAAATACAACTTGTATACTTCTCTACATAATATTGGTAATATGTAGAAGAAATATTAGAGACGGATTCAAAAATCCGTCCCTAATTTAGAGACGGATTTTCAAATCCGTCCCTAAATTAGAGACGGATTTTAAAATCCGTCTCTAAATTAGAGACGGATTTCTAAAATCCGTCTCTAACTTAGAGACGGATTTTTAAAATCCGTCCCTAAATTAAAGAAGTGCAATAAAATATTCATATTTGAATTTAGAGACGGATTTTTAGAATCCGTCTCTAAATTTAGAGACGGATTTTAAAAATCCGTCCCTAAATTAGAGACGGATTCTAAAAATCCGTCCCTAAATTAGAGACGGATTCTAAAAATCCGTCCCTAAATTAGAGACGGATTTTGAAAATCCGTCTCTAAATTAAATACGTGGAATAAAATATTCATATGTAAATTTAGAGACGGATTTTTAAATCCGTCTCTAACTTTAGGGACGGATTATCAATATCCGTCCCTAAGTTAGAGACGGATTTTCAAATTCCGTCTCTAAATTTATTTCGAGACGGATTTTTAAAATCCGTCTCTAATTTAGGGACGGATTTTTAAAATCCGTCCCTAAAGTTAGAGACGGATTTAAAAATCCGTCTCTAATTTAGAGACGGATTTAAAAAAATCCGTCTCTAAATAAATTTAGAGACGGATTATCAACATTCCGTCTCTAAATTAGAAACGGATATATATCCGTCTCCAAAAATCCGTCGCTATATAAGCTTTTTTTTGTAGTGAAATGGGTGGATTTGTGGGTTAGGATTCCTCGTCTTCCTGCTGAGCTAATGAATTTTGATTCCATTGCTAATTTATTGAGTGCGAATGATATAGGTGCTCTTATCAAGCTTGATCAACGTTCCTTACTTAGGAACAAGATTAGATTTGCTAGGGCTTGTATTCGGGTTAACATTCAAGCTCCTCTATTGGAATTTGCTGAGGTTAGTCGTGAAGGTTCTCTTGTTAATGGTTACATTGTCTGGTATGAGGATTTCTCTGTTGGTTGTTCATTTTGTGGTGAATCTTTGCATGTCATTGAAGCTTGTCCCCTTCTTACCTCTCCTAATAAGGAGGTCACTGTTCAATTAATTAAAAGTCCCAAACAAAAAACGTTGTATAATGCTCTTGCGAAAGCCGTTGGTCAAGAAAACCATGCTTCCACAGCCGAGCAGGCTAATGTGGTGCATGTGCAATCTAAACACATTGCTAGAAACAAGCCTCAATCTCTTCCTTTAAAGAAAAGGCCATTGAAATATTCTGGTTTGTCTGTTAAAATTCCTTCTAAAGGAATTTCTATTTCTGATGTTGAGCAGGTGCCTGATTCTGTTTTTGCTATTCATGCTCCCAAGAATGTCTCTATTGCTGGAAAAGGTAAAGGTAAAGTTCTGTTTGCTGCTGGCCCAGGCCCTGATGATACCTCTGATGATGAGGCTTTGGTACTTATTCCCCCTATTTCTCCACCTGGCATTGAGCTTGGGTCTGAGAAGATAGTAGAAGCTGGTGAGCAGTCCCCCCCAGGTGGCTCACCCTGTCCCCACTCGTGTGTATGTCTCTTCGGCTCTTATTGATGCTAGTAAGTACATTCCCTTATCCTCTGCTGAAGGCTCTCCTCTGAGTGAGGCTTTTGGTAATGCTTTTGATATGTCTGCTCCCCTGTTGGAGCATCAGCTGGGTGAGGGCTTTGAGGATTTATCTCCTGGTGCAGAACATTCTTTCACTTCTCTTCATTCGGATAACTCTATAATTAAGCAAATTGGGAGCCTGGGGATGGACCCTGCCTTACCATTGGTTCTCTCCTCTTAGACTAGCTCTGCCAAACGTGGTATGGATGATGGGGTGGATGATGATGTGTCCTCCGCCCTGAAGAGGAAAAGGGTTTAAGATATGTGTTTTCTATGGAAGAATGGTTGTTTGTATCTAGTAGCTTTAATCAGTCAATGTTTAGTAGGATCTTTTTTTGCTAAATTAGAATAATGTCGATCGGGTTTTGGAATATCAGAGGGGTTGGTAGAAAAAATGCAATTTCAGAATGTAATGATTTTTGTAAAAGCAACAAGATTAAAATCTTGATGCTTTGTGAAGTTAAGGTCCAAGCCCCCCCCCCTCCCCAGCTTGCGTGCACAAGTGCGGATTTGATCATGCTGATTTTGTCCCTCCCTTGGGATTTTCAGGTGGTTTATGGGTTTTTTGGCGAGATTGTAATATAAATCCCTTCAATCTTGCTGTAGTATATAAATCTTCGCGTTTTATGGTATGTTCTATTAATTATCTTCGAATTAATGTGCCTTTCTTAGTTGTCTTTATTTATGCACCAGCTCAACAAAGTCACAAAGCTCAATTTTGGGAGGAACTTTCTTCCTACCTAAATTTACAAACATTGCCTTTCATTGTTTTAGGTGATTTTAATGAGTTGAGCAATGCTCAAGATAAACAAGGGGGTGTGGCCTATGTTTCTTCAAGAAGTGATATGATGAATAATTTTTTATCCAAAACTGCCACTTCTGAGATTCCTTTTTCGGGCCCTCCGTTTACGTGGTGGAAAAAATTGTCGGGTCCTAATAATATTTTTGAAAGACTTGATAAAGGTGTAGCTAGTGTTGATTGGCTCTCTTGTTTTCCGGCTGCACGTGTAAATCACCATATATTTACTTCATCAGATCATTGTATGTTATCGTTGGATTTTTTACCCTTGACTTCGGTTAAAGTTCCTCCTTTCAAGTTTGAAAAAATGTGGTGTCTTCGTAAGGACTATGACACATTAGTTAAAAAAACGTGGTGTCAACGGTTTTATGGTTCCCGTATGTTTTGTTTAATTCAGAAATGTAAATTGTTAAAGAAAAAATCGAAAGAGTGGAACCAAAAATCCTTTGGTAACATTTTCCGTCAATTGCGTGTAGTTGATAAGAAGCTGAAATATGTGCAAGATTTACTCCTATCTCGGGAAGATGATTGCACATTATTGCAACAGCAACAACGTTTTTTGCTAAAACGCGAAAAGTTGTTTCAGTTTAATGCTGCTTATTGGCAACAACGTAGCAAAATTAATTATAAACTTAAAGGGGATACTAACTCATAAATTTTTCATGCACACGCCTCTATTCGTAGGAATCGAAATCTAATTAAGAATCTGGATTCATGTGGTGGGACCCCTATTACTAACCCCACTTTGATCCTTGAAGAATTAACGTCGGAGTTTGGAAAACGTTTTACGTAAAATTCTGATACTACATTCAATGTTGATGTCGATTTTGAACTTCTTGAGGCAGTCATTTCGGATGATGATAATAGGTTATTGTGTGCTCCCGTCCTTGGGGACGAAATTAAAGTGGCGGTTTTTATCTGGCTCCGGATAAATCTCCGGGTCCGGATGGTTTCCCCCCTTTTTTTTTCCAAAAGTATTGGACCCTAGTTGGCAATTCTGTTATTCGTGCTGTGCAAGCTTTTTTCCACTCAGGCAAGCTTCTTAAGGAAATAAATCATACTTTTATTGCGTTAATCCCTAAAATTGATAACCCTTCTACAGCTAATCACTTCAGACCCATTAGTCTTTGTTCGACAATCTATAAAGTTGTCTCCAAAGTTCTTACTAATAGGTTGAAGTTTGTCTTGGGCCGCATTATTCACCCTTTGCAAGGGGCGTTTGTGCCGGAACGATTAATTCAAGATAACATTTTGATAGCTCATGAAGTGTTTCATTCCTTCAAGCGAAAGACAGGGGTGGGGGGTTGGATAGCTATAAAACTGGATATGGAGAAGGCTTATGATCGATTAGAATGGAAGTATGTGCTAGTAACGTTGGAAAAGCTAGGCTTTGCCCCTCAGTGGACTTCTTGGATTAAGAGTTGCATTGAGTCAGTTTCTTTCTCCACTTTGGCGAATGGTATCCCTGGCGAGAGATTCTTCCCTTCTAGGGGGATTAGGCAAGGTGACCCTTTATCGCCGTACTTGTTTATTTTATGTGTTGAACTCATTGCTAGACAAATGGCGGCAGCTAATAGCCAGACGGATAAATTGATTGGAGTCTCGGTTGGTAGATCGGGAATTCGCATTCCTTTTCTTACCTTTGCTGATGATACCATGTTGTTTACCTCGGCCTCTGATCAGAGCTGTCTTCGCATTAAAGAAATCTTGGATAAATTCTGTGTGATGTCTGGTCAGCTGGTTAATTTTGCGAAATCTGCTTTTCAAGTCTCCTCTAATGTATCTGAGGATGCTAAGAAAAATTTTGCAAATATTTTGCAAATGGAGGAGTCTCAGGATCTTGGAAGCTATCTGGGGTGTCCTATAATCCAGGATAGGGTGACTAAAGACACTTTTTCCTCAGTCGTCAGTAGGGCTAACTCTCAACTCTCTAAATGGAAAGCTAACTCGCTTTCCCAAGCTGGTAGGACGGTCCTGATTCAGGCTAATTTAGCCACTAAAGCTAATTTTCAAATGCAGAGTTTTTTACTTCCTAATTCTACGTTGTCTAGTTTGGACAAGATCTATAGAAATTTCTTTTGGAATAAAGAGGCCGCAAGCAAATCGCCCAATTTGATTGGGTGGGATAGAGTCTGTCGTCCTAAAGCCTATGGAGGGGTTGGCTTCCGTAAAGCTGAGACTAATAATGTGGCCTTACAAATGAAGCTGTTGTGGAAAATTGTTAAGAACAACAATAGTATGTGGGTCAAGCTGGTCAAGAATAAGTATTTTAAAAATAAATCTATTTTCGATCATAAACCTTCTACTGTTGCATCTTGGCAATGGAGGCAGTTGATGACGTTGAGGGAGACGTTTAAGAAAGGTCTTCGGTGGCAGTTGGGGGCTGGCTCTCATATTAGCTTTTGGCATGACAACTGGGTTTTTCCGTTTCCGCTAAAAACTATTGTTCATCGTTCTCATTATCCCTCTAATTTTAAAGTTTGTGCCTGTTTGTTGCCAAATCGTCAATGGAACTTGCCTTTGTTACAGGATTTGGTTCCTGTAGATGTTGTGAAAGCTGTTTGTTCTCTTTTTATTACGAGGTCAGATCATCCAGATAAATTGATTTGGGGTCTGACTCCGGATGGTGAGTATTCGGTTAAGTCTGGTGCTTTGCTTGCTCAGGGGCTTCTTCCTTCTCCACCAGAGTCTGTAGCTTTCCGTTGGATTTGGGTTCTTGATGTGGCCCCTAAAATTAAAAATTTTCTGTGGAAGGCCTGCAATGATGGTCTTCCTACGAAGGATAGGCTTGAAAAAAGTCATGTTTTTCTTCCTCAGCAGTGTGTTCTTTGTACGAGTCAGTATGAATCTGCCACTCACTTGTTTTTTCAGTGTCCTTTCACTATTGATGTTTTCCTTAATCTGCATGCCTCGATGGGTTGGCCGTGTCTCCCGGGCTTGGGTCATGGTTTGTCGTCTTCTTCTTTTATGGAGAATCTTGCTGCGCTTAACAGTTGTTCTTCAAAAAAGGAGGTGGCCATGTTTGCCACTGCCTGGTGGTTTATTTGGTTTTTTCGCAATAAGACTATCTTTAATGAGGAAAGTGTGTCCTCGAGAAGAGCCAGTTTTGCTATTGCGGAGTTTGTTTCTGCTGGTTATAAGTCTAATCTCAAGGCGAGTGTGGGGGAGGGGGGGGGGGGGGGTTTGGGGTGGTCCTCGTAGGGGCCCGGGTTGCTGCTGGTCCCCTCCGCCTAATGGTGTGTTTAAGCTCAATTTTGATGGCTCTAAGCTTAGTTCTGGTCAGGCCTCTTTGGGTTTTGTGATCCGTGATTCTATGGGTGAAGTTATTCTGGCTGGTTCTAATTCTTTAGGGCCTTGCACTTCCATCCTTCAAGCGGAAGCTTGGGGATTGCTTGAAGCTGTTAGGGGTGCCCATTCCTTAAATCTTTCCAATGTCGTGATTGAAGGAGATAACCTTGCAGTAGTTAATGCGGTTAATAAGGTTTGGCATACTCCTTGGGTGATTAATAATATTATTTCTGATGTAAGTTTGGAGCTCTTGAAGTTTAACTCGGTGTCAGTGCAGCATTGTTTTCGCGAGACTAATCGAGCGGCAAATTTCATGGCTCATCGGGGTCATGCGGTTTCCTCTTTGTGTTTTTGTTTCCCTCCTTATGATATGGATTTTTCTCTCCTCATCCGAAAGGATGTTTTAGGCTGGCCTCCGGATTAGAGGGTTTGCCTAAGTTTTTTCTTCTCTTTATCAAAAAAAAAAAAAAAATAACAAGATAGATAATTGAGCTTGAAAAACTAATGATACTAACGTATTAGTGAAAGCTAATACCCATGACAATACTGACAAAGAAAATTCAATAAGACTGCCGCACCAAGTAAAACTAATGATACTAACATATTGATACTAACGTATTAGTGTAGATTAAAACAACTCTTATTCTTAAACATTAACAACTTGCACGTATTATTCCAAAATTACATCGTTCATAGTTAAACTCAACTAAAACATAAAACGTGTATTTTAATCCAAATAACCAAAAGGAATTTCTATATGTTCTATCTAGATTCACCAGGATAGATTTAGGCAACAGAAAGCTTTGCATTTGATAACTAGCCTTAGCAACAAGATTTGATTGAAGAAGAACTGACTTATCTGCTTGGGAAAGAGCATTGGCTTTCCATTTAGGGAGTTGGCTAGCTGTTTTACTAACTATAAAACTTAAGGTTTCTTTAGTCACCTTAGAATGAATAATAGGAAAGCCCAAATAACCCCCCAGATCATTAGTTTCCCGCATTTGAAGGATAGAAGCAAAATTACATTTTTCTGCCTCTTGGATATTAGCAGTACATTGGAAAGAAGATTTATGGTAATTGACTAGTTGACCATACATTGAACAATACTTATCCAAAATTTGACGGATGATGAGACAACCGTAATTAGTGGCTTTAGCAAAAATCATTGTGTCATCTGCAAAGGTAAGAAAAGGAATTCACATACTTGTTTTACCAATGGGAACTCCAATTGGTTTAGTATGCCCAGAAGCAGCTGAAGAAAGTAATCTAGCGAGAAGCTCAGCACACAAAATAAATAAATAAGGCGAAAGAGGGTCACCTTCTCTAATCCCTCGAGAAGAGGAGAATTTATCACCTGGGAGCCCGTTTACTAAGACAGAAAAGGATGTAGAAGATACACATTCCTTGATCCAACCTATCCATTGCGGACAAAAACCCAATTTATCAAGGATAGAAAAGATATAATTACACAAAATATTGGGTTTCTACATGTGAACTGAGGGCATGAAAAGGGAAGTTCTATACAAGGGAGATTACTCAAAATATTATTCACGGTAATGAATCTAGAAGCATATACAATAGCACCCTTTTTTTTATCATTTGTGTTTGAAATTTCATTAAAATCCCCTAATATTACATAAGGGAGTTGAAGAGACAGGGCATATGCAATAAGTTCAGACCAGAATTCTTTCTTGAATTCTTTCTTGGCAGGTGCATAAATGAAAATGGCAACATAACTAATATTAAAACTTGCAATATGAATTAAACAAGACATAAATCTAGCAGATTTATATATAATAGAGAGACTAGATGGTTGGATATTACAAGTCTTCCACATTAACCATAATCCACCAGAATAGCCTATAGTTGGGATAAAGTCAAAGGCGTGGAATCCACATTGATTAATCATTGCTTGAGAGGGTGGGGATTGTGATTTCACTTCGCAAAGCATCAAAATTCTAACATTTTTATGTAGACAAAAATCTCGAGTTTCTACCAAAGCGTTTTTTCTAGCACTGCCTCTAATATTCCAACATGCAATAGACATTATTGATTCATAAAAGGGTAGACAGTTCTACCATGCATCATAAATAAGATGGAGCAAATTAGTTCCCAAATATCTATAGTAAAACATGACAATACTATACAACATTATCAGATATCTTAAAATGGAAAGCTTCCACATAATCTTCCAAGAGAATGAAAGCACAACAAAAGTATGGGGCCACCCAAAATCCATTAATACCTGCAACTACTCATTGAGCTCCAAAACTCTTGTAGGGTTCCACCACCCTATTAACATGATGGGGAGAATAATTAATAAACTACTACCTTGAATGCCATCCTCAACAATAATATACAAACACTTATAAGTAATATTCAATAGATGCTTGCTTGATAACTTATGACTTATGAAATTCATAGATCTATTGAGAATGCCGACATTTTTTTTGGAAGCCTGCTTTAGGCACAAAAAGGGCTAATTTATGGCAATAAATTTTGAAGAAAGAACTTGAAAAATCTCCAATCCAATAGCTTCTATAGCCTAAAGAGGAGTTTTTATAGAAAAGCAAATCTTTGCTACACGCCCAACAAAATCCACTCCAATAACTTTTGTAGTCTAGATTGGATTTCATTGAGTTTATCGTTACATAGCCAACCATTCCAAATTCAGTGCATAGCATTTTGAAATAACTATAACAGTTGGGTACTACAACCATAAATAAAGAACGTATTTCTAACCAAATCGAAAGTATGAGAATGACAACATACTGAACAGACCGACAATAGTCTATGAGGATACCTTTCAAGGGGAATCCAAATTCCTTCAAAGTAACCACTTTTAATAATATATCACAAAATTTAGGACCTTTTCTGATTAAGTAACTAACATAAGGCCAAAGAACTTAAATATGACAAATAATTATCTCATCAGTGTCTAACATCAATTCTACTCTTGAAATAATATCTAAAGTGAAGGGATAATGAAGCAAACTTACCAAGTTGTTGCTTGTATTAAATGCCAACGTATGAGTGGATTTCAAGACACAACATCCACTTCTTAGCTTTGAAAATTGGCTTAGAAGGTACTCCAACGGGGAGGAGTGATTAGATGACCACAAAATCACACCCCATAAAAAATATTTGAACTCCCAACATTGGAAGGCCGGGAGACCAACAATAGTGCGAATAACTCTGAGAAAAACAGAGCAACAACACCACCAAGAAGAAGATTTTTAAAGGAAAACGAATAATCCAATAGATGAACAACACCACGAATCCAACAGACAAAAACGAAAGAACACACCCTATAAACCCTAGCCAAGAAGCCTAATTTGAACTTGAAAGGAAGAAACAAGAACCCTTTAATCCAATCTAGAGAATGAAATGAAATTCCTGCATAAGACCCATATCTGAATAAAATTACTTGAAGAATATACCGGAGACGATGAGATAAAAAATTCTCAGCAACTGAGAATTTCTTTTAAGCATCTGAGATTTTTTTTGAGAAATTTGGGAACTCAATTGAGAGAAACTTTTGTGCTGTATTATAAACAAATTTGGGAACTAGGTTTCATTAATCACAAGAACTAAAGATAGGAGAGAAATGGTAGAAATAACCAGGAAGGTTTTAGTAGTTTGGATGGCAGCAAGAGTCACGAAATTGAATTGGGGAACTTTTGGATAACATTGACTAGAGTTTCTATGTTGACAAATCTTTGAGGGCTTGATGCTAGAGTCTCTCTCTAACTTTCTCTCTCATGTTTTCTTTACACGCTTTTTTGCATGAACTTTAACAATCATGTCACACCATTGATTTCCGTATGATCTACTCCCTCCGTCCCAAAATATAGTTTCCATTTCCTTTTTTTCACGGTAATTTATGCAAGTTGGGATAGTAAAGATTTTTTGTTTATTTAAATAAATGTTGTATGGGAAAAGATGAGTTTAGGAGAGAGAATAGAGATAATTGGTGAAAGAGCATTAATTGTAACATTTTGGTGGAATAAACAAAGGAAAAAACAAAATTCAAGAAGCAAATAAATGATGGGACACGATTTTTCTAGACAAATTACTTTAAAATGTGGAACTAAATATGGAAATGGGAACTATATTTTGGGACACCCAAAATGGAAATGGGAACTATATTTTGGGACGGATGGTGTATAATACTTAATTATTATTTAACCTTAAAAAATATGCACATAATACACGTCGAGAATTGTATTTTCTGAATCATAATCACGTACTAATATATTTGTTTATTATTTTTATTGGTTGGTGGGAACACAGTAACTACATTTTTCGTCAATGTATAAGTTAGATATCTTTTTTCTGTCTCTAATTGTCGTGATATAATAGTTTACATGTTAGCATTTCTTCTATTATTTGCTATGAGTAGCTGAGTACTACGAGAAAGAATGCGTTGCACTATGTTATCATGACATGTCTAGCTGTACTTGTAAGATTTGATTCTATAAATAAAATTTCGGCCTAATCAACTGACAACTGGTAGTCTGGTAGTCCTACCTATAATGAACGAGAGAACTAGAGTATTAAAACGTAGAAGACAAATGACTTGATCCCAATTTCTTGGTGGCGCGACTGGCGAGCAAAATAGAAAAATTCTTATCTCTATTATGTAAGGGAAGGGGAGCAATGATGTCCTCTTTTGAAATGTCTATTTTGCCCTTTTTTTTTTAAAATTACAAAAGGAATGTCAAAATCAAAATAGACACTCAAAGAAAACTACTGAAAATAAATTTACAACACTCACTCACAAATCACTTAAAAGAATAAACTTTACAAATCACCATACAATTGAGAAAATCACGTTATAAAAATCACGCAAATCACTCAAATAATCAGGAAACTTTATTAAAATTAAAATTAACATACAAACTAAAACTAGCTAATAACCTAGAACGTCAATACATACAAAAAATATTTACAAAAATTTACTTACAAATCACTATTCTCAAGAACCATTCACAATTAATGGTGGGTCATGATAAAAAATAGAGGTGTATTTGTAGTGAAATCAAATTTAGAAGTTAGACAAGGAAAAAAATTATTTACTTTTTTATTTATATAGTGTTTCCTATATATAATGAAACTTTTACATATATATATGGACCTATTTTTTTCTATTATATAATAGCATTAATTATCAAGGTAAAAAGTTTATGTAAAATATCATTCAAGAATTAAAGTACAACATATCTCTATTATATAAGGGAAGGGGGAGCTATGGTGTCCCCGAATGAAGAGACTATGTTACCCCCTTCCCATTCTAAATTACAAATTCACTTACAAATCAAAGGGGTTCAAACAAAAATATCAAAAATATAATTATAACAATCACTCACAAGTCAACTAAAATCATAAAATTGCATAATTTACATTATGCAAATCACTAAAATGATAAACTTCACAAAAACTTTAAAATACTTACAAACTACAACCTATGAAAAAATTGACTTGAAATCAAAGTGTCTACTTTCTTTACAATTTATGAAGTACTGTACTTAATTCAAAAATCAACTAAAAAATTATAATATTAGAAATCATAAATAAATTCAATAAAATTTCTATTTTGTTCATAGAATTTAACTTTGAAAAGTAAAAAAAAAAAACAAAACAAAAAGAATGGTGAGAGACTTAAGTGACAAAACTAAACCAATCAAATTTTGTAACGAAAAACAATTATACTTTGTATGTCTAATGTTCAAATTTTGACTCTTATGCCGAAGAAAATTGAGTTTCTGTTTCGAAAAAAAATTCTAGTATTACGAAAACCAACTAGGAAATCGGGAGGGTTGTGGAGGAGGAGCTGCATAATTATAGTAGTGATTGTTCACTTTGAACACTAATTAATATATATGTTTTGGTCTCTATAAGGAATCCTTTGGTATAAAGTAAGATTATACTAGATTAGCATCTTTCATAGTCAATGAATCCAGTTGTACGGGATAACATTTGAGAGTAAGGAGGATATAAAAGAATCCCTACTCCACCTCCACCAATGCTTGATTACTAATTAATAGTAGTATAATATAGAGTTGATACTAATAACACAATTTTGGTCATTGTTAGAATATTATTAAATTTTTTTGTAAGACCAACTAAACATTGAGTATTACTCCCTTGGTCTTGTTTCTTCCCTTTTTTTGTTTGTACAATCTCAATTGCAAACTGCAACTGTATATAAATATATCTAATTATACATTTGAGAGAATTGTAAAAAGTCGATATTTTGATAATATGTATCGAGATGAATATAAAATGAAATACACACTCATTTTTTTATATGTTGGTGATTATTTATAGTCAAAATTAAAAATGTGAATTAAATTGAGGGAGTACTATGAAGATTTGAAAACATTTATAAATATAATCCACACAATGATCAGTCTTCTCATTGTTTTACTAAATATGAATCATTCAAAATAATCTTAATCATAGTAGTGACTTCTCAAAATGATCTAGGTACATGAAATAACCAATTTATTTGGTCCAAGTAAAAATTTATAAAAGCTCTTGTTAGCTAAATAGGGGAGAAGAACATTGAGAGAAAGGAAAAAAATTAACAAACTTTAATAGTTTGAACCAATTTCTAGTCAGCTGAGATCATTTTTCAAAAGAATGAACCTATTATAGAGGGGTCGTTGTAACTAGAATCATTTTAAAAAAGTAGCTTACTTACTTAATTTCTGTTTATTGGAGCTAGTTTTTTTTTTTTATCTACATGAGTCGTGAAGGCAGTACAAAGTAAAAAAGGGGAGGAGGATTCGAACGAATGACTACCTATCGTTCACACCACCTAAATCGATCTTAATCACTAGACCAAGACATCTTGGTATTATTGGAGCTAGTGTCATACCGCAAAGTCGATGTCATATGATAGATGGTCAATGATAAGTTATGTAAGTTCTGCATGGAGGATTAGGATCGAAGACGCATTGCAGAGAGGTATCAGACACATGAATAGAGTGAGCGACGAGAATATTTATAGTACACCTAGGTGTACCATGCTCATGGTACACCCAAGACTATTTTCTCTAAATGAGCAAAATGAGCGAATGAGCAAAGAAAAAACAAATGAGCATATGAGCAAACATTTATACTCATTTAAGAAAATGAGCAAACACTTTTATTACAAAATGAGCAAAATGAACAAATGAGTAAATGAGTAAATGAGTAAATGAGCAAAATGCTCGTATGAGCATATTTGGTGTCAAATGAGCACCTGAAGTTCTAATTTATTACAAAAATACCCTTGGGTGTACCATGATCATGGTACACCCGAGTGTACCATGAGTGAACTCAGTGAGCGACCGATTAGGACCCTCAATTTTAAGGGCCCCACCTTTAATTTATTTTCTTACTTTTTAGGGTATTTGAATTTAGATGGAAAATACATTTTGTTAATCCAAAAATTTTGCTTCTAGACTATGTACTTTTGTTCATATTTCATAGCTTATTCTAGTTTAATCCTTATTATATCTTTATCATATATTCTTTTAAATCTAAGGTGTTTCCTTGTTAAAAATGAAAATAACATTGAAATATTTAAGAAACTTAATTCATATTCAACAATTTTTAATTAAAAAGATTAAATTAATTATTAATAATATGGGATTAGGGATCAGTTTTATTTTCCTATAGCACCATGTTTGATGCATGGTACAAGGTTCCTAAATTGTTTGAGACGTCCCTAATGCATTGCATAGTTTGTTAACGGATGACAATGATTATGAGCCACGTTGCAAACAACTATGCCAAATGAGCAAGTCATTTGAGATATGTGAATGAATTGAACAGCTGTGTAAAGGTTGAGGGCATGAAAATATGTGACAAGTTTGCTTCAAACGATTGTAAATTGAGTATGAAAAATACAAATACAACATGAATGAATTAAGACCTTCATTTGCTGGTTGGATTTGTTAAACTGTAGGCCTATGAGTTATGATGAGCTGTTAAAATTTGTTTTCGTGAAGTCTTTTTTGTTTAGACAAAATTTATAATACCAATGTGATATTATACATTCGATGGGAAAAAATTGAGACACAATACAAGCTAACTAGCTAGAAAGGCACATAAAAGTATAAACTATTATTAAGGAATAGTTGACAATTGAAGTATATTATTTACTTTGTGTATCTAATTTTATAGGCGACCAGTCCTATCTCAATTATATGGAGAATTATATGTTTACTTTATGATATTACATCAATGAAATTTATGTTTGTGAATATACAACTTTAATGATTAAATACATAAAAAAAAAAAAGGAAGCCTGAACAAAAATTAATAGGAAGCCTTTAATAAAGAAAAGTCAATATACCAATTAATAATCTATAGCGTATAGCAATAGCTGATTGCAGCAGAAAAAAAAAAAAAAAAGTAGGATCTTGTAGCTTCTAATTAATGGGAAGACTGGACAAAATAATTGACCAAAGCTAAAGCATTGCTAATAAACTTGAGCAGCATCTCAACCTTGGCAGTGAGCTGATTTTGCAGCTTTCCACCGTGAACTTGGCTAAACCCATCAACACAAGTGTCTTGGTCTGTTATCGCGGCACTCATCCATGTCTGCACATTACTCATCTCAAATCTCCTCTTCCTCGAATTCTCAACTTCATCCTCCCTTAGAACCCTCGCCATCTGATCCAACGACTTCTTAACCTGATGAACGGCGTCTTTAGAGAGCTCCATGCAGTCCCGAACGGGGACGAGTTCTTCAGCTCCGCTGCTGCTGCTGCTGCTGCTGCTACTACTGGTGCTGGTTTCATCTACATAATGAGCTGTATCAAGGGCTTGGTCGAGGCTGATCCTGATGGCAGCGTACGATAGCTTCCCGAGGTCCGGATCCCCTGTGTAGGAGGAGGAGAGGGAAGAGTAGCAAAGCTCTGAGTACCTGCTCACTTGACAACTCTTCTTGATGAACTCATCAAGAGTTTTGCTAGATTGGAAAGCTGTGATTGACTGGACAAGGAGGGAGAAGAGAAAGAGAAAGAGAAAGGAGTAGTGTGTGAATTGCATGACTTCTAGCTCAAAGGTTGGAGCTTTCTTGCATGCTATGTAATTCAGAGTTCTACTCTTATACACATTGCATTATTGCAACTTGCACCTTGCAAGTGGTTTAACTTGGTTGCCCACAAAAGTGCATTATTGTATGTAGGACATTATTATTAGAGTTGCGTAATCAACATATCTTACATATATATGCATGTATGTTATTATGATAGAGAAATGTCAATATTGTAAGTACAAAAAATTAGCAAATCATGGGTATTATTCTTCAAAGGTGTGCTATCTTTCTCCATACCGGTAATCCACAATACTAAATAAATTGAATAGGCGATGGTGGGTATTAATAATACAGAGGCATCTAATTATATACAATCACAAGTTACAACTATCATATACTCTAAATCATAGATATTGTTGCTTTATTAATTAATATAGAAAGATGGCTTTATAATAGGGTTTCGTCAATGTGTCATATGATATACTTTATCAACATAAATTTCGCCAAAAGTGGTTTCTATATGTAGTATATATATTTAAAATGAAAGAGAGCATGCAGTTCTAGAAGGATATAAAATTGAGTGGGTTTAATAAGTTGGGTCGAAAAGAATAGAAAGAGGAAAAAATATTTACCAGATTAGGAGCATAAAAGTCGAATGTATATATTTTAGGAACGAATGAAAATAAAAGTGGAAAACACTTGAAGGGATATATAGAGTGTACACAAACTTTTGTATAAGGCAGGCCACATCTTGAACAAATGGTGTGGCCAGCTAATAAAAGGCCCAAGCTAGGCTTTATAATGAAGCCCGCGTCCCCTAGAAAAAGCCCAAGAATAAAATTCGTTTTCGGAGGGGTTACTTTTCGTAACAAGAGTTACTTTTGAATCCGTTTTCAGAGGGGTTACTTTTCATAACAGGGGTTACTTTTGTTGAATCTATATTTTTTTTTTCTTCTAATTTTTAGGTGTTACTTTTAGTGAAACTAAGGGTTAATTTTTCGAATGCTAAGCGGTTACTTTACTGAAACCGGAGATTACTTTTTGTAATGATAAGGGGATATTTTTACGGAAAGTATGTGTTACATTTGTAATTATAAGGGGTTACTTTTACTGAAATTAGGGGTTACTTTTTAATTACAAGGGATTACTTTTGTAATTATAAGGGGTTACTTTTACTGAAACTAGGGGTTACTTCTTACGCCATAACTACCACCACCTTCATTATCCTCCTTTTCTTTGTCCTCAGCTCCACCGTCGATTCTACCTCCATCATCCTCGATCATCGTTGTTCACCTCTTTTACTCCCCCCTCACTGTACCCCCACCCTGACTCCTTCTATTTCTGTCTCTCTCTGCCTCCTCCACCTCCTCCCCCTTCCTCATCCTCTCTCTCTCCTCGCCTCCTCCGCCTCCTCACCAATCGACACCACCTAACTTCACATGACGATGATTTTTCAGAAAACACAAACAAACGTCAACAAAAAGACTATTATCGTCATTTTTATTAACTGCAAGATTATTATCGCCATTGTTATTAACTAAAGAAAGCTAAAAAGAAGAAGAAATTGCAATCAAATCCAACAAACGAACTTTCGAAAACACTACTGTTATTACCGCCATTGTTATTAAATGAAGAAAGCTAAAGAGAAGAAGAAGTTCATCAGGAGAGAGAAATTAAACCTGAAAATTAGAGATTAGGGTTTCTAATTTGAGTTGGAAGAACGAGAAGATGAAGAGACTGAGTAGGGGAAAAAAGAAGAGAGAGAAAGTTGTTTGCAGAGAATTTGAAGGGTTTGAGAAGATGATGATGATGAATTGATGAAGAAAAGGTGGTGGTGATGGAAAGAAGCGAAGAGTGAGGAAGGAAGATGGGGGTGTACAACCACACGGTTTGCTTTCCGTGTGGCCTGTGTTATAGAAAACGCACTCTAGAGTGTATGTTATGTACATGGACACAAATGTTTGAAAAATTAACTGCTAGGTCGCAATAACTTGGTTGCCATTAAAGATAATACTAACTTTTTGTCCATATTCAACAATCATGGCATATAATACTTGTTTCGGTGTTGAAACTGTGGCGGACTCTTGATAAGTTAGTCAGTGATCAAGGGTCGTCCAAGACTAGTGAGCTGCAAGAGAACAAATAGCTACTCTCGGGGGGATGCGAGGAAACCCCTCCGACGCTCAAGTCAGTAAGTGTCCGCTAAGGATTTAGAGAGAGAAAGTTGAGAGAGAGAGATAAGCTATTTTTAATATGTGAGAGAATGTACCTACAGAATAATACCATTTGGTTATTTATAGGAGTATTATTTATCTGACAGGATGCGTAATCATGTGACACGTGTATGGCTAAAGTGAGTTGACTGGAAGGAAGATTCCTTTATTTTGTCCTCTTTGCGACCGCGAGTGTTATCACGGTCCGTTACCTAGGACCGTTGATCTGGTATAGTGACTTCGCATCCTAGAGATTTTTATGGCGAACAGTAAGACATGTCCGATAGTGGACTTGGGATACTACCCATACAACTAGCCCCCCAGCATCATTGAGGGTCGTGACTATCGTTGATGTTGATTTCGAGGAGGCAAATGAATTTTGCATGCTTTTTAGATAGCTCTTTTGATGCTGCCACGTGTTGACCTGGGATCAATCGTAGATCTCAAATAAGAGTAATTATTACTGCTTGTGGTATCTCGCTCATTTTCCCCCCTTTTTTTGTTTATTAGGGTGTGCCCCGGAGGTGACACTTGGCGAAGATCTAGGATAGCAGTTGATACGTTTTTTCATCGCAACCGTCTATCCTAGTATTTAAAAGAACACTTTCCTTTTCTTTGTTTTTTAGTTAACTTCTTCATCTTTCTTCGACTTTTCTCTAGTTTTTTCAAGTTTACAAAGACTTTGAAGCTTCTTTATCTTGTCAAGATAGTTGCTTTCTTACCCAAATCTTCTAAAAAGGTACTTTACACCATATTTCATGTACTGTTCCTGAAGAATTTCTTCAAATTTTATTTCTTTTTCTGGGTTTGTTCAAGGGTTTTTGTTTCTTCTGCCTCCGCTTTTCTTCGGTGAGTTCTTGGTTTTCCGGCGTCGTTGGACTAGACTTTTCTCCTTTCACGCCTTGGGAACTTCCATTATAACTTCAGAAGGCTTGCGTCATCTTTTTTGATCAATTTCTCGGCGAGATTTCCTTCAGGTACCAATTTCGAAACCCCTTTGGCTTTTTATTGTGTTTTTGTTACTTAGAACTATGTCGGACCGTTCAGATAGTTAAACAACTTTAGATAGTGAATTTATGTCCGGAAGTGATCCTTCTTCTCCCTCCTCCCCTAATGACGGATAAAGTTCGTCAATTTCTAGTCATACGAAGGGAAGAACTCGCCTTTCAGCTGACCTACCCCTCACTGTCGATATGGCAAAGGAGCATAGATCTAAGTTTTTTAACAACCGCTCAACCCCTGAGCAAGAGAATCTGACTTCTCAATACTGGTCCGCGAGGATGAGTGGTGATAGGCAGATGCTTAGGAAGGTTATACATCAAATCTTAGCTCGCCGGACCTTTGGGAATCCCCCACCTGATGATGTTCCCGGAATTGATGTTCAACCCTTGAGGGAACATGCTTGGCTTGATAGTTTAGCGGATGCCAGCATTATGGCGACTGATGACTTTTATGATCGTCTTGCCAGTGATGTCACCCCTTCTCATCCTCCCGTTGTTGGTTTAGGTTCTGATAACGATTCAATTGCCAGCATGGACGAGGCTGGTACTGGTCCTTCTACTTCTGGACCGGAGTGGAGTATTCGTCGATCCGAGATTTCTATAGGGGAGAGTTCCAGCATGACTCCCAATTCTCGTCCCGAGCCTATTCCTCAAAGGGACGATGTAAAGCATTTTGGGATTTAGTTACCCTTGGATTACAGCAGTGGTCCGAAAAAAGTGACCATCTGTTTGGCGGGAGCATGATTTGTCGCTCAATTATTGTCGGGTTACCGAAGAATTATATGGGTTCCCAGACGGATATAAGTTAGTGGTTCCCGACGAATGGGCTAGGGTGACAAACTGTCCGGCAGGCCGAAGGTGGTGGATGTAGTTGTTGACGGCGATGACGCCGAAGGACGGATTCCTTGTACTTGGCTTCCAAATGCCAAGTACATACTCGGTAATAAGTTGTTATCTGCCTTGTTCCTGTGCCGGCCTCACCCTGAAGGTGTGTTCCCTGACCTTTGATCCGACATAGGACTTGATTCTTTTGATTATTGTAGGTACTAATCATTTTCCTTTATTCTCTTTTGCAGGTGCCGATAGTTTGGATCTTGAGGAGTTAGGTTTGGACGAGAACTTAAAACTGATGTCTAAAGCTCCTAACGATCCCATCTTCAATTACGACACCATCCATGGCCTTACTGGAGGTCTACGCAGTGCCGACCGTGGTCGTGGTGGCCGCACTGCCGGCCATTTTATTTGCCGTGCTTGGCGGACCCGAGGTCGAGTCACTGGTGGGGGAATCATACTTCTTCCCGGCCAGTGGTTCAAGTCCCGATCAACCGCGGCGGTGGCAGTGTTAGCCGCAGGCGCCCTCGAGATCCCGAAGTGGAAAGTCCCCACAAATGACCTACTGTCGTGGTCGCTGCTGCGTCCGAGACGCTAATTATGAGCTCTAACGTCCACATTAGGATTCTCTTGTCCGGGACTCCACCCCTCATATTCTTCGAACATCTACTCTTGATGCTGCTATTAGTAGTATTGGTACGGCATTGGAGTCTGGCTCATCCATGCGCCATAGAATCTACGAAATTCTTAGCGCTCCGAACTTTCTTTCAGATCTGGGCCCGATAATTTTTTTTCTCGGGTCCATGAATGGATTGAAAAGAAAGAGGTAACCCTCTGCGTTATCGTTAAGTCCGCCTTCTCTCGCCCCTACTACTCCGGGACAATTGTACCGGCCGAGTTGGGATGTGAGGGAGGATGCGTCTTTATATGCAGATATTCTTACTAATGGCGGCACCATGGGTTACCATCTTATTAAAGGCCTTCAACTGCCGATTGATTATCCGGCAGATAAGCTGGTGGTACCGGTAGCTCAGCTTGCGCATCACTTAACTGTGGTAAGTTTCTTACCTTCCTTTATCTCTTGTTTTTTTAAATATTTATGCCTTACTTTGCTCTTGTTTTTGCAGGCCAACAACTCTATTGTGGAGCTGATAGAGCGGTATATCCACTATTAATGCTTGGGAAACCTTTGAACAGTTCATCAATTACTATCGGACCAAGCTTGATGTTGTTGAGGCTCGCGCTAATAAGCTGCAGTCAAACTTGACTGCTGAGAAGGCGGTCAAGGCCAAGACGGAGACGGAGTTGGTGGATCTCCACGAAAGGCCGATAAGCTGCAGGAGGCCAAAAGCAAACGGGATGAATTGGAACTAGCCTTGAAGACTGCTAAGGAGGAGGCGGTTGTTGCTATTGAAAAGGCAAAGTCTGAATTCTCGTTGTAGCAAATTTCAAGAAATCTGATGAATTCTTCCGACTCTTGGGGGACAGGTACGACGGAGGATGGGTGTCCGCGAAGAGATGCATCTGCCACACTTACACATCCTTGGACTGGGAGCAAATGGAGGTCGCCTTTGCTGAAGGCACTTATACATGTCCTCTTAAATCTGAACCCTTCATTTGTTCTGAGGACGTGATTGCTAACCTCCTCCCTACCATTGCACATGAAGAAGCGCCTCCCTCCTGAAAATTTTGGCATTGATGTCGAGGCTCCTCCGTGGCTTCTAACAACTGTTAACTTGTAGCTTCGAATATTTGTAATTTTTTAAATGCAACCCATTATGGCATGTAACTTGATATTTTATAATTGTAATTTACTGTTACGAATTTGTAAGTGCCTTTTTTGATGGATGCCTATGTTTTTTGGCATGTAGTTGGCCGTCGTGCCAATATTTCGTAATATATAATGTTGTATTATTCATTTTCGTCTCTTTTCGTTAAAAAAAAAAGAAATTTACGCAAGTTTTGAAAATTTTAGGCCACGAATAACTTCTGCAATGTTAGGCCGCGAATAACTTTTGCAATGTTAGGCCACAAATAACCTTTTATCCTGTTATATGGTAAATTTTATACTGGGCTTGTTATATGGCCGTTATCACGCTTTAGCCTGTTATATGGCTGAATTTTATACTGGGCCTGTTATATGGCCAACATTTGTATTAGGCCTGTTATACGGCCATTATCGTACTTAAGCATGTCATGTGGCCAATATATGTACTAGGCCTGTTATGTGGTTGTTATCGTACTTAAGCATGTCATGTGGCCAATGTTTGTACTAGGCCTATTATATGTCCGTTATTGTACTTAAGCCTGTCATTTGGCCAATATATGTACTAGGCCTGTTATATGGTCGTTATCGTACATAAGCCTGTCATTTGGCCAATATTTGTACTAGGCTTGTTATAAAGCGCACTTACTATATTGCATAGCGTATTTAGGAATAGCAAAGTGATTATTGCATAAAAATAACAAGCTGATTCTAAGATGGATGGAACGCTCGCGAACATTTGTATTATTTATATGACAAAGGTGGCTCTTGGCCAATTACATATCGGACTCAGACATAATACTTTTTTAGGACTCTAGCATTCCAACAATTCTTAAGCTCTTTAGCTTCCCTTCCTTTCAAAATAGAGGAAACTGGAGCAAGCTTCTTGGCTATGGTGTAGGGCCCTTCCCAATTAGCAGTTAGCTTTCCCTCTGAATGTGCTTTGCCTGTGGCAGCCATTCTTCGTAAGACTAAATCACCAACTTTTAGCGGCCTTTCTAGCACTCTTCTATTATAGGCTTTGCTTATTCTATCTTTGTATGCTATCGCTTTCAGCTCTGCCAAGAGTCTTACTTCTGGGAGGAAATCTAGATTTTCTATGAGTGCCTGATCATTCTATGCTAAGTTCTTGTATTTTTATCCGGTATGAGGGTAACCCTACCTCCACCGGCAATGCTGCCTGCACCGAAAGCCAGTTTAAAAGGACTCTCTCCCGTCACTTCCTTTTCAGTCGTCCTGTTCGCCCATAGTACAGCTGGTACCATCTCGGCCATCTGCCCTTGAATTCATCCAATTTTTTCTTCAAAGCATTCAATATTTGCTTGTTGGCGGCTTCTTATTGCCCGTTGCTCTGAGGGTGGCAGACTGTTGTGTAGGCAAATTTAACCCTGAAGTCCGTCAGGAAAGCTTGTATGGGACTACAGTCGAACTGGACGTCGTGATCAAAAACAATGGCCATAAGGATTCCAAATTTGGTCATGATGTTATGCTAGATAAACTTTCGGACCTGGTTTTCCTTAATTTTTGTCATCGGCTCCGCTTCTATCCATTTCGTAAAATAATCAATCCCTACTATCAGAAATCGTCTACCTCTTGTCGCGACCGTGAATGGTCCCAGAATGTCCATCCCCCACTGGGAAAACGGTATTGGACATTTGGCGGGTATGTTAATTACAGCAGCGAACGTTTGGCATTTGTCACATTTCTTCATATAACTCTGAGCATCCACTAACATACTTGGCCAACAGAAACCAGCTCTCAGTGCCTTCAATGCCAGAACTTTTCCTCCTATATGGTTACCATAAACGCTCTCATGTATCTCCTCTATGATCTTCGCGAATTCTCTGGCCGTTGCACATTTCAGTAATGGTAGGCTGAAAGATTTTTTTATATAGCTCCCCTTGATATATTATGTACCAGCTTGCGTGTCGCTTCAGTTTCTTCGCGGACATTTGATCCTTGGGAAGTGTCCCTGTTAGCTTATACTCTACTAGCTCATTGAACCATTGATACTGTTGACGGTCACTGTTTTCTCTGTGATACTTTTTCTCTTAAGATATCCACTGTGACAGTTCTCTCAATGCTAAACAAGTCTGAGCTAGCAAATTTTGATAATGCGTCCGCTTTCACGTTCTCGGCTCTAGGAATGGCTTGTATTTCAAACTACTCTAACTGAGCAACCATTTCCTTAGCTTTCTCAACATATTTCTGCATATTGGCCTCTCTAACTTCGAATTCTCCTTTGAGTTGACCACTCACCAACTATGAGTCCGTTTTCAAAGATACATTTTTTGCTCCTACCGCTATGCATATTCTGAGACCAACGATGGCTGCCTCATACTTAGCTTCGTTGTTTGACGTCGGGAATGCGAACTTTATGTAGTACTCATAAGTATTTCCTTCCAGACTTGTCATTATAATCCCAGCTCCTACTTCGCTTACTGTTGAAGATCCATCTATCTCCAACAGCCAAGTTTTCTTTTCTTTTATCTCTTCTTCTTCGTATGAGGCTTCTACGATGAAGTCCACTAACGCTTGTGCTTTAATAGCGGTTCTTGGTTTGTATTGAATGTCATATTCCGATAACTCCACGGCCCATTTCAACAAGCGGCCTGAACTATTAATCTTCTGTAAAGCTTTTTCTAATGGCTGATTTGTTAAAACTTTGATGGGATGACATCAAAGTAAGGCCTGCGCTCCATGACCGCTATAACGGCTACCAACGCCATCTTCTCCACCAACTAGTAGCGACTTTCCGGTCCATTGAGTCTGTGGCTGATGAAGTATACAGGTTGCTGCCTTTTTTCTTTTTCCACCAATAACACGGCCGCGACCGTTTTGGGAGAGATCGAGATATACAACTGCAATGTATCCCCTGTCTCAGGCCTTGTAATGGTTGGTAGATTTTTCAAATGTTCTTTTACTGCTGAGAAGGCTTCGCTTTGCTCTTTTCCCCACTCAAACATCTTGTTTCCCCTCAACAGTGCGAAGAAAGGTAGGGATTTATCAGCTGATTTCGAGATAAATCGAGTCAAGGCCGCCATTCTCCCTGTCAGCTAGCCTCTATATGTTTTTAACGCTCTTTGGCTCAGGCAGGTCCATGATTGCACGAACTTTATCTGGATTCGCGTCTGTACCCCTCTTACTCACCATGAAACCCAAAAACTTCCCGGCCCTTACTCCAAAGACACAATTGTTTGGGTTAGCTTCATTTTTTTTTTTTTTTTGGCAATTCAAAATTGTTATTGACAACCAAAAAAAAATTGGGTACAACCTACAGCATTAGAGTAACAGAATACTCCTAATGCCAACCAAACAAGCCAAAGCAGCTGCTTACAACACTAACATTTGTTTTTGCTTCTCACTACATCTAACAGCAATTCTAAAAATGATATTTCTAGCAAGTTGATTAGGATTTACATCTGAATCCCTAAAAAACATGACATTTCTCTGTAACCAGATGGAATACAAGCTCTCTGTATACATCATAACAAACAACTTACTACTATCCTTAGTGCTACGAGCTCTTTTGATAGCCAACTCCAGTTCATTTTGAGCAGTTACTTGAGGCTGGATGTTCATGTATCTGAGAACCTTGCACCAGACTGTCTTACTGTAAGGACGGTTGAAAAACAAATGCTGCACATTTTCTATATCATTTCCACATAACTTGCACAAGGGACTCACTTCCCTACTCCATTTACTCACTCTTTCAGCTGTAGCAAGTCTATTTAGCATGGCTAGCCATAGAATAAACTTGCTTTTTGGAGTAGCTTGGTTATTACAAACTAACCTTTTCCAGACCACATTGTCATATTTTCTTGGAGAATCTTGTATGCTTTCTTTATGCTAAATTTCCAATGAGTGCTCATTGTCTCCCAACCTCCACTCCTTACCAACAATTCTCTAGCTTCAAGGATTTTTCTTAGAAGCCATGATGTGTTACTGCTGACAGTATCATTTTCAAGCCTTTGTCTCTTGATGTAATAAGCATTCACCCATCTAACCCAAAGCTTATCTTGCTTGAAAGCTAGGGCCCAAAGAAGCTTAAGTATTGCTGCTTTATTCCATATTACCATATCAGTAACATTTAAGTCTCCTGTACTCTTTGGTTGTTGCAAGAAGTCCCAGGCCACAGGAGCTTTAGAGCTAGTATCAACTGATCCAGTCCATAGAAATGTTCTACAGGTTAATTCAACAGCCTTTATCAGTTTCTAGGGTAGTGGAAAATTTTGGGCCCAATAATTTTGCATGCTATTGAGAATAGACTTCACCAACTGTAATCTACCAGCATAAGATAGCAAGTGAGCAACCCAACCTTGTGTTCTTGCTGTGATCTTGTCAATGAGGGGTTTGCACTGAGAAAAGTTTAGTTTTTTTGCTGCAAGTGGAACTCCAAGGTAGCTAAATGGCAGGGTGCCAATAGGCATCTGAATACTTTCAGCCATCTGATTTGCCTCATCTTGATTTACACCCCCAAAATAAATACAGCTTTTCTCAATACTTACCTGAAGGCCTGAAGCCTTTGAGAATAGATTGAAAGCTTTCATAATCTTGGTGATGGAGCTTGCATCTGCTCTAGCAAACATTAGCAGATCATCCGCAAACATGAGATGGGTGAGCTTGATCCTCTCACATTTGGGATGGAAATTAAAATCTGGATCATTACACATAGCACCCATGCACCTACTCAGATACTCCATGCTCAATGCAAATAAGAAAGGAGACAATGGGTCTCCTTGTCTTAAACCTTTCTTTGCATCAAAAGGTATAGAAGGAACACCATTCAGCAAAATGGAGTAAGACACAGTCTTCACACAGGCCATAATCCACCCAATAAAGATACTAGGAAAGCCTAATTCTTTGAGCATACTTTCAAGAAAAACCCATTCAACAGAATCATAAGCTTTCTTAATATCTATTTTTATCACACACCTAGGAGAAATATGTCTTCTACTATAGCTTCTTATAAGTTCAGTAGCTAAGAGAATATTATCACCAATATTTCTCTCTGGAATGAAACCTGTTTGAGCACTATCTACCACCTCTGTAATCACAGCTTGCAGTCTCTTTGTCAGGATTTTTGATATTATTTTGTATAGAGTAGAACAACAGGCAATGGGTCTATAATCTCTAGCATATTGTGCATCATCAATTTTAGGTATCATTGTTACAGCAGTACAATTCACAGGTTTATGCATGAAACCATTATCAAACTACTTCATTATACCTGCATATGCCTCATGCTTGATCACCAGCCAACTTTTCTTGAACAAAACTGAGTTAAATCCATCTAACCCAGGAGCCTTTGCATCATCAATAGCAGCCGAAGCTTGGTCAATCTCCTGTGTGGTGATTGGTTGCACTAATTGCTCACAAGCAGTAGCACTTAGTTTAACCCCAGCTCTCACTATGTTCAGATTTATTGCCTCCAGTTGATTTGAATTTGTGCCTAACAATCGTTAGCTTCATTTTGTACTTTCTCAACGTACTAAAGGTTTCTTCAAGTTTGTTTAAATGCTCGCAGTCCATTTTTCTTTTCACAATGGAGTCATCCACATATACCTTTGTGTTTCTCCCCTTCTGGTCCGCGAACACCTTATCGACTAGCTTCTGATATGTGGCTCCTGCATTTCTGAGTTCAAATAGCATTGCCTTGAAATTATATACCCTGCAGTCTGTTATGAACCTTGTTTTTCTTCTGTCGGTATCCAGCAAGCTCATCTGGTGGTACCCTGACAATGCATCCATGAAGCTCAACAATGCATACCCGCTAGTGGAGTCTACCAGTTGATCTATTTTTGATAGAGGATAGGAGTCTTTTGGGAAGGCTATGTTCAGAATTGTGAAGTCCACACATATCCTTCATTAGCCATTAGCTTTTTTACCTTTAAGACATTGGCCAACCACTCCGGATAATCACACGACTCAATGAAGTCGACCACCAACAACTTGTCTATTTTCTCTTTAATGGCCTTGTTTTTTCGGTGGAAAAAGCTCTCTTTTTTTTTGCTTGATAGAGCAAACTCCACTGTTGATGTTCAGACGATGCACCATCACGGCTGGGTCTATTCCCGGCATCTTATCCGCCGAGAACGTGAAGATGTCAGCATTTTCTCGAACGAGAGTCCCTAGGTTGACTCTGACCTCTGGGTCCATGTCCGTCCCGACAGCGACCGTCCTTGTCCGTCCCGACAGCGACCGTCCTTGTCATGTCATCGGCTAACATCTCTTGCTTTGTCTCCCCATCAAGCTTGGTCTCGGCATATTATCAGGTCGAGACTCCAAATCCTACATGGAGATCTCCATCATTTCTTCTTCTTCCTCATCAGGTTTCACCTCTTGCGCTTGAGCTTTTCTCTGAGCTCTCTTCTATTTTCGCATTGGTGGACTCAAGGCTTCCACTGGAATTCTTCTGGCAGGTTGCTTTAAGGCTGTAAGGTAGCATGACCTATCCATCTCCTGATTCCCTTTCAACTTTGTTGTCGTCCCTCCGTTAGAGACGTACAACATTGTTAAGTGATATGTAGAACCAACTCCTTGAACATCATGGATGAAAATTAAAAGGACGTCCTATTATAGTATTGTGCACTCCCGATACATCTAGTACTAGGAATTTCATCAAGACATCCCTGGCCTCCTCACACTAGTAGAATAATTGTTGCGGCTGAATTGCTGCGGTTTTACCTATACGCAGCCACGTCAAAAGAAAAGAATAAATCGACAATAAACTTATGTTGCGGTTCCCAACCAAAACTACAGCAATAGATATCAACGGGACAATTTTTCAAATTTGGTTGACTAGTTTGACCAGCTCTATTGCTGCGGTTTTTTGAAGAGACCGCAACAAGTTCTTTTTTCTTTTAAGATATCACGTGATACCTATTTTTCCTCTTTCCTCTCTCCTCTCTCCTCTCCCCTCTCCTTCTCCTCCCTCAAACTCAATCAGAAGACTAATGCTCTTCTTCAATGGCGTCTAAAATTTCAGTGAAGAGTAAGAAGACGTCTCTAAATTTGCTTCAGCCGTCCCCAAAACGTTCCCATCAAGAAACCCTAGCCGTACACAAATAACTCAGCGTCCCCATTTTTCAGAGACGCGCCAGGGACGTATTTTCGGCATCCCCGTACCGTCCCCGTCCCTGGTAGGGGAAACGACACCCTGGAGAAGTACCCGTGCTTCACAAAATTGTAATATGTTTTACTATATAAGTCAAGTGGAGTTATGGTGTCCCCGGCCCCTATGAAAAGTCTTTTGTGTTCTTAACTAAATATATAATTGCATATTCAGCTTTTCTACAATTATATCATTTCCATATTTAAAGATGTGATCATGGTGTGTATTGGTGTTTCCTTAAAGTTCCAATAATAAACTAAATAAGCATTAATAAACTAACTTGACATAATGAGAAAATTGTTACTCAAAAAAAAAACTTTTACAAATTTAATTTGACTATAAGACTTTACATTTAAATGTTCATCACAATTTCTAAATACTTTATAAATTACATTAGTCTATACTGTAATGATTATAAATTACACTTTGAAAATTATATTTTCAATGAAATTTAAGAACAAACCCAACCAATCAATGTACTCATTGCGTGAATAGAAGGCTAGTAAGTCTATAATAACTAAGCTCATTTTTTCCAAATTGAGCTAGGTTCTATGTGATTCCATTGGTCCTAATTAGGGTACATTATCACTGGCATAAGCATCATCATAACATCTTGCTATGCCAAGATATAGTGATGATATTCATTTGAAGAAGTAATTAAGTCCATGGAGTTCTGATGAGAATTGATTTAAAGAAGGCATATGATTCCATAGGGTGACAGTTTGTGGAAGATTTGATGATTGCTCTCAAATTTCCCACTCATTTCATATATGTGTGCTTGCTTGTATAACTACTCCTAGATTCACATAGCTGATTAATGGAAGTTTAGAAGGGTTCCCTACTAATAGAGACTTGAGACAGGAAGACCCCATTTCTCCTCTCTTGTTTGTTTGTTGTATGGACTAACTATCCAAAATATTTTCTATATTGGGTAGTTGCAAGAGTTCACTTTTTTTTTTTTGCTAATGATTTGCTTCTTTTTTGTAAAGGAGACGTAAGTCTGCCTATCTGATTTGCACTAGTAGAATAAATGCTATTTGCTGCGGTGGTATTGCTGCGGTTTTACCCATACGCAGCAATATATCACGTAAAAAGAAAAGAAAAAACAAAAAATAACCATATTGTTGCGGTTTCGGCCGAAAACCGCAGCAATATATTTTCAACGGGATTTTTTTGAAACTTTTTGACTATTTGACCAAATATATTGCTGCGGTTTCTAGAAAGAACCGCAGCAATATATTAAAATAACATTAAAAAATATTATTTTAAACCATTGCTGCGGTTCCTAAAAAAACCGCAGCAATATCTTTTTAAAATTATAATAAAACGGCCCAAGTAGGGTTTCCCCTCTCTCTCTCCTCCTCTCTTCCTCCCATCTTTTTCACGCCTCCTCTCATCTTCTCTCGCTTCTCTCCTCATCTTCCCTCTCTCCTCTAACCCTCTCAGTCACGCCTCCTCTCATCTTCTCTCTCTTCTCCCCCTCATCTTCTCTCTCTCCTCTATCCCTCTTAGTCACGCCGGACGTCCTTCGAACTCAACGTCGTCTTTCGAAATCGCAAAACTCGCAAGGTCGACGTTGATTTCGAAAAGTCCCTCGCCAAAATCGCAAGGTCTTTCGACGAGGTCGATGATGATTTCGACGAGGTCGATGTTGATTATCGCAAGGTCTTTCAACGAGGTCGACCGTTCATTGTTTTCGTTCGGTTTTCGTTCGGTTTTCGTTCATAAGGTCACCAGATTGCTATTTGCTATTTGATTTCATAAGATTCGCAAGGTCGACCGTTCATTGCTATTTGCTCACCAGATTCATAAGGTCGCCGTCGCCAGATTCATAGGGTTCAGTTTCGTTCGTTGCTCAACAGTTCGCCAGACTCAAGTACTGGTTTTGGGTCGCCGGTTGTTGTGTTCCTCCAATTTGTTGGTTGTGTTCATTGTTTTCGAATTTCTACTGTTATTATGTACCGTTTGTCAATTTTTCAGTTTTAGTTGTAAGTGTTTTTATTTTCATTTTACTTTTTAATTTATTGTATTATTTATGTAACTAGTTTTTTCTATCGTTATATATTAATAATATTTATATGTCATTTCATTTTCAATTCATATGCAAATTTTGTGGATAGTGGATTTATTTGTTGCCGGATTTTAATTTTCAAATGTGATTCCAAAATGAAAAAAAAAATTTTTTTTTTTTGGTTACCAGGACATATTGCTGCGGTTTTGAGCCCAAAACCGCAGCAATAGTTTGACATATTGCTGCGATTTTGGCCCAAAACTGCAGCAATACTCTCTGTTAAATATGTAATACATAAAAATATTGCTGCGGTTTGGCCTAAAAACCGCAGCAATATTTGTAGATATTGCTGCGGTTTAAAACCGCAGCAATATTATTAATACCTATTGCTGCCCTCTTAATTGCTGCGCGCCCAAAACCGCAGCAATATGGCACTTTTTAATCGCAGCAAATAGCATTTATTCTACTAGTGTTGGCAGGGGCTTATAAGGTTTTTTCATAGTCCTCTAGCCTATAGAAAATATTAATAAATTAGCTATGTATATAGTACTTATATTTCATAAGAAGGTGCATAGAGAAATCATCGTTTCTCAGGCTTTATCAGAGAAACTCTTCCTTTTAGGCATCTTAGTGGACCTATGTCATCCAAAAAGATCAAAATAGCTGAATGTTATGTGATAGTGGATAAGATTACTATTAAGATCAGAATACAAAGCACTTATCATTTGCTGGAAGAGCTCAGTTGGTGAATGCAGTGTTAATAAGCACACCTAGCTATTGGGCACAATTTTTTTTTCTTCCAGTTGCAAATATAACGAAATAAAAAATAAAGATCAAAGTAGATGAATGTTATGTGTTAGCTACGAGCTCTTACAGCTAAAAAAAAAAAGGAGAACTGATAAAGAGTCGCCTATTAAGGAGGACGTCGCTAGTCGACGATTGTACCGTTGGAGTCAGAACTCTAATGACTGATGGAATTGGTAAAAAAAGCGAATGTCGTTCACAATCCGGACAACGGACAACCAAAGGCAAGATTCACATCTCGCCGCATAAGCAATCCCAAGGAACTTCTGACGCTTGGGATCCTTGGCACATGATCTCTTAAAGAGTCACGTTCCTATGTGACTCATGACTCTCTCTCGAGAGTATTTTAGGTTTCTCCATTAGGTAGGAGAAATGGGGCATGCTGAAATCCACCAGATGAAACTAGGGTGCCGCCTGCAGATTTGAATTTTTCAAGGCAAGGACCATTAAGATCATTACCAAGCTATAAAGAGAGCTCAACAATTTGAGCTCTCGAACACACTTCCGACTTTTGAAACTGTAACACCCCCCAACATCCATACACGTCTATGATTACGTCGCATCGACTCTGGGAGTGTTATTGCCGCGGTGAAACGCAAGGCTTATTGAAATGAAACATTTAACTTAAAACCTTATTATGAAAATTAAACTGCAGCAGAAATAAATGTTAACTACAACTCGAGAATCATCAACAACCCCTTTTTATTTAAACCACAAACTAAGTAAATCATATTAGTTCTATAATGTTTAACCAAAACGCTTTAAGGTTTATGGACTAGAAAATATCCCTCGTACGCCCAATCTCATGCAGCAACACCAGCACACCTAGTCCACTTCCCATTGTAGCATCAATGGTTCATCACATGTCAACAAACAACATATATAATAAAAAACAATCAGCTATGCTGAGTACATAGTAAAACATTGAGATAATATACTAAGCATAAACAAAACAATAAGAAACGTTTCTAGACATGATACTACAATAGTATTACATTCATTACTTTTGTAATTTAGTTTGCAGGGAACGGACACCGTCATCTTACTAGAATCATACGGGCTACTTAATCCTTAATAGACAACTTGGTCTATTAGATGAAATGCAAATACGGTTTCGTTTCGTCCCACATCCATCACCTTAGTATGTGTACCCCCAAGATCGTACGGAACCTTCTGCCTACTTGAGTTATCAAAATTCATAAGGACACTACTGTTGTCACAGTAGGCCCTGCGTAGGAGTGTAGAACAAGTCCCACACCCCCCCCCCCCCCGCGCCATTGTTCATCGCTTGTAGGGAATCCAACTACAGGTTTATTGCCAAAATCCTTTCTCACTCTTAGTATTGTCCATTTACACTACATTAAACATATAATCATTTAATGTTCTTTCTTAGATACAATATTTAATTCTTTAATTCTTGTAACATCCTTGTTACCCCATAGATCAAGGAATACAAATCCAATACTTTCATGTTTATGATACAATAGTATTACGCATTTAAATAACAACGCAAACCAATTCACAAGTCATATAATTAGGAAATACATATCTATTTCCAATCCATTTCATGCTACCAAACAATCTCAGCAATCACAATCATATAATCGCTCCCTATCATGATTTTAGGTTCCAATGAAAGAGTTCATAACCTAATTAACATGATACTAGTATTTGCAACTGAAGTGGTATGCGTACGTACCTTGTAACGAATAATCTTCGCTGACTAATTAAACGCTCCGCTTATGAAATTGGGACCTAAACGAATAAGGAAATACTTCAATGCTACATCCTTGATATTATTAATATAGAAGAACGTGACTAACTATATAAAACTTAGTATTTCGGAGTATAAAAATAGGTAATCTTGTTGTTCATTAGTCTTCTTTCCTTTCATAACTCTATTGAACTTAACGTCTTTTAAGAACCAATATCAATGTGCAAAGCTGATTTTAGTTTGCTTAATAACAAATTACCCTTACAACTCCACTTAAATCTTTATATCCAGGTACTATCAAAATCAGATTTGAGTAACAAGGTTCTTATAACATTACAACTATAACTAATAATCTGATTTCTTTTATTAACTTTATACCTTACTTATACTTTCAAAACTTTATCAAATTTACAACTTAAGTCCACTTACAAACTTAATCAATTCATAACTTACTATAATTAAAACTTAATTAAATTACAAATTAATAATTTAAAAATCAGATTATACAATATTAAGTACTAAAAAGAAAATTATATTATATACATATTTTTTTATACCACTCAGTCTTGCTAGCGTCAAACACCTGTAACGAAACTCCAGCAGCGATGCAACCGCTCAAGCCTTGAACCATGATACTTCGTGCGCCACACACACGGTCGCGAACAACTCGAGTCTCGCACACCTTGCTTCGCACAACCACAGCACCGGCGCACACCAAGCACGACAGTAGCAGTGACGATTCGTCGCTCGTCGCACCAACCTTGCACAATTCGTCGCAACACCCTCGCACAATTCGTCGCACAACACACTCGCACAATTCCTCGCACAGCACCCTCGCACAATTCATCACACAACACCCTCAAGCCACAGGCCACGCTCGAGTCGCACACACCACACACTCGCTCGCCTCGACCCGTCGACGGCTTGCACAAGTCTTTCGAACGCCTCTCACACACCTTGCACAATCTGACTGCTCGAACACCACACACACACAACACGCACACAATCCAACCTCGTCGAAGGGGACGAGATTTGGAGGAAAAGAAAACGACGAGGGAGAAGGAGAGAGGAGAGGGAAAATTTGAGAGGGGATGAAGAAAACGGCTGGGAAATTAGAGTTAGGGTTTCTGATTTTTTTTATTTCTCCTTCTTTCCTATTTATAGGGTGGCCATCCTAAGTCTAATAGGATTTGTTTTATTTTATTTATTTCGAAATTAAAATAAACCAAACCATAATATAATTATGTATATTAAATAGGTTGCTTAATTACGTTATAGTTGTGAGCTTACCCAAACTATATTATTTTTTGTAAATTATACTAAAATACTTTTCGATTATATTCTTCATATTTTCTTATTTATAAATAATAACTCCCAAAAATACGGAGTATTACAGAAACGATAAATACATGTCCGAACCAGAGATAATGTTCATCGCCTCGATCATGCTCACACTGCTTGTCCTCTTGAGTCACATGTTCCTTCATTATAGATTCTAAAAGATCTACATATTCCATGACTACAGTATTACACCACCATTCCTTATGCAACTGGCAAACATTTTCGAATTGCCATAACCAACAACGATCCACAACCTTAACAACTCGACAGTAAAAACTTACATCAACTATTTGACAACTTACCACACAGAGTAAGAAAGAGACCAACACTAGTAGAATAATTGCTTGTTGCTGCGATGATATTGCTGCGGTTTTATCCATACGCAGCAATATATCAAGTAAAAAGAAAAAAATAAAATAAAATAACCATATTGCTGCGATTTTGGCTGAAAACTGAAGCAATATGATTTCAACATAAATTTTTTAAAATCTTTTTGACTATTTGACCAAATATATTACTGCGGTTTCTAACAAAAACCGCAGCAATATATTAAATAATATAAAAAAATTATTATTTTAATCTATTGCAGCGGTTCCTTCTAGAAACCGCAGCAATATGTTCATTAGGGTTTAATAAAACTCAAAGGCGTCGTTCCCTTCACTCTCACAATAACACTAATTCCTCTTCACAACCTCACCCTCTCTAAATCTCCTTCCTTCTCTATTTCTCACGCACCCTCTCCAGATCTCCTTCCTCCCTCTCTTCACCTAACAACGACCAGCCTTCCTCCTCACTCCACCGGCGATTCATGCCTCCTCACCCACCGTGCGCTTCACTTCCTCCTCACGCCATCAGCCTTTTTCCTCTCTATCTCTCTAGATCTCCTCGTTGCACTCGTGTTCGTTCCTCCTCACGTACCGGCAGTTCGTTTGCACTCGTGTTCGTTCCTCCTCACGCCACCGGCGGTTCGTTTGCACTCGTCTTCGTTCCTCGCTCTAGCGCTTCCTCCCTCCACTTCGTTCGCTCCGGCTTCGTCAACACCCTATAATTGGGTCGCTAATTTCGTCAATAGATCCATTTTTTTTTCTTTTTTCGTTTTTTTCGGTATTTTTGTTTTTTTAGATCTATAGAATTTTTGTGTTCATAATTTCGAATTTCTGTTCATTAGGTTTCATAAAATAAAAATGTAGATTCTTTGTTTTAGGATTTGTTTGATTTCGACACTCGTTTTTTTCTTAGGTTTCATACTTTCTGTTTTTTTTAGGTTTCATTCTGTTTTTTGGGTTCTATTTTTTTTTCCTTTTTTTGTTTCTTTCGTTATTTTAGATCGGTAGAATTTTTATTTTAGGATTTTTTAATATATTTTTTGTTTTTTTTTTTCTTTTAGTAATAGTCATTGTAACTAAAATTTAAGTTGCCATAAGATCTAATAAACAAACTTATTTTCATCCTTCATTTTGAGATTTTGTGCACATTGAACTTGTGTCAATTCATATGCGAATTTTGTGGATAGTGGATTGGTTTGTTGCCTGATTTTAATCTTTCATATGTGATTGCAAAATGCAAAAAAAAAAAAAAAAAAAAAAATTGTTACCAGGATATATTGCTGCGGTTTTAGGCCAAAACCGCAGCAATAGTTTGACATATTGCCGCGGTTTTGGCCCAAAACCGCAGCAATATTCTCTGTTAAATAGCTAATACATAATAATATTACTGCGGTTTGGCCTAAAAACTGCAGCAATATTTGTAGATATTGCTGCAGTTTAAAACCGCAGCAATATAATTATTACCTATTGTTGCCCCCTTAGTTGCTGCGCGCCCAAAATCGCAGCAATAGGCCACTTTTTTACCCCAGCAATAAACATTTATTTTACTAGTGCAACATAATTATAGCTAACATAGCTCGGGAAGGGAGCATTACCAAACAAGGGTTAGGGAAAGGGATGCCTGATAACCAAAACTTGACCAACAAAGGGGAAAGGGACTCGGCAAAAAAACATAAACATGGGAGGGGAAGGGGAAGCCCAACTAGATACGCAAAACCAGGGGAAGGGGAGGGGAAGCCCAATACAATAAGTGAAAACAAAGGAGGGGAAAGGGAGGCCCGACTATCTCAAAACAGGGAAGCGGAAGAGGAACCCCGACGCACCACCAGGAGGGGAGGGAGAAGGGGATGGGGAAGACCGATGCAACTATGGGGGAGGGGAAGATCGATTAAACAAAATTCGAATGAATTGAAATGGCGGTTAGACAATCCTGCTAAAATGAAGAAGACTAAAGCACAAACTAGAAGACTACGGGGACATGACGACAGAGGGGACACGGCGGCAGAAGGAGATGGGAATGCTGACGCGACTACATGGGAGATTGAACACGACTAAATGAAAGAACACGCTAGGGATAGGCTCGCCAGCGACCGGTAGAGCTACCGACCACCAGTGAACCTGGGGGTGGCGGCTTTTAGGGTTTGCTTAGGAGGTTAGAGAGAGAGAGAGAGCGCTGGTATTTTCATATCATACAATTCATTAGAACACATGAGAACAGGCATATAACCATAATTTTTTACTCCCACCCAAATCCTAAACTAACCCAATTTTACTATTAAAAGTAAAATAATTCCTATGTGATTCCTAACCATTATAGGAAAATTGTTAGTTACTTGGGCCAACTGGAGGAGTGCAATAAAAGTGTATAGTCCTCTTCCTCCGGTGTAACGTCACCCTCCACGCAATCACCTTCTATGTGGCGAAATTAACATACTCAAACTCAAGAAAAATTATAAGAAAAGATGGAGGGTTTAGAGTGGAAAAGTAGAGCAATAAGGGTGGAATTTTGTATGTTGAACGAAAACAGATTCTCTTTATTTTTCTTCACTTTGGCCGTCAGATTATGGGGGTTATGGACTAAAAATGTGGTAATAAACCAACAGCAAGAGAGGGAATAGAACGGGGTTACAAATGGGATCTTTATAGGTGATTATGGGCAATAAAGAGGAAATTAGTAGGGTTATTATGGGGGATTACAAAGGCTTAAAAGCTGATTTAAACTGGGCAGCACTTAAACAAAAAAAGGCGGGCTAAAGTTCGTTAAGCAAACGGTTCAAAATGCAGCAGAAAGTGGTAAAATAAAATACATATTTTAAATGCGTAATATAAATATTAAATATATATATATCTATAATTTCTAATCAAATCATTTATAATAACATAATAATAGTTACAAAGGGAAAAATATATGTACAATATAATATTTTAAGAAGTAAAATACTTTAATTTTAATAAAAAAAAATAATAAAGGAAAAAATTACGTGAAAAGTTGGGAGTGAAATTTGAGGAGCATCACAATTATCATAAAGGTTTTTAAATGTAAGCCATACTATATATTGCTCTTTCTTGGTATAAGGGGAAAAAACATCCAACAGCCATTTCGCCTTATAATGAATTGTTGAATTAGAGTTTATATTCTGATGCTCGTTTTTGTTTTCTAGTAGTGCATTTCATTATTGAATGATGTCATTGGTTTGTGGAATAATAATAAATTTTCCATTTTAATTATTTAGATTTTAGATATCATTTGCAATCTTGAGTTACATTGTAATGTTTTACTTATTAATATGACTTCCATTTTATCCATATGTTATCATGTCATTTCAAGTTATTCATATGTAAGACTTGATTTTATAACATGCTAGTTTCATATGCACGCGATGCGTGCGAAAACATATTAAAATTAATATTGATATCAAAAACGCTAATTGCACTTATATAATTTTATTGTAGTTTAATTTGATCATCCACAACTTTTTTCAATGTGATAAATGAACGTGTGCCATAATGTATTATAAGTTGATATTATTGGATGATATATGCTCATTTCTTTAATATATGTGTAACTCATTGCGTAACATTATATTGAGAAATTGGATGGTATAAGCCTTTTTCTTTGATATATTTGAATTACGTAACATATTTTTAAATAATGATGAGATGGATTACCCCAACTAACAAAAACGACCACTATGAGCCTTTAAATAAATAAAAGAATTTTTTAACTACAATAATACAAACTTTTGCCTGTTCTCTCGCAATAATACAAATTAAACTTTTGATTATTTTTTAATAATACAAACTTTAAATCAAAATTCCTCCTGTAGGTCAAGTTGACTTGTAACCTGTAAAACAAGTCAAAAAAATTACAAAATGATCTTTCTTTATTCTCCCTCCTCCCCCACCCCCACCCACCTGAACCACATCAACTTGCTACCTCCTACAACAGTTAATAACCGGTATTGTCCTACTGGAGGAATTTTGATCAAAAGTTTGTATTATTAAAAAATAATCAAAAGTTTGTATTATTACGAGAGAACGGGCAAAAGTTTGTATTATTCTGGTTAAAAAATCCTAAATAAAATGATAAATTATCCTGATCGACACATAAGATATTTTTTAAAAGGCAAAAAATAAAAAGATGAGACTGTCTTCTTTTTTTTGGTATGTTTATGTCAATATATGTTCTTTGAAATCATGATTGCAATTGAAAGTTTAGTTAGAAAGAAACTTTATAAGTTCTTACTTTTTAATTATTTGGAATTGCTTTAGTTAGATTAGTTTAATTTTCAATCAAAAATATATCTTTTTAAACATATTTTTTTGGGAAATATTTTATGTATATATTACATCTTATTATAAGTTAGGCAATCTTAAGTTTTCTTATTAGTTATTACACATAAATATAGATCAAGAAGGAATTGAATATTTTATAATTAGCATTTTTTGATAAGTAAATAATAGAAAAATAACCTTACAGGAGGACATCGTAACTCATCCCTTGTCTTATATATTAGAAATTGATATTGTATTATAAGAAAAGATTTAGCCTAAGTTATTAAAAAGTCCTATTCCTAGTCTCCTACTACATGTAATGTGTGAAAGGCGAATTTAAATGGAGTAGAAGACAAATGACTTGATCTCACTTTTTTTTTTTTTAATATGTAAACATAAAATCAAGTCATATACCCAAAGACATAAAGGAGATATGATAATCATCTAATCGCTAGATGTACCAATTAAGATTTGGCCTATTGATAATGATTTGGCCTCATTACTTCAAGGTTATGGGAACTAATAATCCTATTAGAGGCTCTTTAGGGGTGAGATTTCCTTTACCATCCCACTTCCTTCAAGAAATTTGGCCTGCAAACCTGGCTGGTTATATATGCGCGAGGTACCAGTTCAATAGGGTCCTTCATCTTACAAATTTAAAAAAAAAAATCTAATTACTAGATATTTACTAACATCTAGCCAAAAAAAAAAAGAAGTAATAAATGATAATATAAAAAAAGAAAAATAATGTTTGCAGGATTTAGTTTACCTTTTAATATATATATATATATATAATATATATATATATATATATATATATATATATATATATATATATATATATATTATATATATATATATATATAATATATATATATATATATATATATATATATATACACACACACACATATGACTATTCATTTTTCATGAACATCATTCTGTTAGTTGTATAAACACCATTTCCATATACATGAACGTCACTTGTAGCTGCATTTAATTGGGTGGTTATCCATACTTTAAGTGGATCAGGGTCACTAAGTATAATTTCTTAAAGTAGGATATCACTTGTTATACATTTTTTTTTGTCCTACGACCAAATAGAAAAATTGAAAGTAGGAGGCCAACATGTAGAATTTCCCAAAAATAAATATTGTAGCGAGTAAATAAAACATAGGGCCATACACATACCAATTGAAAAAACACTACAAGAATCCGTCTTATTACCTACCAAAATTATCTACCGCATTTCAATCAGTAGGTAATTATTATTATAGCTACTGCTCCGTGAAATTACCTACTGCTTTGACATCGGTAGGTAATTTAGCTACTGATCACATTTAACACCTACTGTTTTTAAAAATCGGTAGGTAATTTACCTACCACTCTTATTTAACACCTACCGTTTTAAAAAATAGTAGCTATTTACCTGCCACTTATCTCCTTATACCTACTATTTTGCAGTTGGTATAACAATTAAAGAATTATCTCTATATAAAAAGAAAATACCAACTAATTTTATAACAATACCTACCGTTTAGTGGTAGGTAAATTATTATAGTAGGTATATCTCAATTACCCATTAGAAACCCTACCAAGTAACGCCAATTGAAGCTGCCAAATAACGTGGTCCTCCACCTTCACCCAAATAATGCCAATTGAAGCTGCCACCATTGATGAAACCCTAGCTGCCGGAAATCATCGCTTGACCGCCTTTGCTGGCGCCGAATCGCCACCGCAAATTGTTGCTGATGTCGCCGGAATTGTTGCTGCTGTCGCCGCGAATTGTTACTGCTGTCGCCGCGAATTGTTGCTGCTGTCGCCGGAATTGTTGCTGCTGTCGCCGGAATTGTTGTCGCCTTACCGCCTTTGCTGCCGGAAATCCATATGTTGTTGAATGTTTTCATGGTAACTTGTTTCTCCATCCTTATGTTGTTGTGGAATCATTTTCATGGTAACTTGTTTTTGCCATATAATAATTCTTAAATTCCTAGTCTTGATAGTTAGCTTTTCTGCTTAGGCTATTCTAAAGTCTTAATTTATTAAGAAGCAACAATTACGGTCTCTAGTCTTTGATTTATGATGAAACAGTTGCTCACTCCTCAGTTAGTTGCTTGCATATCTTGCAATTGGTGCTCTTTTTCTCCAACTCCTTGACTTTATGTTGTCTTTATCTATCTGCTCTACTTTACAATGGGAATACGATTCTAGCTTGTTAGAATTCTACTTGAACAACCTATAATTCACTTTTCTGATTGATCAGAAAAGAAGTTTTAGCGTGTTATTGTTGATTGATCTATACAAATCACTTTAGGTGCAGACCCCATGTAGATTGTCTGAAATAGGCGCTTTATAAAAGAGGTATTAAAGCAACACTCTTATGACAAAGATCCGAACATATTTTAGCAGCAGAATTCCTCAAAACTCTCTTGGATTTGCCTGCTAAGTGTTTTTTCTTTCATTATGAGTGCATATCTTTTGTCATGTTCATGTCTTCGCGGAATTTGACTATTCTCCATCAAATGACTATTCTCCATTTGAAAAAGAAGAGGCATTCACAGTGATTCACTACCTCACTAGAACTTTTATTGTATAAAGTGTTATCAAATGACTATTCTCCATCCTTATGTTGTTGTGGAATCATTTTCATGGCAACATAATTTTTCTCCATCCTTATGTTGTTGTTGTAGAATCATTTTCATGGCAAAGGTGTTTGAATTATGATGCCGACCGTTGCTGCCACTATTGGTTGATTTCGCTTCCTTCAATCAATTCATCCTCACTATTCTGATTTTAGGTAATTTAATTGTTTTTTTTTCTTTGCTTCAAATTTTTATTTTAGCCTTTGCTATAATTAAATTGTACTTGTTAAGATAATAAGATGTAATTGTGATTGGGGATTAGTGACTGTGGAATTATATTTATATGTTGTTATTGTAAATTATGTTGAATGAATTTTGCACTTTCCTGTATAGTATAAGTGATATGTAGAAGCCAAGTGACATTATAAAAATGTAGCATTATATTGTTGTGGTTTTCTAAAGTAGCATATATATGTACCTTCTAAAAATCTAGTGATAAAAAAACCCATAGAAGTTGACTTTACATGGAAAGAAAAGATATTAATTAAGGGGTCCAATACAATCATTAAATTGGTAAGTTCACGATGCATTGAAGGTAACAAAAATACACTGTACAATTTTATAATAGGTTGTGTATAATATACCCACATAAAATTCTTTCTTAGGACGCCTAATTAAAATATTTCATACTAGCACTTCCATTAGTTTTTTTAAACTACTTTGTATTGTTGATTGTTACCTTTTTTTATATATAATCTCATTAAAAGCGGCATGTGATTTAGGTGTGTGTTTTCTTATTGCATCATATGTACTAGTATAACCAAGGAAAAAGGGTGGGGTATGCCCTGCATGGATGCAGGTGAATGTACACAAACAAGTAATGGAGAGGCTTGAAGATCCAGAATTCAAGAAGAGATCGGAACAAGCGAAGAAAAACAAACTAAGTGGAGTGGAAAATGGAGTGATTCACCCTGGGCACATCCAAGGCTCGATCTCTACACATGAAGTTGCAGAACGATTGGTTAGTTTCTCTTTCAAAGTTAGTTTATATATATGTATTAGGCTTATGAGTATGATTAAGCTAGTATGTTTAAAATCAATTATAATGTCACTTTCTTACTTTTGTTATTATAAAGGCGAAACAGAAAGGTCTACTACCACTAGCTGCAGATGTGTATCTGACAACACATAGTAAGACAGACGTCAACCTTGGGAAAGTACCTTGTAGTGCTAAGCCAAAAAAAATCATGGTAAGTAAATACAAATTCAATCTATCTTTTATGTTGATGGACAAATTGGAATATGTAAATGTATCTTCAATACCTTGCTTGAAATATATTGAAAGACGAATTGGAGTGGATGGTGGATTGTTATCCATGTGTTATGTGTTGGTTGTTGAATTATTGTTATGTGTTGGATGATTGGAGGGTGGTCATGAGTTTATAATGCAGGTTGTCATATTTGGTTTTGTTCCATATACAAAGGAGACTCTGCCGAAATTTTTGTAGAATTATTACTTAATATGTTGCAACTTAGTAACTTTATTTATGATCAATTGTAGGATGATTATGAAAAGAAGGTGACTGAGTACAAAGAAAAAGTCATCAATAAAGATCCAAATGAGGTCTACTTGGAGGTGGTAGGTGGAAGAAAGAAAGGGTTGGTCCCTGGATTAGGATGTAGTGGTGATCTGTGGTTCAAAAAGTCTACTTCCCGCATAAATAGTTCTTCTACTATTGCTTACACACCATCACTTCTTTCTCAACTTTCAAGTCAATTACAACAATCTCAACAGCAACTTGAACAATCTCAACAACAAGCCAATGAGCGGATGGTTGAACTTGAACGCAAACAAGCTGAGTATGAGAAGAAATGTGAACAACTTGAGAATGAACGTATAGCAGTAGAGAGGGAGCGCATTAAATCTCACCAAGAGAACCAAGAAGAAATGAGAAAATTTATGGAATATATTGAAGTCATGAAGAGACAAGTTCTAGAGAGTTCAAAGGTTCAAAATTGTGTAAATCCAAGCGTTCAACTCATTCTCGTGACAATGAAGATCCATCAAGTGGAGGTGCTCCTTGTGCTACTTAGTTCCATTATTATTCAAGAGTAAAGGGGTTCTAGAAGTTACATTTTGGACAACTTACTTTAGTAGCTTCCGTTTTGGACAACTTACATTAGTAGTCTATGCTACTTTGTCGATGGTTTTTGTAAGCTATGTTTTTACATGAATTTAAAATATAAGCACTATTTCCCCCCTTATTAGTTGGGTATGTAGTAGTTGATGGTTTTGGTTGTAAGTTAGTTAACTTTGTTAAACTTTATTATATATATGTAGCAATGTTTTGGACATCCTTTTTTAAAACAGCTTTAGCAGCTTGACAATCAACTCGTAAGAGGAATTTTCTATTTAATAAATCAGACTGGAATTTGGTAATACAAAGAACAATTGACAACATTTCTTGTTTTATAGTAGAGTATTTTTTCTGGGTATCATTCCAGTGCCCTGAGGTAAACCTGATAATGTATTCTAAGATTTTATTTTATCTCTGTATTATCTGTTAAAACCCCAGATCCTTGGTCTTTATCCTGGTATCAGAGCCAAGGGGTTGTAGTATTTTTGTTCCTTATAAAACTTTATCTTTCTGGTTATAGTACTTTCCATTCTTAACTCTTGCTCCAGTCCTTTTATTTCGGCTATTTTTAAGGTTTGTAGAGGCAGTAAGTCCCAAAAGTGGCGGTCAGACCATAGGGCTACACCTTCTCTATGGCAGGTAGATTATAGGGCTTGTACCAAGTGTTAACCCTGGTCTAAGTTTTTTAACCAGATTCATGAGTTCTATTTGGAGCAAGGAACCTCATCCTCTTCTCATGGTAGTAGTAGTAAAGCCAATAAGCTGGTAAAAAATGAAACCTTTACTATAGAAAATCTTGAACAAAGTATTGACAATTGGGAAATACCCAGAGTCAATAAAGACCAAATTTACAAAATGAGTAGAATAACATTTTTAAAACAGATTATATTATCAAAACCCAAGAACGTGATATACATTTAACAAAGCCTATTGATACTATAAAATTGTTTTCAGCTAAAACCTTGCAAAAACATGTTGAAAAGGGATATCTTACATCCATATAGGATTGGTTCAAGTAGGTTTAAAACCTCTTACAAAAGAAGGATTGAATTCTTCAGTCCTTGTGGCTCTCAGAGATGGCCGATTCAAAGACTTTAATGATTCCTTATTAGGAACAATAGAGTCAAGCTTATGCATGGGTCCAGTCTCGTTCGATTGTTATCCAAATTTCAGTGTCTCTTTAAGTGATAAAAATATCTTATCCTCCTTGCTTTTGCAAATCAAAACTCATAATTACAAAATGTTCGATGGTTCTATACCAGTAGCTTTGATTTATAAAGTCCACTACAAAGCCATGATGTCTGCTTTTAATACTAAAAACATACAACATAGCAAGAAAGGAGAAACTCTCCTCCTCCAAACCGACCTTTCTAGGTCTAACATAAGAATCCCTAGACCAATACAATGGAATGACGTCAGTCTTCCTGATGATTGGTTCCTCGAGGGAGCAGCTGAACCTGAAGAGCAATCCCCAGCTCTTCCAGAACCTAACACCGATTTACAACAAGTTGTACAGTACTCTGATGGTAGTGTAAAACTTAGTTTTAACAGGAGTATTAGCTCCAGATATTCAGACCATTCCTCTGTTGAAAACCTTGGAAGGTCTTCTCATCTACCTTCTATAAACAACATGCATTACAAACGACAAATCAGTTGTCCTAGAAACAATTATCCAGAAAGGCCAAGGTATTCTACCTCAGATATACCTTCACCTTCCATCCAAAATGTTGAATATAGAACCCAAGTTCCACACCCCGTTTATGCTGAACGACAGTCTCCTCCAGACTCGCCATCGGCTTCGGTTATAACTGAGAACATTGCAAATGAGCTAAACGTCCTTGAAAAGAACTTTGAGGTCAATAAAAAATTAGTTCATGAAGACTTTTATGCCACACATAATCTCTCAAAGAGAACGTGGTTTTTTGAACATTTCCTAGATATACGTGCACAAATACAAGAAAGTTACTACAACTTTTTAGTTCAACACAAAGCTCATATTTTATTTTTTGACTGGTTTGAACTCTATAGTTTTGACCACAACATTGTTTACCCTTTTAAATCCATAGAACCTGTAAACACCAGCAAAAGGACATCCGTCTGGGAGACTCCAGATGGCACTGTTCAAGCTGACCATCCTCCTTTGCGACAAATTACCTTCTCCATAGGAGAGCACAAGGTAGAGGCCTCACCTCTAAAGATACCTCAAGATGAAGATACCACAAACCTCAAAAATATTGTCCTACAAAACAACTTCACCAATATTACCCTTAACACGTTAGGAAAGCAACTTTCCAGAATTGAGAAACATAACCTTAAAACTGATACAAACTCGGTCTCAACCCCTGTAGATAAGATCCTCCGAAATCCGATTTTTAAACCATTTCAGATTTCGCAAAAGGCACAAAACGAGGTCATGACTTCAAAAACCGAATTTCTTCAAGCTATCAAAGACCAACTTAGCAGGGTGGAACCTTCTACCTCACGAGTTGTTGAGGAAGAAACAGTCCAGAATAACACTATCAGTGTCCAAACTTAGGTGAAGACACCGATACCGAGACTACCTCCATCCATGACAAAACACCTGAAATAGCTAAGCTCTCTTGGCAAAATTCTGGTCCTCTTGATGTTATTCCTATAAGATCTAGTGAATTCCAGGTTGGAAGTCAGCCTAACACAATTGTTCAACCAAAATATAACGCATCTTCCATTTATGAATGGAACATAGATGGCATGAGTGAACACCAGATTTTAAACCTTTTACAACAGATGACCATGGCTTCAAATGCTTATAAAACCCAATCTGGTACGTCAGATAAAACGGTTGCAGAACTGTTAATTGCAGGCTTCTCTGGCCAGTTAAAGGGATGGTGGGATTTCTATCTCACCAAACAACAGCAACTGGACATTTTAAATGCTATCCAAACAACAGAAGATGGGGTTCCCATTCTCAACCAGAATGGAGAACCAACCCAAGATTCTGTCTCGACCCTAATCTTTACCTTATCTCTACATTTCATTGGAGATTCCTCCCATCTAAGAGATAAAAACGCAGATCTTTTATCTAATCTTAGATGCAAAAAACTTAGTGATTTTCAATGGTATAAGAATACTTTTCTCACTAGGGTTATGCTTAGGGAAGATTCTAACCAACCCTTTTGGAAAGAAAAATTCCTAGCAGGACTCCCAACCATCCTAGGAGAAAAGGTCAAAACAGAATCCGGGAAGACTTTGGGAACATATCATCCCTTATGATAGACTAACCTACGGTGAATTAGTTAGCCTAACCTCTAAACAAGGCCTTCAAATATGTCAGGATTTGAAGCTTCAAAAACATCTTAAGAAGGAGTTAAAAGAAACTAAAAAGGAGTTAGGATCCTTCTGCCAACAGTTTGATAACTCCTTCCCCCAAGCAAAAACTTGCAAAGGAAGTTGTAGTAAACCAACCACTTACCAAAAACCCTATAGAACCCGAAGGTTTTATAAAAAGACTGAGAAAGTCTTCCATAAAAAACCCTTTGAGCAACGAAAATGGAAGACCCATAAGAAACACCAACAAACCACCCCAAAACCTGACTTTAAAAATATAACTTGTTTCAAATGTGGTAAAAAGGGTCATACTGCCAGATATTGTAGAGTTTCTAACAAGATCCAAAATCTTGACCTAGATGATGAGACTCTAGGAAGAATTTCAGCTCTTCTAATAGAATCTTCTGATGAAGAGACTGAATCTTATAATTCTGCTGAGAGTCATGGACCTCAGATTGATGAAATTGAATCCTCATCTTCGGAAGAAGATGAACCTTATACCCTAAACGTTCTAACCAAAGAACAAAGCCTTATCCTAGATGTTATCCAGGATATTAGCAACCCTGATTTACAAAAACAATACCTTGAGCGCCTTCGTGAATCCCTTGAGAAAAACCTAAAGAAAAAGATCTCAACCCCCCTCCCCCAGCACTGAACCATACAACCTCACCTCTATTTTAGAAAAGAGGAGTTCTAGAAAGAAGCCAGAAAGAACCATACAGGATCTTCAAGCCGAAGTTAAAACCATTAAAGCTGACATAAGAGATCTTAAAACAAAACAACAGCATGACTCTGCCATAATTCAACTTCTAACCTCTCATATTACTACAGACACCCCTAACGAGAGTGATCCTGACACCGACCCAGGTGAAGAAAATAGCCCAAAAGTCCCAGAGGATTTCCTCTTTGTTTTAAAAGAGATCAGTTCTAGAAAATATTATATAAAGGTTACACTTGAATTTTCTAGTGATTTCATAATTAATACCATAGCTTTATTCGATACCGGGGCAGATTTAAATTGTATTAAATCTAGTCTTGTCCCGAGACGTTTTCATCAAAAAACTTCTGAAAGACTTAGCTCGGCTAATAACACCAAGATGCAAATAGAAGGAAAAACTGAAGCCAGCATTCTTAATCAAGGTCTTTCACTAAAAAGCCAGTTTGTCCTTGTTACCAATATACACCATTCTGTAATTTTGGGAACACCTTTCATAAATATAATAACCCCTTACAATGTTAGCTATGATAGGATATCCTTCAAAACCAAAAATAAGAAACTAGAATTCCTTTTCCTAGAAAAACCAAAAACTAGGAATCTCAACATTATAAAAGCAAGTTCTATTTACAATAGTGAGATAAATTCTCTTATCAACCGAAAGCAAAGTGATGTGCACGATCTAAAACAAAAAAATCTTTATATATATATATATATATATATATATATATATATATATATATATATATATATATATATATATATATATATATATATATATATATATGAAAACTATTATTATAATTATTATTACTATTATTAACAGGTTTTTTATTTATTTGCAATGTGCCAAAAAAAAATACGTGAAATGAATAATACCTACCGCTTATTGGTAGGTAATTGTAGCATGGTTCTGATTTTTAGTCTTCAATAAATGGTAGGTAAATTAGAAAAACGGTAGCTAATTACCTACCACTTTCACGGTAGGGAATACCTACCGCTTATTTAGTAGGTAAATCACCTATTGATTAAGGTAGTAGGTATAATTCACCTACTGAAAATCCGGTAGGTAATTCGTATTTATCGGTAGCTAAAATTACCTACCGATTAATCAGTAGGTAACTGCGGAATACCTACCAAGCCTTTACATACCGACCTGTACCTACCGCTTAGCGGTAGGTAATTTGTTTACCTACCGTTTTGGATGAATTACCTACCGATTACTGCGGTAGGTAATAACACGGATTCTTGTAGTGAAAATAGAACAATTCCAAATTGTTAAATTTCTAAAAACTATATTTGATTTCTATGTCAATTGGAATGAACAATAATATCAACACTTTAAGAATCTAACTAACATATTGTTGGAATTAACTTAGCGGAAATGTAGTGGGCTTTGAATTATTTTGGTTGTATTATGTTGATGATGTGAGGATGAAAATAGGAGAGTTTGATTATAAGAAATGGTTGGCTTTTATTGATTGTGTGTAATATGTTTTCTTGCCACTTACAATTGCATGTTCATATATTTATACTAGCATATATGTCGGTGGACATGCATGCACCGACTCACTTACCTTTCCTTCTTGCATATTCTTGCATATTCCAGAGTACTCTAAGTAAACTTAATTGACTATCCTTAGGCTGGATACATGAGATTGCTAGATTGTTCTTGATATTTTACAAGATATGTTTGGGCTTAATTCTAAACATTAGATATTTCAAGATTTTTCTGGATTAACTAATTTCAACACTCCCCCTTAATCTGAAAAATCTTGAACTCTGAGTCGTCTTCTAAAGTGGAAGAATTTATCTGTTGGAAGTGCCTTGGTGAATATATCCGCAAGTTGCTATCCTGTTTTGCAGAATTGTAATACGATCTCTTGTTTTTCGACTAACTCTCGGATGAAGTGGTGTCGTATCTCGATATGCTTCGTGCGACTATGAAAGACTGGATTCTTTGTCATTGTTATGGCTGATATATTGTCACAGTAGATGGTAGTTGGATCTTCTACTTCTTGTTGTAGATATTTTAGGATTCTCCGTAGCCATATTGCTTCACATGTCGCGCTTGTTGACGCTATGTACTCAGCTTCAGATGATGATAGTGCCACGCACTGTTGCTTGTTTCTTTGATGACCATGAGATAGACTTGGATCCTAGTTGAAACACGTATCCGCTTGTACTTCTTCAATCATCAATGCTTCCAGCCCAATCGCTGTCGGTGTAGCCTGTAAGCCTGCAGTCATTCTCGGCCTCGTACATGATTCCATGACTCTTTGTTCCTTTGATATACCTGAGTATCCTTTTGGCTGCTGCTAAGTGATCTTTGCTTGGGTCACTCATAAACCTTTAAATGATGCTCACTGAATGAACGATGTCGGGTCTTGTATTTGTAAGATATATGAGAGATCCGACCAAACTTTGGTAGAGTGATGCATCCACCTTTTCTTTGCCATCGTTCTTTGAGAGCTTCACATTTGTAGCCATTGGTGTAGCCATTGGCTTACAATCGCTCAGTTGAATTTTTTAAGCATGTCTTCGGCATATTTTTCTTGTGAGAGAAATATTTTGCCTGGACTTTGCTTGACTTGCATCCCAAGGAAGTACTTCATAGCTCCGAGGTCTGTCATTTCATATTCTGACGTCATTGCCTTCTTGAACTCTTCTATCATCCTTGGATTAGTGCCTGTGTAGATTAGGTCATCTACATATAGGCATAAGATGAGAAAATCTAACCCTTGGATCTTGATATAAAGTGATGGCTCACTTGGGCTTTTTGTATAGCCATTTTGGAGAAGATAACCATCGATTTTGCTATTCCATGCACGAGGAGCTTGCTTGAGCCCATAGAGGGCTTTTTGAAGGCGATATACTTTGTCTTCTTTACCTTCAATTACATATCCTTAAGGTTGTTCAACATATACCTCTTCCTCTAGCTCCCCGTTGAGAAATGCTGACTTGACATCTAATTGATACACTGATAACTTGAATTGAGCAGCAAGGGCGAGAACTGACCTGATTGTCTCCATGCGGATAACCGGAGCATACGTCTCGTTGAAGTCGATGCCTGGTTGTTGTGAGTAACCTTTTACTACGAGACGTGCCTTGTGCTTCTGAATGGATCCATCTTCATTGAACTTTGCCTTATAGACCCATTTGAGGCCTATGACTTCCTTGTCTTGTGGCTTTTCCATGAGCTCCCATGTCTTGTTCTTCTCTATCATCTTGATCTCCTCGTTCATGGCATCAATCCATTTTTCTTCTCGAGTTGCTTCTTGAAAGTTTTGTGGTTCTCCTACGAACAATGCCATGATTGCATGGTTGCATTGGTAGTCTTCTAAGTAGCTTGGAGGACGCCTGTCTCGTTGTGATCGTCGAGCTTCTTGAGTTGGGCTTGATTCAGGTGTTGGACTTGAGCTTGATGTGGATCTTGAGCTCCTTGATGGTGATCTTGGATTGCTTGATGGCGATGGACTTGTAGATGATTGTGTTGGTGACTGACTTGGGCCTTCACCTTGAACTAGGCTTGGTGGTGGAATGAGTGCAACTGGACCTTCTGGATCGTTCTCATTCCATTGCCATTGTGCTCCTTCGTCGAAAATACATCTCTTGAGATGATCAACTTCTTGGATTCGGCTGATAGAGACGATATCCTTTAGATTCGTCACTGTATCCAATGAAGATACATTTTTCTCCTTTTCCATCTAGCTTATCCCGATTCTCCTTCGGGACGTGGCATATGCAATGCACCCGAAAACTTTGAGGTGCTCTACTCTTGGCTTTCGTTTATGCCAAGCTTCATAGGGTGTCATGCTTTTTATTACTTTTGTGGGAGATCTGTTGAGGATGTAAACTGCTGTATGGACAGCTTCGACCCAACAATATTTAGGCAGATTTTTTCCTTGCATCATACTGCGGGTCATTTCAGCTATTATTCTGTTTCTCCTTTCTGCAACACCATTTTGTTGTGGTGTGCGTCTAACTGTGAGCTCCTTTTTTATTCCACTCTCTTTACAAAATTTGTTGAATTCATAACTTGTGAATTCTCCCCCACGATCGGTTCTTAGAACCTTTATTGAATGCCCACTTTGTTTTTCTGTGAGGGCTTTAAATTGCATGAAGTGGGACAATGCTTCTGATTTTTTCTCCAAAAAAATATACCCACATCATGCGTGAAAAATCATCAACAATCAACAGAAAATATCTTTTTCCGCCAAGAGACGGATTCTTGGTAGGGCCCCATATATCTGCATGGACAAGTTCTAATGGAGCTCGGGCCCTCCAAGATGAGGTTGGAAATGGTGATCTATGCATTTTTCCATAGATACAACCCTCACAAATTTTCTTTTCATTAGTTGTTGGTGGTAGCCCAATCACCATTTCTCTATTTTTTAACAATTTTAAACTGTCAAAATTTAAATGCCCGAATCTTAAATGCCACAATGTGGATTCATCCACTATTAAACTTAGGGCAGTATTAGACTCCAATTGCATTTTAAGTGGAAATATTTTATTAGGAGCCATTTTAGTGGTGGTGATTAATTGCCCATTTTTCTTATCAAATATGTGGCATTGATTATTATCAAATTTTACCATATAGCCCTTTTGGACTAATTGGCCCACACTTAATAGATTTTGTGCAAGCCCAGGGATATAAAAGACATCGGGGATGAATTTAGAGGAGCCATTTTTTGTTTTAACCATGATTGTTCCTTTTCCGGCAACTTCTTGGTTGCTCCCATCACCAAGTGTTATTTGTGATTTTACATTTTCATCAAGATTGACAAAAGAATTTTTATCTCCCGTCATGTGGTTGGAGCAACCACTATCTATATACCATATGCCATTTTTGTTCTTCTTGAGCATTTAAATATGAGTAGAACAATTGATCATTATGGCTATTATTTTCTGTGAAATTGGCCTCTTCTTTTTGCCGGAAATAACAATCTTTTTCAAAATGAGAGTGTCGTGTACATCTTTTGCATTTGTACCGACAATCTCTTGTGTTATGGCCATTTTTCTTGCATAATATGCAATAAGAATTATCTCGGTTCCCTTGATTTTTATAATTTCCTCTCCCCCTGCCACGGTTACTAAAATTTCCTCTTTTTGATTGAAAACTTTTTCCGTGGCCATTTTTATTTTCTCCATTATTAGAAAATTTTAGTTTAGCTTGAAAAGCTTGTTCTACCGGCTGCTCATCAAACTTACGCATTCTTTCTTCATGAGCTAATAGGGAACCGATTAGCTCAGTCATTGTAAGAGATCTTAAATCTTTATTAGATTCTTCTGTAGCAGCCACAACGTGATCAAATTTTTTGTTAAGAGTTCTTAATATTTTCCGGATTATTTTTACATCTTCAATTGTGTCTCCATTTGATCGAATTTGGTTAACAATATTTGAGACTCGGTCAACATATGATTGAATTGATTCATTACCTGTCATTTGCATACTATCAAATTGTCCCCATAAAGATTGAAGTTTAAAGATTATTACCTTCTCCGAGCCTCTATATTTTGTCTCCAAAGTGCTCCATGCCTCCTTTGCCATTGTGGCGGCCATGATTGTTGGTAGAATAGTTTCATCTACTCCACGATATATTATAGATAAGGCATAATGATCCCTTCTTTTATTTGTTTATATTGACACTTTTTAGTGTCATCCCAAGAAGCCTCCTCAATGGCATCTTTGGGTTTTTCATAGCCATCTTGAATAATCTCCCAAATATCTTGGGTGATAAAAATTGATTTCATTTGCATACTCCATTCATCAAATTTCTCCCCCTTAAATGTAGGTACCCAATTAACTTGGGGGTTAAAAATATTTGTGTTTGTGTTTCTGTTTGTATTTGTGTTTGGAGTAGGGGAGGCCATTTGAAGTAATGTGGAGTTGGTATTGATATGGAGTTTGGATGATGAATGGAAATTGGAGGCTTTGGATTAAATTGGCTCTGATACCAAATGTTGGAATTAACTTAGCGGAAATGTAGTGGGCTTTGAATTATTTTGGTTGTATTATGTTGATGATGTGAGGATGAAAATAGGAGAGTTTGATTATAAGAAATGGTTGACTTTTATTGATTGTGTGTAATATGTTTTCTTGCCACTTACAATTGCACGTTCATATATTTATACTAGCATATATGTCGGTGGACATGCATGCACCGACTCACTTACCTTTCCTTCTTGCATATTCTTGCATATTCAAGAGTACTCTAAGTAAACTTAATTGACTATCCTTAGGCTAGATACATGAGATTGCTAGATTGTTCTTGATATTTTACAATATATGTTTGGGCTTAATTCTAAACATTAGATATTTCAAGATTTTTCTGGATTAACTAATTTCAACACATATTACATAAATAAAGTACGAAAAACAAATTTTAAAAGTAAAAACTGAAAACATCGAATTAAAAAAAGCTAACAAAAACTTATTGTAGGTCGAGGCAAGCAAACAACATGGGCGGGGGGATCGGCGGGAAGCCGCGGCCCGACCAATAAGTAAAGGCAGAGGCTGGAATGCAAACCTATGTTGGCAGCTTCATGCTTCACGCTTTTTTGCTTCTTTTCAAAACTGATTTTTCTTTTCGAAAAACGGGGTACAATTGTCCCTCATTGCGTCTGGCCACTAAGTTGTGAGACCTATTCACATACAAAAATAGTTTTACTAAGTCATTAAAGAGAAATTACCATCTTTAGCTAAGTATTACCTTAGCTAATCATTGGCGTTAGTCTTACATTATGGATCTGAAACTAAACAAAAAAAATCCATCTGAATCACTAAAACATGGAAATGGTTGAAATATGTTATGCTTTCAAAATTTTAAGGACCATACAAAAACCAGCTTGTACGCACGATATATAATAACGAGTCTAATATTAATTACCATGTAAATAAATACATAGATACGTAAAGGTTGATAGCCACTGGTAGTAAGGGTGTTAAAAAATACCCGATCCAGTTGACTCGATCCGTTGACCCGTCGACCCGCAATAAAAAACTGGGTAATTATGCTAAAATTTTCAACATTAATGGATCGAGTACCCAACTTTGTAAAAGAGGCAAGAAGCGAGTCAGGTAACATGTCGCTTTGTTTTGGTTAAGCGGGTACTCGGTACCCGACAAAAGTTCCTTTTTTCCTCCATTTTATTCAATTATTGTCCAATTGGCCTGCTGATATTATTTATCGAATGTTCTACTGATATGTTTTCAGTTTAGCTAATACAGTAATTTCTCAATTGTACGAGAGACAAACAGACAGAGAGAGCAAAAGAGTGTTAAATAGAATGGGTTTCCAAGCCATTTGTCTACTCATGAAGAAATATTAGTCTGCAGGAATTCTCGCTTCATTTGTAAACTCTTAAAGACATGTTGTAATCTTATGTGCGGGATGAAAGGTTCACTTGTCAGCGTTGTTGGGTAGTATCAATCAGATTGCTATATCAAGACTATAACATTCTAGCCTTCCATAATATTTCATCTTTAGCCACTTGCTTGTCTTTGGCCTGCATCACCGCTATATTTTTATGCTTTCACTATTTATATTCCCCCTCCTCACCCTGGTGTTATGTTTACATTTTAGGAAGTTTAATTTGTTTCTATTCGACAATAATAAAATCGGGTTTTTTCAAAAAATATGACAATTTATAAAATAAAATTCGTGGTTGTTTCTTTATTAGGGTACCCTATGAGTCTATGACATGACGTAAAAAAACGGATACCTGATTTTTTCCAGATCGGATCACAGTTTGATTTTTTAACTACCTGCAAATACGGGTATCCGCATGTCCAAATCGAATACTTGAAAAATCGAATATTCGGTTTGATAGAATATATATGTAAATATTGTGTTTTGTATATTTAGGTAACTGTATATTTAGGTAACTGTATATTTGGTTTCCTAGTTTATAGCCTGGATTAGCTCCTAGTCCTTTTGTATATCTTTTGTATATAACCTTATGAGGTTAAGGGAAATAATCAAAGGGATTATATTATTTCATGGTATCAGTTAGCCTAACCTAGACTATCTTCTTCTTCCTCTATTTCTCACGCACAATCTTCTTCCGCTGCCCAGCCCAGCCGTATCAATCACCATACTCCATCTTCAAGTCAGCCATGGTTGACGGAAAGAACACTTCTTCTTCTTTTCACCCTGCTCTTGCCGTGTCTAACATCAAGAATAATATTCCCATACTTCTTGAGATGGAGAACGTGCAATACGCAACTTGGGCTGAGTTATTCAAGGTCCACGCTCGCTCCCACCATGTTCTCCACCATATCATCCCTCCTAAAGATGCTACAGTCACGACCCCTTCCACGGAGGACAGCGAGCTTTGGATGACACTAGACACTATCGTCTTGCAATGGATTTACTCCACAATTTCAACCGATCTTTTTCATACAATTATTGAACCGGACGCTCCGGCCATGGATGCTTGGAACCAACTCCAAGACATTTTCCAAGATAACAAAAACTCCCGTGTCGTGGCTCTTGAGCAAGAGTTTTCTCATCTTTCTATGGAAGATTTTTCCAATGCATCGGCATATTGTCAACGCCTCAAGGAAATTTTCGACCAACTCAAGAACGTCGCGTTGGTTCTCCGGTTTCAAATGATTGACTTGTATTACAATTGGTTTCCGGCTTTACTCCCTCCTATAACACGGTTAGTACTCTTATTCGTCAAACTTCTCCTCTTCCTCCTTTCTACCAAGCAAGATCAATACTTACTTTGGAGGAGGCCGGATTTGCCAAACAAGCTGCCACCGGTTCCACCACTGCTATGGTGGCTGTCTCTTCACATGATTCGGATGAGTCTCCTTCACACTTCTCACAACATTATAATCATGGGGGAAAAAGACTCAAAATCGCAGCAATAATAACAACAAAAAAATGGTGGTGGTGGTCGGTATGGTGGCAAGGGCGGTGGTCGTGGCAATGGGGGTGGCCACGGTGGTCGGCATGGTGGCTCACAGCAGCAATAGACCGTGAGTCCCAAGTGGCAGCAGCAGCAGACCTGGAAAGTTTGGCCTTGGCAACTTCCTCCTTGCCCTTACCCAGCAACACAAAACAATTGGGGCAGGCCCAATTACTTTCCTAGGCCACCCGCCACTCATCTAGGCCCAGGTGTGTTAGGATCTCGCCCACAGGCTTATGTCACTGGAGATTCGGAGCAGCCCAGTGCCATGGATATCGAGGCAACCATGTATATTTTGGGACTCACACCACCGAATGCAAATTGGTACATGGACACCAGTGCGACATCTCACATGACTTCCGAGCAAGGTAACCTCTCTTCTTATTTTCATTTGAGCAATAAACGTGGTATTCTTGTTGGTAATGGTAACTCAATTCCGATACTTGGTTATGGTCACACAACATTATCCTCCTCGAACCGGCCTTTGACCTTAAAAAATGTACTTCATGCCCCCCAATTAATTGAAAATTTGGTCTCAGTCCGCAAATTTACCAATGACAACTCTATTTCTATTGAATTTGATCCATTTGGGTTTTCTATGAAGGATTATCAGACGGGGATGCGTCTAATGAGATGTGACAGTGGGGTGAGCTCTACCTTCTTACCACCACAACAAATAGTGCCTCTCCTTCTACTTTTGCGGCCTTAGCACCCTTTTTATGGCATGAGCGACTCAGTCATCCGGGGGATCCTATCCTTTCTCCTTCAGAAAAATAAAGTTATTGAGTGTACTTCGTCTCGTAGTTCTAATATTTACAATTCGTGTCCTCTTGGAAAACACATTAAATTACCTTTTGTTGCCTCAAATTCTTGTACGTTGTTATCATTTGATATTAGTCATAGTGATTTGTGGACTTCTCCAGTTTTAAGTACTTCTGACCAGCGTTATTATGTTGTGTTGTTGAATGATTTCTCTAACTATTTGTGGATGTTTCCTATATCAAAAAAATCTGATGTTTTTTCCACATTTCTTAATATTAGAGCCTTCATTCGCACACAATTTAATCGCAACATTAAAAATATTCAATGTGACAATGGTAAAGAATTTGATAATGGACCATTTCAACATTTCTGTCAAATTAATGGTCTTCTTTCCATCTTTCTTGTCCCTATACTTCTTCTCAAAATGGCAAAGCATAACGGAAAATTCGAACCATTAATAATATTATTAGAACTCTTATGGTTCATGCGTCCATCCCTCCTTCGTTTTGGCATCATGCTTTGGCAATGGCCACATATCTTCTTAACATTCTTCCGAGCAAAGTATTAGACTACGAAAGTCCACTCTAAACTCTTTATAATCGAGATCCTCTATATTCTCACCTTCGGGTTTTTGGGTGTTTATGTTATCCGCTATTTCCTTCTACCACTATTAATAAACTTCAAGCTCGATCTACTCCTTGTGTCTTATTGGGGTACCCTTCTAATCATCAGGGATATAAATGCTACGATATTTCTTCACGAAAAATTATCATAAATCGTCATGTCATATTTAATGAGAGTCAATTTCCCTTTACTACTCTTCATAAGCCCACAAATTCCACCTATGAGTTCTTAGATGAGGGCATTTCTCCTTATATGCTCCATCAACTGGCCCAATCTGCTCGCCCAGCTCATCTAGCTGCATCGTCCCCAACTAGGCCACCTCATGTGGGCCTCATGGATCACTCTCCCATCCCTGCTCCTCCTCCTACAACCCCACATCCAACGCTGCTGGCCCAGTCCAATAACTCCCTCCCAGGCCCCCAACCTTCCCCTCCTTCCTTAGCACGCCTAACTCAGGCCCAGTCAGCAACCCATATCCCTCCCTCCCAGTCAACAGCGCACGCCCCAACTCTCTCTCCCCCATATGGCCCAGCCCACAGATCCCATAGCCACATCCACAAATACTAACCTCCCTCCCCTTACCCAGACTACCCACAGCCCAATAACCCGAAGTCAGCGGGGTATTGTCAAGCCCAAACGCCAGCTTAATCTCCATTCCACCACTATTCGTTCCCCTTTACCTCGTAACCCGGTATCGGCTTTGCGTGACCATAATTGGAAACTGGCAATGGATGCTGATGAATATAATGCTCTTATTGAAAATAAGTCTTGGGAGTTAGTACCCCGCCCCTTGGAGTTAATGTGATTCGTTTTATGTGGATTTTTGCTCATAAAGAAAATGTTGATGGTTCTTTTGAGAGACATAAGGCTCGTCTTGTAGGTGATGGAAAAACTCAGCAGGTTGGCATGGATTGTGGAGAGACTTTCAGTCCAGTTGTCAAACCAGATACCATTAGGACTGTTCTTAGCTTAGCTCTATCTAAGCATTGGTCTATTAATCAGCTAGATGTCAAAAACGCCTTTTTGCATGGAGAATTGAAAGAGACGGCATACAGTATAAGCCCTTGGGATATCGAGATGCTACTCATCCTGATCATGTGTGCTTGTTGAAGAACTCATTATATGGCCTTAAACAGGCGCCTCGTGCTTGATATCAACTGTTTGCTGATTATCTTTCTACTATTGGTTTCTCTCACAGCACATCTAATCACTCCTTGTTTATATATCGTCACGGTAATTCTATGGCATACTTGTTGTTATATGTTGATGATATTGTTTTGACAGCTTCTTCAGATACTCTACTACGATCCATTATCACTAAACTCAGCTCTAAATTTGCTATGAAAGATATGGGTGCTCTCAGTTATTTTTTGGGTATTGCTGTTAACCGTCATGCATGTGGCCTCTTTCTTTCTCAGCAAAAGTATGCCACTGAGATCATTGAACGTGCCGGAATGTCTGCTTGCAAGACCTCTTCTACTCCTGTGGATACTAAGCCTAAATTGAGTTCCACCTCCAGTGCTCCTTATGCTGATCCTTCATTGTATCGCAGTCTTGCTGGTGCTCTTCAGTATCTCACCTTCACCAGACCTTATATTTCCTATGCTGTCCAACAGTTGTGTTTATACATGCATGATCCACGTGATGCTCACATGCATGCATTGAAGCGCATTGTGCGCTACTTACAGGGTACTCTAGATCATGGTTTACATCTCTACCCCTCCTCTATCTCCAAGCTCATTGCCTACACCGATGCCGATTGGGGAGAATGTCCCGACACATGCCGTTCCACATCTAGTTACTACATTTTTCTTGGTGATAACTTACTATCTTGGTCGGCAAAGCGCCAACCAACTCTTTCTCGATCTAGTGCTGAGGCCGAGTATCGTGGTGTGGCCAATGTGGTTTCCGAGTCTTGTTAGCTACGCAATCTTCTTCTAGAGCTTCATTTTCATATTCCGACTGCTACCTTGGTTTATTGTGATAATATTAGTGTTATTTATCTCTCTGGGAATCATGTTCAACATCAACGCACTAAACATATTGAAATGGATATCCATTTTGTTCGGGAAAATGTAGCTCGTGGCCAGGTTCGTATTCTCCATGTCCCATCTCGGCATCAGATAGCTGACATCTTCACTAAGGGTCTTTCCTTGGTGTTGTTGAAGATTTTAGAGACAGTCTCAGCATTCGTCCACCTCCAGCTTCGACTGTGGGGGTGTGATAAAATATATATGTAAATATTGTGTTTTGTATATTTAGGTAATTATATATTAGGTCTCCTAGTTTATAACCTAGATTAGATCTAGTCCTTTTGTATATAACCTTGTGAGGTTAAGGGAAATAATGAAGAGATTATATTATTTCAGAGTTGTGAACAGCCATGGTTGAAAGGCCTAAATGACATAATCTCAACGTGGACTAAAATGGTGAATGGGTGTTCATATTACTAACGTGTCCTACATGGATGGTGGACCCCTTGACAAAGTATCACCACAAAATTTGTTAGAATCAACATGTACTACATGGCAGCTCCACTTCATGAGTCATGACTAGTGAAGTAAAAGTGACCACCATGCTTGTGGCGAGAAGAGGCAAGGCTCTCCAGCCAATCAGAACACTCGATAATCCCGACTCTCATCTATCTCTTCTCACGTGGCATATCCTTCGCCACCCTTTTTAATTTTCCACACTTTTTCTTATTATACGCAAAAAATATCTTGTCTTGTTCGTTTTTTCTTTTGAGTTCTTTCTCAACTCTCCCACTCTAAGTTCTAACACTCTGGACAATCAACCTCCACTCATCTCTCTCGTTGAACTCCATGAAAATCAGCAGCCAATTTTAAGCTCAAAAATCCTAACTTTTCTCTCTCCTCTGTAAATTCAATGGCGTCGTTGTCTCTCTCCTTGATGTCTCATTCTCTTCTCGAGCTTACTTCTCTTAACCAACATAAAGTTCGCAGACTTCGATTTTCGTCTAAGATTAGCACTTTTCAAAACCCTAAATCCTCGCAATTTCTTAAAATTCGAGCTGTTAGGGAAAATACGCTTCCGGCGGCTGAAGAGAGAGAAATTCCGGTGATCAATGGAGTGGAGAGCCTGAAACTGAACGGAAATGGAAATGGCTCCGTTGAGTCCTATTTGAATGGTAATGGCGGAGTGAAAGGGAGTCAGAATGGTGCTACAACGAGTAATGGAAGCTTTTATAAGTATGTTGATGGTGATCGTGTGGCTGGTAAAGTTTCTGACGTAGTGATGGAGAAGAAGACAGTAGAGGATATTGGACAAGAGGAAGCTTGGTTCAAGCAAGGCGGTCGCGGTAAATTAGAGGTAATTTTAATCTGTAATCTAAATGTAACTCAATTTATTGTTTATGATCATAGTTATTGAATATTATGTGATATGTGCATTTGTTTTTTGCTAACTGTTTCCTGAAGAATTTTTGTTAACTGTACAGAGTTGCTGAATTATGTGGTTATCTTTGATACATGCACCTCTAAGGGCTCACCATTAGAATTAGATATAGATCCTAATATGGTATTAATTTAGAAATTTTAAAGCTTCGATCAGTCTACTTATTGATGCTTAGTTATATCTTGATATTTCCACTATCAACTTTTTATTATGCTTAGGGTTACATATATCATATTCCTGAACAATTTTGAGTATTGTGATCTGAGGGGGTCAAATTCATGCTTTTGTAATGGTATTTGGGGAGGAAGGCGCCCAATTTTTAATTGGTTGGATTTTAAAATTATATATTGGATCACAAATTTTGTGTATTATATCAGATGTTATATAATGAAACCACATCTTTTAACCATCACAAAGCTCTCCTAATATATTTGGTAGATGTTCAAGCCTTTGTGTACCTCATTTTATGAGTAAGGATACATTTCAAATTCCAAGGGTTAAGTTTAGTGGTCTTAATTGAGAGATCAATTGAAGAACATATTACACATTCATAACCTTTCTGCTTTTTCTATTAGTCATGTTAAGAGAACGGGAAATACTGTTGCCCATTTAATAGCTAGATGGGAGATTGAGATGGACTCATAATATGTATGGGTTGATTCTTTTCCCCAAAGCATCTTAGCTTTGGCGGAAATTGCTTTAATATAATTTCTTACCCGTTTCTCCTCAAAAAAAAAAAAAAGAAGCAAGCAATTGCACGTTTGTTTCATTTTTATGTAGATTCCTTTGTATTGCTCTTATGCTAGAAGGACAAAATCTTTTCATATTTCTTCACAAATCTTCTGCATAGAAATTTATTATTTCCTTGGTATGCCTAATGGACTTGTACCCCTCCTTTTCTATAGTACTGTACTTAATTCTGGAAGAAAGGATTTCCACACAAGCTATTTGGGATTCGTTCTACACTTCTACCACATTTCCATGTGTGTGAATCCTTGTACTACTCAGCATTACACGTCACTAACTAACCTAGCAGGGAAAACCTGCTGTGAAAATACTGTGGGAAGATGTAAAGGATGACTATTAATGCTAGTAGAGATGTGGTACTTTCACACTTATGGAAACGAGTATAATAGTAGTTATAAATGGTTGTGCCTAGTTCGTTTACAGATCACTTTTGATCCACTCTCTAGGGTCTTGCTGTCGAATTTTCTTCATAGACGTGATATGAAGAAAACAGTAATGTGTGAAACATTGTCAGTAATAAGTCGAATCTCAAAAGGATATAACATATAAGTTGACATTGTTTTGTCAATATGCAAAACATTGGTACATGCATATTGGGGTACTAGAAAAACCTAGGAAGATGGGGTAGCAGAGATGAATGTGTTGGAATACATCATGATATAGAATGCGGAACAAAGATATTCTAAAGAAGGTTGAATTTTGCAGATATTAATGATAACATAAGAGAGAACTCTTACTGTGGTTCAGGCATGTGAGACGTTGATTAGATGACGCACCGGTTAGAGTAGCAGAAAGTTCGGATACTAGAGCATTTAGAGGAAGATAGGGCGGCCAGATATGACTTGGGTAAAGAGTGTTAGAAATTATATGAGAAGATTAGGTTTACGAGAGCATGTAGTACTTATGAGAAGAGGATGCAGGAAGAGAGATATATGTGGTCGACAACTAGATATAAAATCTAGAGTCATGCAACTGACCAAATCCTATTGGGATTAAGGCTTTGACATTATTGTTGTTGTTGTTGTTGCTGCTGCTGCTAATGTTGTATTCATTTTGGTGGAGGGTCCGAGTTTCTTATAATGACCCAATGAAGGAAAGTTAAGAAAAAATAAACATTTTGGTCGTGCAGAATGCTGAATATTAGAAGGGTTTAATGTATGTGTTAGGATAATTGATAACACCTATTCTTCGCTGATAGTGAGCTGAAGTTCCATATTTTGGGTCTCTACAAAGTAAAATCTCCTAAAACAACGAGAAATGGTTTGTAGTGTTTGATGAACTTTGTCTCTAAGTTAAATCTCTCCCACGACCTACGAAAATAACCTTTATGGGCTACTTGAAAAGGTGTGAAGAGTGGGTGCTGAAAAAGAAAATGAGAAGATTATTTTGGGATACCCTGAAAATGGAATGCAGGAAGATAGATATGGGACTGAGGGTAACTTTTGAATACTTTCAAGATCACAGAACTGCTGAAAGTCTGTGTTTGTAACTGATTGCGACATATTTATGTTATTATTTCCCTTTCACTATATATACCTGTTAAGTATTTATCTTAGTTGCTTTTTGTAGGTTTCTGTTGCACCTGGAGGCCGGTGGAGCAGGTTTAAAACATATTCAACAATACAAAGGACATTGGAAATTTGGGGTTTTGTTCTGACATTTGTTTTTAGAGTTTGGCTGAGCAACCAGAAGTTTTCCTATAAAGGTGAATATATTGGAGTTAAGTCTCTGATTTGATCTCTCTAAGTTACTATATTATCTGGAAATGGACCACTCTGTATGTTCTTATTTAAAGTGATTTTTCCGTTATGTACCGTGATTCTCAATAGGGCTGATATAATTTCTTTCATTGTGGAAAACCATTTCCATCTTCTTGTCTAATTCTGGTTGGCAGATTCTCCGGTCTATCTGCTATCTCTCACTCTCTCTTGCTTTTTCATATGAGCCATTCTACCAGAAGTCATCTGTTCAATCTAAAGCCATCATTGTTTGATGTTTCCAGTACTTCAGGATACAACAGTGATGTTTCCCTATAGTAAAACCCTACAGTTGTTCTAATATGCTTTTTTTTAGTCTATTCCCGTTTGGGTATAGCATAGCAGTTTATCTATTCACTCATTTAACAAAATCCATTTTAAGAAGTAGACTTTTGATAGTTTAGGCTGTTGTTCTGCATTCTTTATTTTAATGGATGGATCTAACGTAGTTTTGACTCGTAGGAGGTATGACCGAAGAGAAGAAGAGGTTGAGGCGGATGACTCTTGCAAAATGGTTGAAGGAAAATATCCTGAGGCTTGGTCCAACATTTATAAAAATTGGGCAGCAATTCTCCACAAGAGTAGATATACTTGCTCAAGAATATGTTGACCAGCTTTCAGAACTTCAGGTCAATGCTTCTCTAGCCAAAATTGTAGAAGGGCTCTTGATTCATACCATTCCGTGTTTCCGTATATTTTCTGTTAATTCCTCCAATGGAATTGAGAAATTTTGTTATGTATGGTTCCCATATTTGTTTAGTCTCAGATGAGCCACTTTACTAGTATATGTTGATTTTCTGATGCATGAAATTCCTGAATCAGGGTGCATACTAAGTTATAGATGTCTTGGGAAGATCGGGGATGTCTCATATATGGGGCTCATCTGGCTAATGTTATGAACACATTGAGTTTCAAGTTTTGACTTTATAATCAGAGCGCATCCATGACTTTGCAAGTAGTGCTAACACTTATCTTAGTCCAGATTATTTTTTGGTTTTATTGATGGAGAGACAAAGCTGAAGAATATTACATTTTCTGTTGTCAAGCTTCAAAAGTTTGGTGCTTAATAGGCTACTGGCATCTTGTATTTCTTGTAATTCTTGAAACTTGAACACCTTGATAGCAAGTTTAGCTGAAGTATTTTAGTCTTTTGATTGCCTCATGCTGATATCACAACACTTTATAGTAATGCAGCTCGCCCAATATGTCTAAACATCAGCTACTGTCTATGTAAATATGACCCTTACAGAACCTCCATTTGTATGCAGGACCAAGTTCCTCCTTTTCCATCAGAGACAGCTGTATCTATTGTTGAAGAGGAGCTTGGAGCTCCCATAAGTAATACCTTCGAGCGTTTTGATTATGAGCCCATAGCAGCGGCAAGTCTTGGTAATTGTTTGCCCTCTTTATATTCTATCCTCCCCTGGTTGAACAAATTATAAGCAGCATGATATATGTTATTTGCAGGTCAGGTCCATCGCGCCAGAGTTAAAGGACAAGATGTAGTTATTAAAGTGCAGAGGCCTGGGCTCAAGGATCTCTTTGATATTGATCTTAAAAATCTGAGGGTTAGTGTTTAATTCTTTTCCTTCTGCAACTACCTATTGCACAATTTACATTTACTAGTTTCTTAGTGTGACTTCAGTATCCTAATTCCTGAAGAGAACGTTCCTAGGTTGATTAAGAATGGAGTAGTACTTAATTTCTCTTATGCTATCGGTTCCTGCAGGATTATATTGTGCATAGTGCATACTTACAACCTGGTGACAGAAACATTATTTTTTTTTTCCCTTTTGAAATGCAACATTCTTCACTTATCTTGAAACTATATCCCGTTCATGATAATTGTTTGCAATTAGGGTAAGCTCACAGAACATGCTTATTAATGAACCAAAATGCTTAGATCCTACACTTGGACATATGTTGTGCAATTGTGCATCATGCTTGGTTACATGTTCGTATTTATATACATGTTTATTCAAATCAAAAGAACATAGAGGCATAAAAAAAGGAAAACACAAATGTAAGAGGAGAAAAAAAATCATTATAGTAAAAAAAACATGCAAGTAGATAGATAAAATAAAAAATGGATTTCTGTTAATAAAAACATGCTTGTGTCATGAAAAGAACATGCTCCTGAGTGTAGAATCTAAATTGGTTTTATGAACTAGGCAAAATAAAAGTAATGTATATACTTTTGCCTACATCTTTAATGGCTTTGTAATTTAATTGAAGGAATGAGTGCTTTTAACTTTTTCCCATTTGTATTACATGTGCACAGAGGTGTGCATCTACCGGTCCACATCGTGATAATAGATCTGTTCGGACTAAGCTTTTTTTCAGATTTTTTGGTCCAATATCGGTTAAACTGATAATTTTTTTTAATAACTTTCATGTAAAATTTAATTTTATTGCTTTTTCTATCTAAATTTTTTATTGATAATCCAAAAGTATTATTATATCATACTTCCTCAGTTTTTTCATACATGCTACATAGAGAAAGTGGTGGGTTTGTTAGAAAGTTAGAGAGAGAAAGTAGGGTACCACCACTTTTTGAATAGAAAAACATTTGTTAAGGAAAAAGTATGGGTATTTTTAAGGAGAAGGTGGGGAACCACCAACTTTTTAATAGTATTTTAAGATCTTTATGGTGAAAAGGGATCCATTTGTGGTATGTAGCATCTATTATGACATTTCCATATAAGGGAACGTAGCATCTATAAAAAAAACAGTGGAAGTATATTAACTATATTTTCAAATATTCAATAAATTATAATATAAACGTTAAAGAAGTGACAATTTTTTTTACAATGGAAATAAATGAATAATTTGTTTGGACTATGGAATGGGACCGAATCGGATTTTTCCAGTCCAAAATTGGGACCGGACCAGTATTTCCTGATTCAGTCTTTGGTCTTGAAAATTTGACTTTTCTGATTGGTCTGGTCTGGTCCGGTTTAGTTTGATCCGGTCGGAGACCAATAATCACCCCTATATGTGTGCATTGAATGATACCAAAAAATCAATAATCTATGAATAACATGAACACAGTCTTTACTCTTTACAATAGTATAAATGTAAAAGGTACACAAACATTTTGATCTTTGAGTCAATTGATGAGTGAAAGCATTGTTCCTTGTTGTGGTGGTATATGAAATAACCCACATAGTGATATAGAGGCTTTTTCATTTAATAAATCAAGCAGGTAGCTGTATCTCGCAAACCATCTCTTAACTATTGTATACTCCCTGCATTCCCTTTTGTTTGCCTCAATTCTCTTTTTGGGATGTCCCCAAAAGACTGCCCCATACTAAGTATTATGAGGGGCCACTACTTTACTCTCATATACAATGTGTTTTGTCCCACATTTTTTTTTCCATTAACTCCACTCAACCAAAAATTGAAATTATAATCGAGTTACAATGGGGCAAACAAATGGAAACGGAGGGAGTAATTGTCATGCTGATGATGAATGACTAATGTTAGTCAAACCATTATGTAAAACTACTTTTATCAAGGTTGGAGCCTTGGAGGTGAAAAAAGGAAGATTACCTTTAATCATTCATTAGGTTTTTAGTTACCATAGCTTTCTCAGTGATGGTTGTTCTGGTAATCCTAGTTGGCTGATATGACGTGTTTGGAGAATGAATGCAGATTTGTGCTCCTTGTTTTTTTGCCAGGACAAGATGTTTTAAAAAAATTCCGGAGTTTTCTGGTATGCGTAGTGAACTCACCTAAGATTTTGAGACTTTATGAGAACTATGTCCCAACTCCCAAGGAACTTGCTCGGGAAGGGGTATTGCGAGTCCTATGCAAAAAACAAAATGTAATAAGAATGTATCGCTGTCGGTAATTGAGGTTTGAGGATAAAAGAACGGGAAACAATCCAAGGTTAAGTTGGGAATTTGTGATAATGCATCTTTGAATCATTTTGGGAGGATGGCGAGGCGAAGAAGTTGTTAAAACCTTAAAAGTATTCAAGTTGTTGTAGAAACCCAATGGTCAATTACTTAACTGTACAGTGCTAACCACTCTAGCAAATTCTATTTTAACTTTAAATTTTATCTGAAGCATTCTCATTCCATTATTATTCCATTTGTTTGATGATTTTTGTCTATTGTAGGTAATAGCAGAATATCTTCAGAAAATTGACCCAAAGTCTGACGGTGCAAAGAGGGATTGGGTGGCAATTTATGATGAATGTGCTAGTGTGTTGTACCAGGTTACCTTTCTGATCCTTTGAAGTATTGTCTTATTGTTCTAAAAAGTTTATGTCCTTCATGCTTGATCTGCTTAAAACTCTGTATAGGTGAAAATTGTAATGCTTGGCCAGTTTGTAACATAATGAACTATTTCTATAATGGAATAGGCTATGCACGCATGAATTATATTTAAAGGCTCTAAAGAATATTAATTGATTGGTTGATTCATATAGGTATTCAGTTCTTGGAGGGTATAATCCTGGGAATCTATTTCTCATATACGCTTCCTTGGACATGATCTTAATACGTTTGGTTGACACTAGGTATTTCACACTTCGTAGGAACTCGTACAGGATGTGATTTACTAAGAGTAAGGTAAATAAGCCATTTCCCACGTGTTCTGCAAACTTTTGCTTTTTAGGGGAGCCCACTGAAGGTGCTTTCGCCCTCCAGCGACAAACAGTGAGGTGTTACGTTTTGAGGATATTGCTTTGAATTTCTGGGGTTGCTTCTGACCTGTCAAAAGAGTAGGGATGGATTTATTGACCCTTCCAGAACTAGGCAATAGGCATATAATGACGTCATACTTCAAATTTTCTATTTTACTTTCCAGCCATTTGATTTAGTATTACTCCCTTGATTTGAAAAAAAAAAAGAAACATTGCATTGTGGCGCACTCATTAAGCAAGAACTAGTGCGGAATGTGACTTACTAAAAGGGAGGTAGGTAAGCCACTTCCCTCGTGTTTTGGAAACTTCTGCTTCCCAAGGTATCCCATTGAAGGTGCTTTCTCCCTTCAGCAACAAACAGTGAGGTGATATGTTTTGAGGAGATGGCTTTAAATTTCCGAGGTTGGTTCTGACCAGTCAAAAGAGTTGAGAGGGATCTATTGACCCTTACAGAACTAGGCAATAGGCATATACTAAGGTCACACTTTAACTATTTTCTACTTTGCTTTCCAGCCTTTTGATTTAGTATAACTCCCTTGATTTAGAACAAAAGAGGCATTGCATTGTGGCTCTCTCATTAAGCAAGATTAGAGAGATAGAAACAGATGACTTCGGACGAGGAAAAGATGAAGAGGACCCATGTGACAAAAATTGATATTTCACATGTTGTATAACATCCCAAGATAGCAAGTGTTTCGCTACTTATGAAGCAGGAGTTATATACTTCTTCCGTCCCATAATAGTTTGAAAACTCTACTTTTATGTTTGTCCCAAGTTAGTTTGACACTTCCATGTTTGCCACGGTCCCAATATTACTATATTGTTTCTTTTACACTCCTTTGGCCCACACTCTATCCTTATCAATAAAAAGGTACCCAACTTTATCTCTCCTCTAATAAAAAGTACCTCAGCAACTCCTATTACATCTACTTTTTAAATAAAATAACATTTGATAACCACACTACAACGAATCACCTTAAATTACATGTCCCAACAAGTGTTCAAATTCTTTTGGGACGGAGGGAGTAAGTGAGAATTATTCCCAACTAAACTATGTTCTTGCACAAAGATGCTCTACTAAATATTGTATTTACTCCATTCACAGAGATAGTAGTATATTTTTAATATTTTCTTATAATAACAGTAAGCAAATTTCATATGCTCTTCATTTGTTGTTTCAAGTTACCTACTTTTTAAAAACTTGTGCTTTCTTGTTCCCACGTAACCACATTTCTGTTTCGGTGCAACATAGCAAATCCAAGTCAGAGGTACTTTATTCTCATAGTACAATGAACCATGTTTATATTATGGGTTTGATAGCTAAAGAGGATGATTCATGGCTTCATGCTAGGTGGAATTCTAAGACAACCAGTTATCTAGTTTGACAATGTGTTTGCATGTATTGACGTCTTGTTTTACTTTGATATTTGGCACATTTATGTGCAAATGATTGCCTAACTGTAAGTTCTTTCAGGAAATTGACTACACCAAGGAAGCAGCTAATGCTGAACTGTTTGCTAGCAATTTCAAAAACATGGATTATGTTAAAGTTCCTTCAATCTTTTGGGAATACACTACTCCACAGGTTTAGCTGCACTGAATGTCCGAATCTTAAAAATTTAGAAGAGCTACTTCTGTTGATTTACTCTAATATCCATGTTAAGCAATTTTAGCTTGGTGCAGGTCTTGACCATGGAGTATGTCCCAGGGATTAAAATAAATAGAATTCAAGCATTAGATGAGTTGGGAGTTGATCGCAAAAGGTAAGAGTGTGTTTTTTTCTTTGTGCTATGAATGATAACAATTCAAGAAAAGTATTTCATAGCACCTCTTGGAAAGCAGGTATTACATGAAAATGAGCTTAACCCAAGAAAGTCTTTCTTTCCCACATAAATCTTCATTGTTGGTCTTGTCTCTTGCAGGTTAGGTCGATATGCTGTTGAGTCTTATCTGGAACAAATACTTTCTCATGGTTTTTTCCATGCTGATCCAGTGAGTACTTCCTTTTGTTTCCGTTTTTCAAAAGCTTAACCTGGCTAAGTAAAAAAAAGGTGAACCCGTTCCGCCCCCCCTCCCCCTCCCCCCTTTAAGATATTTATTCAAAATTGATTCATTAGTAATTTATGTGCTTGGGCTTATGATAGAACTGAGTAATAGTGCGGATGTTATCGTGTTCTGAACATCTGACGATATATATCATAATGTGTGATACTTATCTTGATAGAATATACGAGTTTTACCAGCTTCTTGTTTCGCTGGGTGTAAAAACTATTTCTGATGTGAGGTTGGGAGTCCTCCCTCATCATTTCTGTTTCTCGAAGAGATGGTGGTTAATACTTGGATATTTTGATGCTTCTAAGGTATACTTCATTACAACACTTCAAAAATGATTTTGATTTAAGTGTTTCTCTTCTTTTGGCAGCACCCTGGAAATATTGCTGTTGATGATGTGAATGGTGGAAGACTGATATTTTATGACTTTGGAATGATGGGAAGGTATACTACTGAGGATGTATCATACATCTATCTCTGAAAGCGTGTTCATGCTTAACAGAGTTAATTCTTGTACCATGCAGTATCAGTTCAAACATTAGAGAGGGTTTGCTCGAGGCATTTTATGGAATCTATGAGAAGGACCCAGATAAGGTTTTCTTTATGGCTATCATGTTGTTCAAAGTTCATGCTGTGCTACCATCCTTTTGTATAATATTTTCATGAATATACCCTTTTATTTAGGTCCTACAATCTATGGTTCAAATGGGTGTTTTAGTACCTACTGGAGATATGACTGCTGTGAGACGAACTGCAAAATTCTTCCTTAATAGGTACTTTTTTTGGGGCATATGTCAAGTATGATAGTTAATAGATATAACCATCAGACCATGTAAAAGAGCTTGCTGGTGGCTGTCATGGGACAGAGTTGCTCCGTATTTACCATTATGCACTTGACATTGAAGCTGTCTATGAGCTTTTGTTGCTTTTGTAGTTTTGTTTGTGGTCTGAAAACTGATATATACTCAATCAGAAGCTTTTCATCCTGTTGGTTAGCATCAATACATGAACAGCTGTTTTTGAAGCTATCCTTTTCTCGAGTATTATATATTGTAGTCAATTGTTGGGTCTCAAGAGGCACTTGACTATTATTGATTCGACATTAATTGTTACAGACTTATAGTATATGATAGCTTGATGGTATTGGATATTTTACCTCAGCTCTCCTTTTATTTGGAGATTAATTTTGGCTTCTTTTACGAATTTGACATTTGTCCTCATCACTTATTCTTGAAAAATAAAGGAAAAGATAAAGAGTAGACATTTGTGTGGACGCCTGATGCTTCAGATGATTTCAGCAGCTTACTTACCTCTATTGAAAAAATGGAAGTATCTTGGTTGAATAGAGACTTTGACCAGAGGATACATGTGAAGAACTTAGGATGATTTTTTTTTTTTCCGTTCAATTATCATGACTGCTGTTGGGTTTCTTTTATGTAGTTTTGAGGAACGTCTGGCAGCACAAAAGAAAGAGAAGGAAATAGCAGCAGCAGAACTTGGATTCAAAAAGCCATTAAGCAAGGAGGAGAAAATTCAAAAGAAAAAGCAAAGGCTAGCTGCAATTGGTAAAACTAGTTTCAATAACATAAACTTGTGCGCTTCGAGTCAGCTATATATTTTCTGCTGTATATAGCTTTGAGTTTTGGCATCTGAGGTGTTGTTCTAGCTATGATTGTCATGTTGTCAGTGGTGGATCTTGACCGACTATTTAACAGGGGCCGAGTTGATAAATTAAAAGTTTTAGTGTAAAATTTTAAATGATGAATAAGAACACTAATACACACCAAAATATAAAGATACTATTATTAATGGCTACAAAAAGCTTGTAGTTAATGTAATAAATCAAAATCTCAAAGGCGCAATTTTTAAGATTTGTTTTCATTTATTTGTTTGATCATTATGATATTCAAGAATTTGAATAATTTTTTAAGAAATTGAAGGTATAGTTCATAAGCAACTAAATAACTTAATCCAGTAGAAAAAACTAAGTAAATTACCAAATTGCTTTCTTAAGTCACAAAAAAAGAGATAAACTTATATTTTATGATTGTTAGGAATGAGTTTGAGGAAATAAAAAGTACTATTATAGTTAAAGAAAAAAGAAATTTTTTTTAGAGAAAAAGAATAAAATAGTACAATCAATGGAAAAATATTTTTCTAAATTAGGCAAATTGATACAAGCCAAAGATAAAGGGGAAGAAGAAAGAAAGAAGTAAAAAAGAAAGAAGGAAAAGAAAGAAAAGAAAAAAGAGAAGTATTTAAAATGAAAAAAAAAAAAAAAACAAAAAAGTCTAAATGTGCTGATGCAAGGTTCGAACTTGCAACCTTAAGTGCTCAAACTTCCTTTTACACCTTGCTTCACTGCCACTGTGCCAGAGTTTGTTTTGTGACATAAACTACAATTTACTTAATTTATCTTATACAGTTATGGGGGGCCAAGCCCCCACCCGCCCCTTCTATAATCCGCCACTGCATGTTGTAGTTAGGGTATTGTGGGAATTATAAACCATTTATCTTTTCAGAAATGGAACAACTTCTATCAGACTTTCTGTTACAGCATATAACTACTAGATTTGGATGGAGGGAGTATAATTTTCATTCATGTTTGTCCTTTTTAACCTTCATCTCGACTCCTCCAGACCATGTCCTTCGAATTTGAGGACAAGGATGAACCACTTGGTTGAAAGAAGTTTTTTGGAGGTTATCTGTAATGCACTGAAGGTAGATTAATTGAAAACTGAAGAAGATGATTTTCATTAATGAAGGAGAAATTACAGTAAATGAAAGGGTAAATATCAAGTTTCGAGTGACTTGACACACTCCCAAGCTAACCACTTGAATGAACTCTCAGATATTTTCTTCATACCCTTTCCTCTCTCTAATCTCTTCTATTTATATAGCTAACTTACTTGCTTTCTCTCCAAGCTAACCTAACTATATTGTACTTCTGATGTTACCCCTCTCCCTATAACTGACCATAGCATTATCCTTGACTTATAACTCAATGGGTCCTATGCGGCTGGCTGATGATGGTTGTGGTGCATTATATTTCAGGGGAAGATTTATTGGCAATTGCTGCAGACCAACCTTTCAGATTTCCTGCTACATTTACGTTTGTTGTTAGAGCATTCTCTGGTAGTCAACTTCAAAATTAACATCTCTTTTTCTATTTGACTAAATTAACTGAAATCCTGATACTTTTCATTGATCAAATTTGCAGTTTTAGATGGCATTGGGAAGGGGCTTGACCCTCGGTTTGATATTACTGAAATTGCAAAACCGTAAGTTCGGATTCCAATTCCTCATCTTTATTTATTCAGCGTACTTGATCTCAGGGTTAAAAGAATTTTCTTTGTGTGTCATCTTGCCTTGCAGTTATGCTCTAGAACTGCTTAAATTTCGCGAAGCTGGTGTTGAAGTTCTTGTAAAGGTAAAAACTCTCTGAAGTAAATCAATCTTTTTGCACACCTTGAGGCTTCAATTACAATTAGTTTTGGCAAATCTAAACCTGATTCGAACTATATATCTCTAGGATTTCCGGAAGAGATGGGACCGGCAATCCCAGGCATTCTACAATCTGTTTAGACAGGCAGATAGAGTTGAAAAGCTGGCCAATATCATTGAACGACTGGTAGTTATCGTCACCAACCTTTTAATACAGATGTATCTGCAGTTTATTGTATGTGGTTTCGTGGTTTCTCTTTCTCCTTCACCCCTGACATGGCCTCATATGTGTAATAGGAAAAAGGAGACCTGAAGCTTCGAGTTCGAGCTCTGGAGTCTGAGAGAGCCTTCCAGCGTGTAGCAGCTGTCCAGAAGACAATAGGAAATGTGTGTCATCTGGATGACTACTTTTTGACTGATATATTTGAGCATACTATGTTGATGAATGATTAGATAGAAATGTGGAAAACCTAAAGAGGATCGATAAGAAAATAAAATATGAAAGCTATCTATCTTACTGAGTACTTTGATACACCCTCACCCTTCAATCCCCTCTCTCTACTTTTTGTTAGCAAATAAAGATAACACTATTCAGTTCAAGGAATATATATCATTCATTGGCAGATACCTAGCTTTTTCTTGTCTTGAGTTGTTTCCATTTCGCATATTTGAGATCTATGTCTCGATAGTTGGAGTCTGAAGATAGGCATGTACTTGTTAGCATATACAGAACAACCTGTCTGGTGAAAGATCCAGTTGGCTCATTGACAAACTCGTTTAAGCTGTCGAATGCTAACTTGGCTTCAAATAAAACTGAAGAATTTAGTGTCTTAATTATGTGTCTTTCTTTTTGGTCTCCTGTTTCTGCAATGGAAGAAGTTATTTTTGTTCAGCAATGCCTTATTTGAGCTGGAATCAGACAGGATACTAAGGAAAACTTGTTATCTTAATTTCGCTTGAACAGGCTGTAGTTGCTGGAACCTTGGTCAATCTAGCCACACTGTTGCAACTCCACTCGATTCGAGTAAGTAATTTTATAGCTCTTTTCTCTGCTTAACAAGTTTTCCTCGTACAGATAACTATGAATGCTCAAATTAATGTCCCTTTCAGGTGCCTGCTGTTGCTGCTTATGCTGTCTGTGCACTTTTCGGCCTTCAAGCTTTATTTGGTGTTCTTAAGGTCAAAAAGCTGGACCAAAGAGAGAGATTAGTTACCGGAACTGCTTGAACAGGTGGTAAGCAATATTTTTGCATTTTCATCTTTAAGAGCATTTTGTCTTATTTGTATTGTTAGATGACCGGAATTGGCTGTATAATAGCCAATAGTCTGTGTGCATGCTAATGTGCTTTTGCCTTTCAATAATTTTGAATCTGTGCTATTTTCATGTCTTAATTTGCACTACCTATGTTCTGCCAGCAACTTTTTCTCCTGTCATTTGCACCGCAATAAGCCCCATTTCCATGCTTACCCCTAAGACATTGGAAAAAGAACTTTCTGTTAGTCTAGTAGTAATGCAGTATCCTTAAGTGACTTAGCAGTATCCAGACAGTGGAGCAGGTTGGTGGAAGATATTCGTCCTGGTAAAGGCTCCTTCTTGGGCAAGACACCTTCGTAGAATTTTTTTAGCAGCCCTAACTTAGCATTTGGTTACAGAGTTTCTCTAGAGTGCTGCTTGCACAACTACAGAAGCTGTTGCAAGTTTACAATAGCGGGGACATATACTTCCTATAAAGAAATCTTGTCAATTTCAAGTTGAATACGAGTTCTCTAGAGTGCTGCTTGCACAACTTCAGAAACTGTTGCAAATTTATAATAGCTGGGATATCTTCCTCCCAAAAAGTGATCTTGTCAATCTAAAGTTGAATACTATTTCAATCTAAAATAATAACTTCTTGTAAGACAACTTATTAAATGAAAAAATAGCGAGGCTCCCGAATGTTTTAACAAAATCTCAGGAGCTACTGTGACATTTCTGGAGGTTTCATACTTTAGCAACTAAACTTTAACCATGTGCGCAAAGTTCATCTTATATATATACACACAAATACATACATACATACACACATATATATATATATATATAATAATATATATATATATATATATATATATATATATATAGGCAAGATCACATGAGAAAGCATTTTATATGAGAAATGAGAAACAATCACAACCATATGATTTTAGGAGATCTAACGTTCCAAATTTTTCACTCTCTTGCACACACTCTTCTCATTCTTCACTTATTTTCCTGTTTCAGTTCACCGACTTCACCAATCACCACCGCGACAACTGCCCACCCATACATATAATACTGATCGCTTCTTTGAATTTACCACTCTACAAATCCCTCCTTAGGGACTGAAGCACAAAAATAGGATGAGCGGTAGTTCATTGAAATAAAAATCCAATGAATGGCAATCAACTAAAGTCAAATATATATGTATATATACACCTTTTGCCAATAAATCCCATTAGTACATTAGACTTTAGAGTGCAAAATTACAAATAAAAGTTTATAGGAATATTTCTTTAGAGTTACACAAATTAGTAATTAGAGTTATAGGAACATTTCTTTAGAGTTATAGTAATTAATAATTAGAGTTATATGAACATTTCTTTGGAGTTATAGCCATTAATATTTAAAGTTGTAGGAACTTATCTTAAGAGTTAAAACAATTACAAATTAGAATTATGCTAAATTCATCAAAAACCAAAAAAAATCTTTGAAAGATGATATATCAAAGTTACAACACATTAGAGTGCAAAATTGAGGCCAAATCCAAAAATAAAAATCAAATTAAACCTCAACTTCACCATTGTTGTCGAAAGTAAATTTTACCCCCTACTATCTCTCTTTCCTCACGCACCACCACCATCACAATTAACCACTATTGCAGACTCTTCTTCTGTTTTCTTCGGCCTCTCTATCGGCGATTATGCTCCCTCCTTCGTAGTTTGAGATTCTTCCACCATTATTGTTGGAGCTCCAAGGTATTGAGGAGAGATATTGAAAGGGAGGTAAGACTTGAATGTAAATAGATAAAAAATGGAGTTTACTGAACTTCTATAGAGAAGAAAAGCACAATCAACTTGAGGAAGTGAATATCATGAGAGATGTAATGGCAGAAAGGAGAGGAGATGAGATGAGAGAGAATTAAAGGGAGAATGTTAGACCCAAATGGGATGCGCGACATTTGCTTTGAATTTTTCATTAAACTTTTACCCGATAATCTGGGCCGTTAAACAAGCTAATCTAAGGGTTTATATTTGTTCTCACTTCTCATATAAAACATCATTCTCACCTGAACTCATTCCTATATATATATATATATATATATATATATATACACACATACATACATATATATACATATGTATATAAATGTTTATATATTGATTTTAATGTTCTCATGCATAAAAAGAACATTGATTTTAATCTTTAATTATTTTGAACTTCATTTTTCATTCTTGTTTATTTCTCTTCATTTCAGTATGTGATCAAGTTATATTTGATTATATGCATTTACAGAAATAGCATCTTAGTAAGATCTGAACTTCAACATAAACTTTAGCTTGAAACTCTCGTTCTTTCTCCTCCCAGTCATAGAAATTCAGATAAGCCTCAGTAGTCAGTATCACCCATGAGTCCATGACAGAGCAACAAAGATAGAAGTCTTGGTGAGTGATGACCACTTCCGTGGACCATGAGTATACTCAGTGAATGCTTTCATGGCTAGTTATATAATGGTGGTAGAGTGACAGGGAAGGTTATATCAGTTGCGGACTTCTCCACAAACTTGATTAATTCCTCATAAACTGACACTAGTTGTCTCCAGGCTGACTCATTCTTGCTAGCTAGAAGACCTTATTTATAGTCCTCACTTATCTAAGAGGCTCCTATTAGTCTAAAAGTTCTTTGTTTAGTTTGACTTAGTTACCAATTAAACAATAGTAAAATGACATCATAAACCGAACTTTGGCGTTTCTTATCTTCCCTATCTATTTGCAAGGCTATTTGATTCAGGAAGCTATACTCCACCTATATCATTTTAATATTCCTTCATCAAATTTAGGCTAACACCATCATTCAAACATCGTGCAGGTTGTTCAGGATTCACTGTGCCATTTTATAACCATCAATACATCATGCTGCACTGGATTCAGGATTCAGCTTCCGGTTGTTCTTTATTGCCTATCTGCCTTCTGAATAGCAAAGCTGGTATCAAGGGAGCTGATTCTAAAATGTGAGACATACTATTCAATGGAGTCGTGGAGTTTCTTTTTTAAACCAAGGCTTCTTGCTGGATCTATGAATACATAAATTGGACACGCTAACCGCCCAACTACAGCATAGTGCCAAATGTTGGGCAGATAACAAGTAGGTTGCTAGATCCATTGTCAGATCTCAGGAGGAACGTTTTATCTAAAGTTGGTTCGTCTGGTAATTTTCATCTGCACCCTGTAGCATTTGTAAAAATAGGCTGTAATATTATTTACATCATGCTGCTATCCCACATGCTCTAGGTTGGATAGGTCGCTTTTTTTGCCTTCAAAAGTATATATTGTATAAATTGATATTGTGAAAAGATGTACAAGCGATGTACGCTAACTGTAAATTAGAGAGGGCAATTTCAATTCTTCGCTTTTGCGGCAAATGAAACTGTAATATACCTATGTTGTGCAGTCTGGCTTGCAGAGCTTCTGCTCTTGCTCAACTAGCCAATTTATGACATTGTAAGGATTATTTTGTAATAGCTATGAATATGATTGAGATATGGATTAGCTATACGCTATATATTTCTGATGAACAAAACCTGCCTTTTAGATCTATCACCTTGCTCAATTAAGTGTTTACTGTTATTTCTTTTCTTTGATTCAGTAATTGAATCTGCATTTGTCTTCCTCATGCTCTTCTTCGAGATTGGAGCTTAGTTTTCCAGTTTCTTGATGCCCTTGTCTGTCTGTCATTTGATTTCTTATCTTTGTTACTATAATATCTTACCCGAGAGTATCGAGGAGAATGGCAAAAATATTTGTTTATTCTTTTCAAGTGGTTTTGTAATATGTTTACCATGGATATTATTGGATTCATAATTCTGTATAGTTGCTTATCAACAAAATACACAAATATCTAAAAAATAATCAATTTATTCCTTCAAAAAAAATAAAAAAATAATCAATTTAGTACTACTTGGGAATCAGCCTTAGCTTACCTTCTTGGAGTTCATATTAAATAGAACTGGAGTTATCTAGCAACTGGCATTATTGGACAAAATGTCCAATTTAAGTGATTTTATTTCTACCCGGGTATAGAACTGGAGTTATGGATGGATAGTGGTTGTGCTGTGATGCGAGAAATGGATGCTAATCGCACCATGTGCGAGGTCCTTGAAAGCTGGCAAAGCGTAGATGGGAAAGTGAGAGTGAAAGGTGCCTTCCTTTTGTGGTGTATGTGGGGCGAGAGGAACAATAAGGTTTTTGATGCCAAGAACACACCAAACCAAGTATTGCTGCAGAGGACCGCACGATACGCGGAGGAACAAGGCAAGTACGCTAAGGCCATATACAAGCGCCAAAACCGAGAGGCTGCTGGCAGCTCGAGAACTTGGTACTTACCTCCTGCAGGCACACACAAAATTAATGTGGATGCCTCTCTGGCAGAGGATGGCTGGGTCGGGCTTGGAGCCATAGCGAGAGATGATGCAGGGAGGGTGGTATTTACAGCTACTCGCAAGGTCCGTGCTCGTTGGGCCCCTGAAATCGCTGAAGCGAAAGGTTTGGAATGGGGTGTGCGGCTGTGTAGACGATTTGGGCTCCAACATATCATCCATGAGTCGGATTGCCAATCCATTATTAATCGCTTGTCGAAGAACACCATTTATTTCTCGGATTTAGATAACATTTTGTCTAACATTCTAGCATCCTGTTCTAGTTTTTCTTCTTTTCATTGGTCTCATGTGAGACGCGACGGAAACTATGTGGCTCATCATTTAGTTAAACTTACTCCCTTTGGAGTTGAACAGATTTGGGAGAACCACTATCCTTCGGAGGTGACTCCTTATGTTTTGATAGACAATTTGTCCCTTGAGTAATGCCACTACTTCTTTTTCCCCTCAAAAAAAAAAAAAAAAGTGATTTTATTTCAACACCACTACTCTATCAAGTGAGAAAAAACTCAAATACCGTTGGATACTACCCCAAAAATGCTCTTGACATTGGACAAAACTTTTTTTTTTTTAAAAAAAAAAGTAGGGAAAATTTCATTGCAAGGAAAGGGAAAATTTGGGGATCTTTTTTTGCAAGGGGTGAGAATCAAACTCCTATCACAGGGGTGGAAGGAGGACCTTACAACCACTACGCCAACCTTGATTCTCCGTTGACATTGGGCAAATTACCCAATCGAAGATTTTGATATTTTCATATCTCATACCTACTACTATATAATATTAATGAACATACTAAATATATATGTATTTTGAGAAGTAAGGTTGGCCTAGTAGTTGTAAGACTCTCCTTCTACCCCTATTACAGGAGTTCGATCACTCCTTGCAAAAAGGATTTCCAATTTCCCCCTCCTTGCAAAGGAATTCTCCTTACATTAAAAAAAAAGTATTACTTTTTATATTACGTATTTTGTACTTTGTTACTCTATTATAGTGTTATATTTTCTTTTTTTTTAATGAACATACCAAAAATATGTAGTATACCAAGCAAGGCTTGCCCTATTGGTAAAAGTTTAATTTTATGACTTTAAGGTCATGGGATCAAATCTTTAGGAACTCTTTGGAGGTGAGGTTTCCCTTATCATCCCCCTCCCTCCAAGGAGTTTGACCTGCAAAATCTAATTGATTATACTTATACAAGATGTCAGTTCGTAATGTCTTTCATCTAACCAACTTTTAAAAAAAATGTGTAGTATTATTACTGTACTGTATATGTTACTTTTGTTCTTGAAAGGAGTGTATGTTATTTCTTGAATAATTATAAAATAGGTGTGTTTTGCTGTAAAATATCAACTTTTGCATCTTTTCTGATAAACAACATACGGTGATACGGATATGAGAATTCTACAGCATTAACTGGGAAGTTTCCCAGATAACTTGGATCCAAAAATCCCCCATCAAACAGTTGTCACATTTTAGTTGCTTTGACTACACCAATCGAATTTTAGTGACTTGGGGGAATCCAGGTAAAGCTGCTCCCCAAGTGCAACAAGAAATTCAATTTAAATAATCACCTCCATTCCATTAATCTTCAATTATGTTTTGAAGTGGATAAACTACATTACATGTTACTGCCCATCATGCTACTACAATTATTATTTGGTAAGGAGACCGTTTCAAGCGTTTTTGTACTAAAATTTGCATTAGTTGTATGTGAAGGACAGACAAATGTTGGTCAGCTAATTCCTTTTGCAGTTTGTACATATTCTTGGTTCTCTCCTACTTCTCTTATAGAACTATATACATAACAATGTAGAATTGCGTGGAAGGCATATTGTACATCAATATTATGCAATAGGAAGCTTCAAGTAACTATGATGCAGACCAATTGATGAGCTTTTGGCTCATTGATACGATGCTCATTTTTTAAAAGGAAACCTTGGTAAAGTGCATGTATGGAGGGGGCCTGGGGGATGATAGGATGGTTTAGCTTAAGCCTAGGTGAGTTAATGAAGTAATGTAAACTTAGGTAATCATAACACCTGGCGATTTTTTTTATATATATAAAAGAAGATAAAGAAAAGATAAACTAGTTAGATGAAGAATGTGTGTTAAAAGTTAAAACAATTAATGAGCTTTTTGGGAATATGTTTATATTTGTTATATTAAATTTTCATAAATCATATACTATTCTGGTAGGAGTTTAGTTAATATCTATACAAATATATTAAAAAGGCGTGCATAAACAAGAAATTGTACCACATGACACTCTCCCTAGGGAGTTTTAGTTCATATAATCCATGTACAATAAAAAAAAAATAGAAATTGCGTATTATAGAGTTTGATCTCGAAACCTCAAGTACATATACTAAAGTCTTAACCACTAGACTAAGTGTATTTAGTATTACTATCATAAAGTATTATATTAATAAATGAAATTGTTTTCTTACCCGGACATAGCCGGGCCTAATAACTAGTTATTTGTAATCTTGGATAATGCTCAAGATTCTAGAGGTGGTCATGGGTCAGATCGGGCTTAGACTGGTCCAAATTAAGGTCAAACTTTTGTGCCACAAAGCCCGCTATTTCGAGCCAAAATCGACGGACTTTTTGCGTCGAAATCGGGTCCAGGGGCGGGGCAAACATAACGGGGACCCTATACGCTCTCTTAAAATTGAGCCTTTCATATTTAGTTCATAAAAGATATTAGATTCTCAATTAAAAAAAATACTCTCAACATATCAAATAATTATAAATAAATAAATACTTAGATATAAATAGAGTAAATTTTATTGAAAAATTGCAAAAAACAATATAAGAGTATGAGTAGAAATTAATGAGAGAGAGTTAGGAGGAGAGAGAAGAGAGTAGCCATTAATGGGGAATTGGGGATTTGAAGCAGCCATATTAATGTGAGTAGGTAATGAGTCAGCAGTCATAATTAAAACAGCAAAAAGTAAAAAAAAAATTGCTCCTAAGTAGAATTGAACCTGCACCTCTTTGTCCCATCCCTTACTACTTTACCATTGATCCAAATGCTTTCCTTTTATTTTTCTTACAAACATTTAATACATATAATATATTTTGGGGCCCCTCTATTTTTGGGGCCCTATTCCGTCGCCTATACTGCATGGGCCAAGAACCGCCCCTGATCGGGTCGGGTCGAAATTTAAACTAAAAAATCATTTTCTACTTGCCCAAAACTCATCCCAAAGTTAAAATTTTGGGTTGGACCAGAATCCGGGCCAAATAATTCTTCCCAAGCTCGGAAAAAGTTTGGGTCGGACTCATTTGATAAGCTCTACAAGATTTATATGCTCATAGCCTCAAAAAGGTTGAGGAGGTGGGGAGTAGGGGGAGTTCATTATTTGGGTTATTAAAAAAAATCTATTGCATGCAAAAAAAAAATAGTGTAAATTGATACTACCAACATTAACGTTGTTGTACTGATTACAATCATTGTTATTGTTTAATTTCTAAAGATAGTTTAAATTTACAAACAAAAGATGTACTTTGAATTGACCTCGTGCTCAATATCAATAGGTTGCACAAGGATAAATATTACTCCATTCATGAAAGAAACTAGAAAGAAAAGAAAAGGTAAGGTATATTTGATAATAAAAAAATCCTGATCCCCCTCCTTCCGTTAGGCTCCGTTTGGTAAGGCGTAAATCATTTTCAGTGTAAAATGATTTTCATGGAAAACAATTTACAATGGAAAACACAATTCCAAGATTAGTTTTCCGTTGTTTGGTTTGATGTAAGATAAATGATGAAATGAAAGGAAAATGAAAGGGAAAGTAAGGAGGTAGTGAGAGGAGTGTACAAGAGAGATAAGGAAAATAGTTTTCCCTTCATTTTGAAGGGAAAATGATTTTCCATCATTGGGAGAGTAATTTTACCCCAAGGGAAAATGGTTTTACACTCTTTTGCCAACCAAACAATGAAAAATTGAAAATAGAGGAAAACAGTGTTCCAGAAAAACGTTGTACGCCCTACCAAACGGAGCCTTAATGTAACCACTATGGTTACGCTAATAGCATCTACTCATAAAGTGCTTACAAGGAAGTCAAAAGACAAAGGGAAACATGTGGCTTTTCCATTTATGAGGACATTTGTCAATTATGAACTAAAATCTGAAAATTAGATCTCAGCTAGCGGGTACTGGAGGCGCTAAGGAATCAAACCCTTATTTATCAATTTGCACAACTTGAAATCTTAGAGGAATGAATAATCCCTTTAAAATAAGAGAGATTAGATATTTTCTAGTCTCTCAAAAGGTAGAAGTTTATGCTTTGTTGGAAATTAAACTAAAATTAGATCTCACGTTGTTGGTAAAATTCAGAAGAAGTTTGGAAAGGATGGTCCTAATTTTGTAATTATAATCACTCTTCAAGAGAGAGAATTTGGACTGGGTGGAAGCATATGAATGTTAACCTTCATATTGAAGCTATCCATGAGCAATTTATTGGTTTTCAAGGTTAACAGTGGGGTTTATAATTTTAAAATGGTTGTTGAGTAAGGCTTGCATACAATAGCTGACGAAAGAAGGTTATAATGGAGAGATTTGTGTTATCAAATGGCAACCACAGACCCTATAATTGTGATAGGAGATTTTAATGCAATTTGTCACTCGGGATATAGGATGAATGGAGTTCTTATAGATGCAAAAACAGTTGATTTTGAAGAATTTATGTTAAACATCAGTTTATAGAGGCTAAAAGCACATGAGTTTTTTATTCCTAGTCTAATAGCAGTATTTTGAGAGGATAGAGTAGTG